>NC_051186.1:41197429-41539096 GCF_013339695.2 Rhipicephalus sanguineus | reverse complement strand
ATGGCTCGTACCTTCTCCTCGCACGGCAGAACGCGACCGCTCTCGATGGTAAAGCCCAATAGTGAAATGCGAGTCTCAGCTATTTGAGCTTTCTTCGGGTTCAAGGTCAACCCGGCGGCACGCAACCTCTCGAGGACATCCTCCAAGTGGCGGAGGTGCTCCTCGAACGTTCGAGAGAAGATGACGATGTCGTCGAGGTACGCCATGGCGTGTTGCCATTTAGCGTCCCCGAGAACGCGGTCTATCAGTCTCTGGAACGTAGCTGCAGCTCCAGAACAGCCAAACGGCATGCGTGTAAACTCGTACAGACCTCTGTGAGAGGTGAACGCAGTTTTCTCCGCGTCAGCCGGCTCCATCTGAACCTGCAGGTAACCGCGGCTAGCATCCAAGGTGCTGAAGTAGCAGGCACCGCCTAGAGCAGCCACGATCGAGTCAACGTTAGGCATAGGATAAGCATCCTTCCTCGTGACCTCGTTCAGCCGGCGGTAGTCCACACAGAGCCGGTGAGAGCCGTCTCTTTTGGGGACCATTACCACCGGTGAACCCCAGGGACTGTTTGAGCGTTGGACAACTCCGGTCTCAATCAGCTCATCCAATGCCTGGTCAATTGCTTTCCTCTTTGCCGCACTGACGGGGCGAGGATTGCATTTCCACGGTTGTGCGTCGCCTGTGTCAATCCGGTGCCTCACCAGAGAGGTGCAACCCGGGCGTTCCGTGAACATGTCACTGAAACGTGTCAACAGCGACGACAGGCGTGCCTTCTCATGTGTCGACAAGCTGTCCGGCAAAGGCGGCAGCGAGCGATCCGAGCTGCTGCTTACCGGGGTGGTCACCGGCGCAGCCGAGACCTCGTCAACCACGGTAGCGCTATGCTCGAGAGAAAGCGGTAGGCACGGGCCGTTTTCCGCCGCGCCGGCCAAGGGGCCAGTCTTGGCGTCGGAGTGAGAGACGCGGGCCGAAGGGGCCACGCTTTGTCTCCTCTCCTCCTGCTCTCTCGTGGCGTCCGGCGACTTACGGGCAGCCGAGACCACGGGAGGTGTAGCGAATGGCCGTAGGGCGCCGGAAGGGCCGTCCCTGTAGCCTCCGCTCGCGACGTCTATCACGATACCCGTGTGCGCGAGAAAGTCGCGACCAAGAATCACGGGCACGGAAAGACCCGGGAGATGCACGAAGCGCTGTCGGCGCGCGCGATTCTCCCAGCGCACAACCAACCGCGCAGCGCCGCACGAGGTGGCGGTACCGCTGGCGAGATGGAAGGCAGTGTCGCAAGCTCGAATGCGGACAGAGCGGTCGCGCAAATGAGCCATAACCTCTTCGCCGAACAGCGAGATCGAAGCCCCGCTATCCAGCAACGCCGCAAACTCTCGACCAGCGATCGTAAGGGCGATGAACGGCGCCGGCGTGGCTGGAAAGTCATGTCCAGCGCGACACGCCATCGGTGCCAGAGGTTGGGTTACACCCCCATGCTCTCGTACTGCTGTAGCCGCCGGCGAGGGGGAGCTCACCGACGGCTCACCCCGTTTCCCGACGGGCGAACAGGCCCTTGCGTCGGTTGGGGCGCGTTGCATGATCGCGCGGTGTGGCCACGCTCATGACAACGGTAGCAGACGACGCCTTTTCCCCCATCAGTGAGGGATTTTGGCGACCCTTGAGAGCTAGGAGGCCTCCGTTCGCTAGCCGCAGGGGGGGCTCCGCGATCGGATCTCTCCTCGTGCATTGAGGCACGGGGGTTCCGTTCTCGTTCGCCCTGCAGTGCAAAGGGGCACGCCCGGGCGTACGAGTACGGGTCGAGAGCGCGGTCCGAAACGTCCGGCGCGTCTCGTTGCTCTCTCACGGCCGAGGCCACCTCGTGTTTAGGGGGATTACGGAGTGACGAGTCACCACCAGCCCACGCACAACGAGGCTCGAGAGAAGCGGACGGCGGTGGCGGCGGGCGGTAGGCTCTCGCCGCCAGTATGTCGCCCTGAATACGCTTCGCATCGGAGGCCAGCTCGTTTAGGTTACGATAACGGGCGCTCCGAAGGTAAGCGGCGAAGGTTGGATGAGCCTGGCGAATGGCTCGCTCTACCTTCTCAGCGTCTGATGCCGTAGGGTCGGCAAGGAGGTAGAGCTCCTGCAAAGCCCGGACGTACTCGAGGAGAGATTCGTCGGGATGCTGTGTTCGGAGCTCTAGCTCACGACGCATGCGGCGCTCGTAGTCAGGAGGAAGGAATTCGCTACGGAAGAGCGCCCTAAACTCCTCCATCGAACGAGCTTGGTGGCCGACAAGTCGGTACCACCGCGCCGCTTGGGCTGTCAGCGATACAGGCAATACACTACCAAGCATAACGCTGTCGCTCAGCCCCATCGCCCGCTGATAGCAGTGCAGCGCCTCGAGGTACTCTGTGGCACTCATGCGGTCCGAATAACCGCTGTACTCAGGCAGAGGTACCCGTAGGCTACTCGGTGCGCTTGGCTGAGGGGGCTCGAGGTCTCCCTTTAAAGCACAAGGCTGCGAGCGCGCCGCTTCCAACAGGACGTTTAGGAGCTGCGCCGCAGTTGCGTGCAGCGGCGATTGCTCCGACGCAGGCGCGGCCGTAACAGGGTCGCGCGCCTGTTCTCCGGCATGCACGTCAGACCGAAAAGGGCCACTAAACGGCATGGAGGAGGTTAGGGTTGTTTCCGCTCCGACGGGCGCATGAGGCCTCACACGATAGGCAAGCGGATCGACCGCAGAGCACGGTGGCCCACGTCTGTCGAAAGTACCGCCAACGTGCATCTGAGGCATGCAAGCGTCGGGAAACGCGGCGACGTTGTCGGCCAAGCGAGCTGGCTCGCGCACGACATTGTCAACCCTTTGCGCTCGCGACCACGGCGGGTCAGGAAGCGCGTTCCCGCCAACACCTGAGTGCCCCCGGTAGGAAGGATCGGGTGCGGCGATTTGAGCTGTCAACCGTGCTGCTGACGGGGAAAGGCCAGCGAGCGGAGACTGCGCCGGGGACAGGCCCATAAGCGCGTGAGCCTCGAACAGCTGATACAGCCCGTTACTGGCTTGGCTAGGACTGTGGTCCTCGTTCAAGCGGCTCGCATCACTGTAGGGGGCCCCGAAAAAGGGATCTCTCCCGGTGAACGCAAGCAGAGGGTCGCCGAGAGGGCCGTACCCCGTGCTGTCGCCGCCGTCCGCCTCGAACGAGATCAAGTCCGTCGCCACAGGATCGAACAGGAACGAGCGCCTCGAGGGGGACTGCTCTGATGCCATGCCGAAACCAAGTTGGGCGCCAGTTATGTGGAGATAGGTTTGCACTAGGCTTACCTATATGAGCGCGACCGTGTAGGGACGCGACGTTCTCCACTGCCGCAGCGAACAAAGACGCTACGGCCGGGTTCGTCGATTCTCCGGCACGGCGCAGAAACCACGCACGAGGCAGGGTAACAACAACAACACGGGTTTATTAACCCAAGATGCAGCACAGTACGACACTCACAGGCTTGCAGGCCGCCAGTGACAACCCCCTTCCCCCTTGAGCTCGCTTCTGTCTGGCGCGGGCTTGCCCGCGTCAGATGCTCTCAGGCTAGCACGAGAGGTTGACGCGCTGCTCTAGCAGGCGGCTTCTCGTTCGTGTGCTCGACCGCTGCCCTTTGTGTGGTAGTCTTAGCGCCGCTGGCAAGCGTACTCGATCGGTCTTGCGGAGTTCCCCCTTACGGCCTGCAAGCCTGTGAGTGTCGTACTGTGCTGCATCTTGGGTTAATAAACCCGTGTTGTTGTTGTTACCCTGCCTCGTGCGTGGTTTCTGCGCCGTGCCGGAGAATCGACGAACCCGGCCGTAGCGTCTTTGTTCGCTGCGGCAGTGGAGAACGTCGCGTCCCTACACGGTCGCGCTCATATAGGTAAGCCTAGTGCAAACCTATCTCCACAATTGCCACGCTCGAAATAGACAGAGAACGAAGACGATGTGCGCGCAGTCTCGTGAAAAGGGACACTGACCAAAGAAGACGACGTGCATTTGTTTATGTCCTTGCTCTTGGCTGCTGCATAAAAAACACGCCGTCGGTTCTCGGACTCAACGTCTCGGTGGTCTGCTTACGTTGAACCGCGACACTGGTGGAGGTGCTGGACTGCAAGCCTGCCGATGCTCTACACCCCATCTGGGAGCCGTTCATCAAGTTCCGACACGCAGTCACCTGTTACGACACCAGTGCACCGCTTCAGTCGGCGGTTTGCTAGGCCTCTCTCCTGAGCTGACCTCCTTGGACGAACATTCTACCAGGCATTTCTCACCTCTGCCAATGGCATCCGCCAGCCAGCCACAGGTGGTCCAAGGGATACAAGGCAGCCCCGTTTCCAATCCAGCCCAGGTAACGCTTCTTCAGCCACTTGTGCCTAATCGCTTCAGTGGTGCCCCACATGAAGACGTTGAAGATTGGCTCGAACATTACGAACGCGTTGCCGACATCAACCAGTGGAATGATCAGCAGAAGCTCGCCCGCACGTACTTCACCCTCGATGACAGCGCTCACACGTGGCTTGAGAATCGAGAAGGCCGTATATCGACATGGGATGAGTTTCGTCAGCAGCTGATTGACACCTTTGCTAGCGTCGACCGTCGAGAGCGGGCTCAGCAGTTGCTTGAGTTAAGACTTCAGAAACCTGACGAAACTGTGGCAATGTTTGCTGAAGACGTGACGCGCCTGTGTCGTCGCGCTGATCCCAGTATGTCTGAGGAAAAGAAGTTGCGCTACCTTATGCGCGGCGTCAAGGAACAACTGTTCGCCGGCCTTGTGCGCAATGCCCCAACTACCGTGGCCGATTTTATAAGAGAAGCCACTGCCATTGAGCGTGCTCTGCACCAAAGATCGAGGCAGTATGACCGCTCGTCCACTACCACCCCAAGCAACGCCGCTTCAGTGACTCTGGACAATCAGGGCTCCCTACGTGACCTGATCAGAGATGTTGTTCGCGAAGAACTTCAGAAGCTTTGGACTCCGCCAGTGGGTACACCAGTGACCGCCGTTGCCGCAGTCGTTCGTGACGAACTTAGGCACGCTTTCTCAGCAGCTGATCTCGGTCGCGAGCAGCGTCAAATGAGTTACGCCGACGCTCTCCGCCGTCCACCACCCGTCCCGCCTATCACGTCATACTACCAGCCACCTACAGCCGCACCTTTGTCGCAACCTTTGCAGGAGGCTTTCAGACGTCGGCCCATGTCTCCGATGTCTTCATGCCACCAGCCATCACTTGCCGCGCCTTACTCACCACCACAAGAGGACATGGGACGCCCACAATTTCGCAGAACGGAGGCTTGGCGCACTGTCGATCGGCGCCCCCTCTGCTTCAACTGTGGTGGTGCTGGCCATATAGCTCGCTATTGTTGGTACCGCGACACATCGCTTCGCCCGTCTCGGCCAGGCTACGACGGTCGCCGTGCCAACGCCGACTATACTGTTCGCCATGACGACCCTGGTTTTCGAGGACCTCCAACGACGTGTTCTCCATATCACGAGTCGCTTCCCAATCGCCAGCCCAACTCCGCCCACCGGTCACGCTCTCCATCCCCTGCACAGACATCGTCACCGAATCGACGTACTTTTGCTGACCTTCGGGGAACAAGGTCGCCCAGCCCTTACCGGGGAAACTAAAGGCGGCGACCTCTCGGGGTAAGGTCGCAGCCCGACCACAAGACGATAAAAAGTCCCCAGTACTGCCGCTACAGAACGACGCGACGTCGACGAATATTAACAGCGACGAAACGGTGAGCGCCGACCTCAATGTACTTATTGATGGAGAGCAAGTGACGGCTTTAGTCGATACGGGTGCTGATTTTTCCATAATAAGTCACAAGCTGGCCGATCGTCTTAGGAAAGTAAAAACGCCGTGGACAGGACCACATATAAGAACAGCGGGTGGTCAATTGCTGCTCCCTACTGAAAGATGCACAGCAAGAATCAGCATAGGAGATTCCTCTTTCGTCGCGACTTTCATCGTTCTTCCAGAGTGCTGCAAAGATTTAATTATAGGAATGGACTTTCTCAGGGAGCATGGCGCAATAATCAACATCCCGGACCGCGTGGTTTCGTTTTACGAGAGTGCTCGTCTGCCTGATTCTTCATCACCAGAACACAAATCCTTTCGTCTCAAAGACCACGATATAGTTGTGCCGCCTCGATCATGTACCCTCGTTTCAGTAGCATGTGACGCACCGTTCGACGGCGAAGGAGTCGCCGACCAAGTAACCTCGCTGCTTTTCACTCACGGGATTTCAGTAGCACGAGGAATAGTCAATGTCACTGACGGCCGAACGAACTTGCTGTTGACCAATTTCACCTCCGAGCGACGGCACCTTCCAAAAGGCACAACTTTGGCATATTTTGACGAGATAGCAGATGTTTGTGACTGCTTTTCAGCACTCGAAGCAACGCCTACACAGGACCCACATGACCTAGCACCTAACCTTGACGTCAACCCTACTTTAACTCAGCAACAGCGGGAACGCCTCCTTGCGCTGCTAGCCGAGTTCCACGATTGTTTTGCGTCGACCACGAAAGTTGGCCGGACGTCCTTGACCAAGCACCGAATCATCACAGAGGACACGGCTAGACCAATCCATCAAAATCCGTACCGTGTGGCTTCGAAAGAACGAGAAGCGATAGAACAGCAGGTAACAAAAATGCTTGAAGACGACGTGATTCAACCGTCTAAAAGCCCTTGGGCGTCACCTGTTGTTCTAGTCAAGAAGAAGGACGGCAGCCTGCGTTTCTGTGTGGACTATCGAAAGCTAAATCAGGTGACAAAAAAAGACGTGTACCTGCTTCCCCGCATAGATGATTCGCTCGACAGGCTTCGAAACGCACGTTACTTCTCTTCTATGGACTTAAAGAGTGGATATTGGCAAATTGAAGTCGACCCCAGGGATCGTGAAAAAACCGCTTTCGTGACACCAGACGGACTGTACGAATTTAAGGTCTTACCATTTGGCTTGTGCTCCGCGCCTGCTACTTTCCAGCGCCTCATGGATACCGTGCTCTCTGGGCTTAAATGGAGAACCTGCCTAGTATACCTTGACGACGTCATTGTGTTTTCTGCAACGTTTGACGAACACCTCGAACGATTGCAGGTGGTCTTGCAGGCCATACGGGCCGCAGGCCTGACGCTCAAGCCGGAGAAGTGTCACTTCTGCTTTGAGGAACTACAGTTTCTTGGCCATGTCGTCAGTTACGCAGGAGTTCGTCCAGATCCCGAGAAAGTTGCCGCTGTCGCACAGTTTCCGACACCATCAGATAAAAAGGCAGTCAGGCGTTTTCTGGGTCTCTGCGCGTATTATCGGCGGTTTATTCCAGATTTTGCGCGCATTGCGTCGCCTTTAACTCGCCTCACGAGGGATGACGTTGCATTTGTTTGGGGCGACGACCAGGAAGCTGCTTTCAATGACTTGCGGCAACGTCTACACACGACCCCCGTGCTTGCCCATTTTGATGAGACAGCCCCTACAGTGCTCCATACTGACGCCAGCAATGTTGGCCTCGGAGCTGTGCTTGTGCAGCGCCAGGACGACGAGGAAAGAGTGATCGCTTACGCAAGCAGAACTCTGTCACGCACAGAAGCAAATTACTCGACAACTGAAAAGGAATGCCTCGCCGTGGTGTGGGCAGTTATGAAATTTCGCCCATACTTGTACGGCCGCCCATTCAAGGTTATCAGTGACCACCATTCGTTGTGTTGGTTAACAAGTCTGAAAGATCCTTCCGGGCGATTGGCACGCTGGAGCCTTAGACTACAGGAATTTGATATAACGATGGTGTACAAGTCGGGAAAACGACACACGGACGCCGACTGCCTGTCTCGATCACCGATAGAGTCGGCTGCTTCCCTTGAAGAAGAGACGGCATTCCTCGGAATCCTCGACACGTCAACCATCGCAGATCACCAGCATGACGATCCTGAGCTACTTGGCTTGATTAATTATTTAGAAGGACGAAGCCAGAACGCACCCAAAGCCTTTGCAAGAGGACTATCGTCGTTCTGTCTGCGAAACAATGTCCTTTACAAAATGAACTTCTCGTCAGACGGGTCCACCTACCTGCTTGTCGTCCCTGCCGCTCTTCGTTCTGAGGTATTGCAAGCGTGCCACAACGAGGTCACAGCTGGACATTTAGGCTACACGCGCACACTGGGCAGAGTTCGGGAGAGGTATTACTGGCCTAGACTCACCGCTGCCGTGAAGCATCATGTTCGGACCTGCCTCGATTGCCAGCGGCGCAAGTCACCTCCGACTAAACCAGCCGGTTTGTTACACCCTGTCCAGATCCCGCCAACGCCATTTGACCAGATCGGAATGGACCTTTTGGGCCCACTTCCCACCTCTAGTGCTGGTAACCGCTGGGTTATAGTGGCGACCGACTACCTTACCCGCTATGCCGAGACAAAAGCCATCCAGAGAGGCACAGCAGAGGAGGTGGCCCGATTCTTCATAGAGAACATTGTGCTGAGACACGGTGCGCCGTCGATCGTTATAACAGATCGCGGAACCGCATTCACGGCCGCGCTTTTAGATCATGTGTTGGTGCTCAGCGGTACTATTCATCGTAAGTCGACAGCCTACCATCCACAAACCAACGGGTTGACCGAGCGGCTCAACAAAACTCTGGAAGACATGCTTTCAATGTATGTGGACATCGAGCACAAAAATTGGGACGAGATTCTCCCTTACATAACGTTTGCCTACAATACTGCTAAACAAGGAACCACACGGATGACCCCATTCAGCCTTGTTCACGGACGAGAAGTAAGGACCATGTTGGACGCGATGCTGCCACACGAATGCGATAACAACGAAACGAGTGCCGACGCGTTCACTCAACGCGCAGAGGAAGCCAGGCAGCTCGCACGTCTGCGAATATACCAACAGCAAGAGTACGACGCAGGACGCTATAATCTACGTCATACACCTGTAACGTACGAAACCGGGGACAGGGTATGGGTGTGGACGCCTGTACGAAGACGGGGACTATCCGAAAAGTTGCTCAGAAGATACTTCGGACCTTATCGAGTGCTGCGACGACTAAGTGACGTTACCTACGAGGTCGCCCCGGATAGCCCAAACTGCACAAGGCGTCGCCAGCACCGACCTGAACTTGTGCACGTAGTGCGCATTAAACCATACATCAGCGAGTGACTCTACGAAGCACCGTCGCTTGTACAAAGTGACTTTATGCGCGAATGACTGTCTCAGCTATAGCATCGGGGCGATGCTCTTTTAAGGGGAGGCAAATGCCACGCTCGAAATAGACAGAGAACGAAGACGATGTGCGCGCAGTATCGTGAAAAGGGACACTGACCAAAGAAGACGACGTGCATTTGTTTATGTCCTTGCTCTTGGCTGCTGCATAAAAAACACGCCGTCGGTTCTCGGACTCAACGTCTCGGTGGTCTGCTTACGTTGAACCGCGACAATATATATATATATATATATATATATATATATATATATATATATATATATATATATATATATATATATATATAAGGCACAAGGAAAAAATTCTGTGGTACCCGGCCGCGGATTCGAACCAGCAATCCCTCGCTCCCAAGCGCGCTGCGTTAGACAACTCAACCACACGCCATGTATGCGCCGGTGAATAATTACACCATTTCCCTCTAAAGGGGACCATGAGGCGATGCGAAGCCGGAGCACTGGCACGATCGCGTTCCGTTGGCGTTCGTTGGGCATGCTACCGACCTCGCATCGTGGAACGCGAAGAGGAACGCTACGTGCGTCTTGTCTTCCCTCTAGCCTGGCCGTTAATTCTCACAGGGCGATCGGGGAACGCGGTCGACAGGCGTGCGAGAGGAGGGCAGCGTAGGAGAGGAGAGAGGGGAAGGGGACGCGCATGCACTGGCGCTCATCGCGGCGTTGCGCAGGAGAGAATTTCGGCATGTCTAGCCCGCGTTTCAGAGGAAGAGTGGAGAGGGGAGGGGAGAGGAGAAGTGGAGAGGGGGTTATTGAGAGGGTATGCGCATGCGCAGTAAGGGTGGTCACGCCGCACACCACCACCCCCACCGGTTTGAACTCCGCTATAAGATGCTTCGCATCTAACAACGGCGAGCTATTTATATACACCATGTACCGCTGGTGCTAAGCAAATCTCGGAGTAACGTGCGCGTGTTTTCTATCACGCAACGCTCCTAATTTTCTTTCAATTTGAAAACTACCCTTGCGTCGCGCACGACAAAGTGGCCCTTGTCTGTACTCACTCGTGATGTGGATGGAAAAAAGAACAAAAAACACCGGGCACACCTTGCATCAGACGACCCCGTGCGGCTGGAGACGCAGGGGGTCACTCCACGCGCCGCAGTTTAAAAGAAAAAGAAATATTTAAGAGCATTTGATTCTCCATTGTCGACACTTGCAGCGCGTTGCTCAAGCACATAGACGTAACAACTGTGACAGTGGTTAGTTCACGCTTGCTCTGTGCATGCCTGTGCGTTCTCTTAGGACGTCCTTCTTTGTGCTTCAGCGGCGCGCTGCAAGTATCGAGCTGCTTCTGGTTCTTCGTGTGACATTTCAACTTCTCGCTATCGCGTTCATTGCTTTGCGCTTGCAGCGAAACTGTGACTTTTTCATGTCATCACCAGACAGTCATATTCGTCAAACCCTCTTCCCTCCCATGCCAGTATTGGTCTACACCAAGCTAAGGAGGTGATCACGAGAGCACCGAGACGTAGGCGGATAGATAGATAGATAGATAGATAGATAGATAGATAGATAGATAGATAGATAGATAGATAGATAGATAGATAGATAGATAGATAGATAGATAGATAGATAGATAGATAGATAGATAGATAGATAGAAACGCTCAAAGTGCCTTGGTTTCGCTAAGAAATGCTTCGCCTTTTAAAAAATTCACCGACGATTCAGCACAGCTATTTAGGTGCTTTGATTTCGCATTAAGTTGAGGCGTGACTACCTCGCTAACAGTGAGACCGCGGAAGGCAGCGCGTGGGCGCATTCCACAACAGCCGCCGCATGCAGGCCTTCGTTCACGCAGCGCTTTATTTATATATATGTGGTATCGGTGTGCGCTGGATGACGTCATCGGCGACGGCACGAAGGCGCGCATTACTATGGCGCCGCGGAACCTATCGTCTCACCACTATTGTTCCCTCCTTCTCCTGCTCTCCTCGCTATCGCCTTGTTTCACCCTCCGCGTTCGCTCTCTTTCGTCCTCGTTCGCTCTGCCGCTTACGACTAGAGCACTGCACGGGCCGGATTTTACGGCCCGGGCCCGGCCCGGGCCCGCTTTATGAAGCCCGAGCCCAGCCCGGGCCCGTGGTTCCAAGCGCGGGCCCGGCCCGGGCCCGGGCGTACATGAGCGAACCCAGCCCGAGCCCGGCCCGGGCCCGGGCGTACTTGACCGTACCCAGCCCGAGCCCGGCCCGGGCCCGTCGTTCCAAGCCCGCGCCCGGCCCGGGCCCGGGCGTTCATTACTAAACTAATCCAGGGCGCGCTTGTTCATGACCAGGCCCGACCCGTGCCCGCTTTAGTTGTTGATGATGATTACTAATGATGCCGTGCGCTTTGTAGCGGGCGATCGGACGGAAAATCCGGTGTGTACATGCATCGAAATGTTGCTTTGCCCACGGTGGTAGCTCAGCGGTTAAGCTGTTTCGCTGTTAAGTCCTAGGACGCGGGTGCGATTCCCGCGGCCACGGCGGCCGCAATTTGGTGGGGGCGAAATGCAAGAACACCCGTGTATATACTTATCTTTAGGTGCACGTTAGAGAACTCGAGGCGGTCGAAATTGATCCGGTGCCACTACGGCGTGCCTCGTAATCATATCGTGGTTTTGGCACGTAATACCAAGGAATATAAATGAAATGTATCGTATGTGTCAACCGCGAATAAAAGACCGAAATCTTTATGCCTCCCATGGGAAGAACCGTGATATGGCCCATTCTTAGTGCTTTATATATATATATATATATATATGTCACTTCAGCTTGGCACAGTATACCTTAGACCATAAAATGCATAACATTCGCGTGTGCTCGAAGGCCCGACTTACGCCTTTTAATGAGCGGGTCCGAGTCCGGCCCGGCCCGCAGCCTCAAGCCCGGGCCCGCCGGAAAACGCTTCGGACGGCCCGGGCTTTCGGGCCCGGAAAAGTAGATGCAAAATTTAAGAGTCCGCTTGAGCGTTCCACACACTAATACCCTTGTCACACGGGTAGTCTAACCACAGTTAAGTACGACGGCCGTTAAGTCTAACGGCTGTCGTACATTGTCACACGACATCCCTAACCGCAGTTAAACCGCTACGACCGTTTTCGTAAACGGAGGTAGGCAACCCATAGGCAACCCCTGTTAGCGCCGTAAACTGACAACATGGCGGCCCCCATGTCGGACGCGAGCAGCTCGGCTCCCAACGACATATCGAGCCAAAAGCGTGTCAACTGGACCGTTGCGACGATGGAGGCGTTGATACCCATTTGGCAAGATAAATTACCGGCTTTGAGGTACAAGTTTGTCCGTGCTGCAAAAATCTAGTGTGCATTTCACGAGATTGATACACGGCTGCGTTCGTTCATTGAACAGGGCTTCACGCTATTTGATAGACGCGCATCAAAACACGCTGCTGACGCGTCAATGGACAGATTTAGTTGAGCGTCCGCAACAACTTTACGGACGCAGCCTGCCATAGGAAATGGCTGGCAGGCTGCGTCCACAGAGCTGCTGCGGACGCCCAACTAAATCTGTCCAATAATCGAGCGTGAGGCCCTGTAAAAGGCGGTGTTATAGCGGTGTTGCACGAACGCAGCCATGTATCAACTAAAGGACGGTTGGAAGCGCTAGAGGCGCACAAGCGCGCGTCTATTTAATATTTGGCGTGTTTCGCGCGTTTTTGTTTTTTCTCGGAAATAGCAACCAGACAGGTGTGACAGCGCCTCTGTCTGGTTTGCGGTAACTGTGGTTACGTCCGCTAACTGCAGTTGGGTCAGCGGTTAAGCTTACCCGTGTGACTCGCAGGTCAACCCACCTTCTCGTGCCCGTGCGCGAGAGGCGCATGTTGCGTTGTCATGAGAAGCGCGAGCAGGTACGAGGCATTGCAGACGTTAACACAGCGGCTCGCTGCGCTCCGCGATCGCTCTCTTCCGTCCTCGTTCGCTCTATCGGTTACGCCGACGACGACGGCGACGCCGCTCAACGCAGGAACGGGCGCCTAAGAGCTGCGCTCTGAAATTACAGCCTAATGAATCCATCAGACAGTATAAGCCGAGTAAACCGTAGGAGACGTTATTAGGGGCGAAGCTCCTTAAGGCGGCACCCGTTCGTCCCTCGTAGTCGTAGTCGTAGTAGACGTAGTGCGTAACCAGTCTTACGCTTTGACCTCCAAGGTAGTGCCGGTGGGAGATTTTTCCTGTGCGTTGTTGAACAATAAAAATTCGCAGCGTGCGCGTTAACTAAAAGCCGAATTCTTCTGTCTCTCATTCCCCATTAGCAGCCATTGGCATGTTCCAGTAGGAAACGTTAGTAGAAGTAGAAGTGTAAGTGTTAGCTAAAAGCCGACTTCTTCTGTCTCTCATTCCCATTAGCAGCCATTGTTTACCTCCAAGGTAGTGCCTGGTGAGATTTCTCCTGTGCGTGATTAAACAATAAAAATTTTGTTCAAAACGCCGTTGATTGATGAAATAAACCAACGAAAGACGCCAGATGTTTTGTAAAAGCAAAACGAAAGAACGCCAGATGTTTCTAAAGCAAAACGAAAAGACGCCAGCTGCTTAACGAAAGACGCCAGATGTTTTCTAAAGCAATGGTTTTCTAAACAATGAAAATTCACAGCATACATGTAAAATTAAAGTGAGCTGCAAGTCGTCATAACTCATCGAACCTTTAGTATAAACGCGCCCGATCTCACGTCGGTGATGATGTACTGGGCAGAATTCACGGAAGATTCACGGTTTACCGATGAACCTCCGCAGCTTCGCCCACTCATCATCATTCACTCCGTGGATATGCTGTGATTTTTTGTAGTTTTTAACTGTAGTGTAGTAATTATGGCACAAATTGAAATGAATGAAGTCCGGCAAAAAAAAAAAGCACGCTTTCCGTCAGTGGGGCCCGAAGCCACAAGGTTGACGGTCCGGGCCCCATCGTCCTTACTAAGGCGAGTAGGTTGCTTTGGTTTTTTTTTTTCGCACATTTTAGTAGTCTGTGGTTGGGCTTCTACCTGCCGGTACTAAGGAGCAGACTTAAAGGTAGTAAAGACTCTGGAGTAGCATATATATGTTGTACGTGTGTACTACTGCATGCTATACGGACGTTTCGGCTAACGGCTCTGTTCTCTGCCAAATAACGCTATGGCGCGAACGCTGTCCCCACAGCAAATGCGCCCCTTCAATGACATCACAGTAAAGGTTAATGGGCTTCTCGAAGCGTTAAGCCCGAACCACACGTACGCGTTGGAACGCGTCAGCACGCGATGCTCCGCGTCGGCGTCAGCCAAAAAGGCCGGATCGCGTGTTGACGCGCGTCGAAGGCGAGAGCTGGTGCGCCGTGCTTCCTTACAGGCTGCAGAAGTAAGCGTCTTTCCTTTCCTCAAACCCCCGCTACTACTCGTGCGCTGATGCAAAAGAGCACTGATGCAAAGGAAGCGGTGAAGACAGTGATGGAACTGCAGAGTTTTACAGGCGTAGGGAACAGCACATCGTCACCTTTCGTGGTTTTGCAGTGCCTCCGAGATTCGCCCACCTTTGGTCAAGTGACGATGTCATGTGATGACGTGACGATGAAGTCACAAGTTCTGGTCATCAGTGATCACATGAGATTATAATTACAACATGCGTGAGTAATACTGTAAGAGTTTCGGTAAGGATCACATCAAGTAATAAACATGTCATACAGAGAGTTACCGTGTAGGATTCGCTTTAAATGTTTAGTAGAGCATAAACATGTGATTACGAAAGTTTGGGCATGTTGGTATTCCATTTCAGTATCTAGCGCACACACAAGGCAAGAAATAATTAAGTGACAACCGACGAAGACAGGCGCTATCTTATAGTGTAGCGCCTTTTTCGTCGGTTGTCCCTTGTTTCTTGCCTTGCGTGTGTGCTATACGAGAGTTGTTGTGGTGTGATTGTATATTCATATTATATACACAATGTTTATAATTTCCATATTGATACACTATATACTGTGGGAGATGACCGCGCCTGCCACGGCCGGCAGCGTCCACCCGTGAGTCCAGCCCGAGCACTGTTCACGGCACGCACTACACAAGCACTTCGTCGTTGTCCATTCATTCTCTGCAACGTCCCTCTAGCGGTATTCCCATAATACACAAATTTACATATTGATGCAGTATATACATTTTGTTCATAGATACTCGAGTAAACATGAGGCATCCAAGGCGCCTTAACAAGCGAGTCTTGAATAGAACGCCTGGCATTGCGATATACGCAGGCTGACCTGCGGCCCAAGACCCAACACGGCTCCTCGTTTCGTCGACACGAGACGCGTCGTTGACAGCGAGAGCTGCGGAAATTACCCTCCCTCGATGAGAGGCTCCGAGACGTGTGTCGAAACGAAACTGGGCTGATCACGCGGTGTGTTGCGAAACTCTAACGGCGCCCATCACGAAACGGAAGCCAGATTCTGTCTCACCAGCGCCAAATGTGCGAAAAGAAGAAATGTTTTTTTTTTTCTTTTTTTAAGGAATTGCATAAGGGATGGGGCAGTGATAGAACGCGTACGCGCGGAAAGAGGATCCGAGACGTAAATTGTCGAGCGGAGTGTGTGCGATACGATAAGTGAAGCAATCAATAAACGCACTCTGCGACTAAAGACACTCGATACAGCCTAAGAGGCTTATCGTGCTCCGCCAAACTGCCCCGAGGAAACCACAACAGCGTTCTACGGAGTGCATTTCTATAGCTTAGTTCAACAAGTGCCTGTCCCGTATATATGTGCCAGAATGTGGCGCACACACACACACACACACACACACACACACACACACACACACACACACACACACACACACACACACACATATATATATATATATATATATATATATATATATATATATATATATATATATATATATATATATATATATATATATATATATATATATATATATATATATATATATATATATATATATATATTCAGGGGTAGGTGTTCCTTGAATCAAAAGTCAAAGTGAACATCATCACATTTATTAGGCCGGGTCCCCGGCCGAAACGTCAGATTAAGTGTTATGTTTCTCACTGTGACTTTTTCTTCGTATATACTATATGATACGGTGTCGCTGAAACGACTAAGATTAGGCGCTATGGCATTACACTGTCCAGAGGCCGGTCGCGACGCCGTATACGGAATAGTAACGGATTTACTCTGACTGACTACCCGCTGTCATCGTTCATGTGCATTTAAAACTCAAGCACAATTGCATTTTGGCATTTCCACACCCCTGTTCATTCGTACGTGGTCTAAGCAGCCGAGCTATATAGAGCCGACGAGATCTAATCTGCAAAATGATACAGCCACTTCACCAGCGTGTCGGCATTAGACCGATCGTCTATACAGTACAAAAACACATTATATAGATGCTCAGACGGAACGCAACAAAACACAAGATTAGACTGCAAAGAATCGGGTGATATCGGACAACACGGCACATTAAACAACAGCGTTAGGATAAATTTATTTCAAGACCACAGTCTACAAGGAAAGGAGTCCAAGGACATGCAAGAACGATTGGAAGCACAATGAATTTGTGACAAGACGCATGCAAGTTCAGCTGAAGAAAAAAAAAAGTTGATTCAGATAGACGTGTCCACAGTGGATGCTATAAAGAGACTTCAAGGATTTCCAGTAATCATTATGCCTAGTGTCCTACAACAGAACCTTTAACACGCTCTCAAAAACGTATTCGTTACTTTGTAAACACGTCAACGCATTTAACTGCATATCTGGGTAGCTACTGCATGTTTCCTTTTGTCGCTGCTTGGTGATTCTTCGTATTTTCAGGGTTGCCATTGGCAAGAGTATACTAGGAACATAATGTGTGCTACAAGTGAGCGCTTACAGAATGAACTCCCACGAGATTAAAGGGGCTATAGAGAAACATAATGGCGTACGGTTCATTACAAAACGTATACTGTGTACTCACGCTGGGACTATGAGTCGCCATACGCCGTCGGCAACTAGTTTCAGTTCAGTGGGATTGGTAGTTTGGCGAGTTGGCACGGTACAGCATCGCTGGCTGCATCGCCAAAGAACGAGGATATAGAGACGAGAAAACACCGAACGACAGCTGTACAAATCAGTTTCATGCTAGATTATGAGCCACAATCACCACCGCGGAGATCGGAAGAAAGACATTTAACTTCGCGGCGCTCATTCGCGCACACTGAAAGTCACCAACCGAAAAGGATCAAGAGATGCACCAACAGAACAGTACGTCTGGCGACACTGTCGGCACTGAGTAGTCCCGCGCTTGCTCCACTTGGATGTATGCCATCTAGGCGAAAGCAGGCGGTACGCACCCGGTTCAATTCGTTGCCGCAGGTCACCCGCGTGACGCGTCCGTCGCACGCGCAGTCCAGCAGTCTGTGAGCCTTCTCCATGCGCATCAGGATGCGTACGCTGTTCCGGCACCGCGTCGAACAGTTGTCTGCGACGCCGTCCAGAACCTCGTGACAGAAGCGGCGGTAGTAGTCCCACGCCACCGAGCACACCGGGTCCTCGACGCAGTCCTGGGCCAGCTGCGAACACTGCGGCCTCGAAGACGACGACGAAGGTGGCGATGACGGCGAAGAAAGAGTCGTCAGACCACCGCCGGGGGGCAGCTGGAATCCCGTCGCGTTGGCTGTCGAGGTTGACGCGGCGCAGGGCTTCTGCCACCAGCAAGGAGCGAGCCGCAGTCGCAACGCCCGGCAGAAGTCGTCCTCGCCGCACTCGCAGCCGATGTAGGCGTAGCCTTCCTCGGTGCTCGCCAGGGAGACGAGAGACTGGCGGCAGTGGACCGAGCAGCGACCCGGCGTGCGACCAGCCAGCTCTCGCTTGCAGTCCAGGCGGTGGCCGTGGAAGGCCATGCCGCAGGTCAACCGTCCGATGCAGTCCTGTTCAGCGTCGGCGCACGTCCCCGTACGACGTCTAGGAACGGCTCGAGTGGAGGAGAACGGCGCACTGATGTCGGCACCGCTGCCGCAGTCGACGCCGGCGACCACCCGTACGCTGCCCAGGACGGCAGCGATGAGGACAGAGAGAAGAACGAGCATCAGGTGGCGCCGTACAGGGTCTTGCCCGAAGAAGCGGCGCGCTGAACTTCCCAGCATTTGAAGGCTTTGAACGACCTTCTTCTATATGTTACTGGTCCTCGTTCGAATGCACTTCGTCGTGAGCTCAAGTCGAAGGCTCGGGACTCACACGGAAAACGTTTCGACAAAACTACGATAACCGTGTTCCACTGGACAGCGTCTGACTCGAGGAACCTAGGGAAACCCTTACAACTTGTTGACACCGAATGTATTCATCCCTGAGCCACCGGACTCCAACATCCAGACGTTCGGGTCATCTCAAAAGCAAGCTTCGACCACACGTACTTACTTGAGCAGGTCTGTCTGCGCTTATCCGCGCTTCAACTCCGCCTCCATCTTCGCGGATATTGTTTGTGAAAGTATATCACAAAATAGTCTACCTTTGAGCAATTCGAGTGCTGAAGCTTTCATGTTGGAGTCATCCACGATGGACGTTTCACATGTCAGAGGCATACACTTCAATGTATTGCTTGGTAAGTTGAGCCGATCCGAGCGAAGTCCTCTGCAGTGGAGCACTGGAGCGACTGAGACACCGCACTCAATCCCATGAAGTCTAACAGCTCTCTTTGTAAAAAAAAATGAAAGAGAAAAGAACGTTGAAACTCCAAGTTCCTTTATCTTTTTTACCTACTTGCTAGCTTTTTCTTGTTCATACAACAATAGAAGGAACAGTTCCAATCTAAGAATGCCGCTCTCTCTCTTTCCCAACCTTTTGTCAGGTTTCATAGGACGTTTTCTCTAACTTTAAAACGTCGTTCTCACAACGTCCTATCGATTTTCTGAGACCTCTCTTATTCAACGGTTCCCGGTAAGAGCTTTTCTCTATATTGAAGACGTTATTCTCGCAATATCATTTCGATTTCCTGGCGACCTGTCTTATACAGCGCATATTTCCTTCTTCTTTCGATACCAAGTCAATAAGACTTGAAAATAGTTTTTGTCGGTGAAGCGACCACCCCCGGCGGCAACTCCGTTTGTGATCCGCTGAATTGAATAAGCGCTCGCAGGAACCACGGATCTCGCAAAAATCAAAATTGGAATCGGAAAATCCTGTTCCAAAAACGATGAAGGATCTTGATGTCGTTGACGACAGTGATGGAATACGACTCGATCACAATAGAATTTCCATCCATCCATTCAGAGGCTTCGAGATGTTCAATGTGTCTTCAGTCATTCCTCGTTTCTGACAACGGGTCGATGGCTTTTTTTTTTTTTCGAGTCGCGTTCCCGTTGGTGACCGTTCAGTACTCGAATTCTTAAGGAGAGCTAAAAGCTTGTCTGAAGAGATTACATAAATAATGCTTTATTACCACGTTCCTGCTTGAGCTTCAGAGGCTTTCGTTCAGTATTCTTGATGGTGGTTTCTTGCTCCACATCGGTTGACAAACTGTCGACTGTACCTTGCCTTGCACCTATTTGTCAATTCGCCTTAGGGATCAAAATCATTCCGGAATAAGTACTGGAATACGGTAATGTTCATAGGAAAAGTAGGTTCCAGGTGCCAAAGTGTTACAAGGTGCACCTTGGGGCAACCACAGCACTACGTCAAGCCACAGTACGCCAAGCCCTCCAGTGCTTGTATTAAGTCCAAGGCTGACATGATGGAAGAATAAAGTGTCTTTTAGCTAATCAAAAACGTAGTGTTCTTTACCTTGATCAACAATAAATCACCAGAAAGATTTCCTTTCACTGAACACTCGTTGAGACGGAGTCGACTGGTTTGTCCGGAGATAACGGTGGGTGTAGTGATTGAGGCCTTCAAAAGCCATGGGGATATAAACCATTGTTCTTACGTGCAGCACGTTCCCAAGCACTTGTACGCTTCAACTTAAGCCTCTCATAAAAATGTTACACAGACTGCCTGACTGCGTTAGTATGTGTAATACCACCGTCCTCTGTTCAATGGCTACACTTAGTACGCTCTACGTGAAAGCGAACGAAGCCTTGAATACCCGAGAGGCTTGAAGAACACATGCAATGAGATGACAATACGTTCCAGTCTTGTTCAACGCCTCGATTAGCTTCGCACCAGGGAGTGGGAGGGATCCATGTTTACCGTATCGAGTATTAAATTAAGCAGTGGCTTTACCTGTTCGTGTCTAACTGATATTCCGGTCTGGGACCACACAACGCACAAGCATATCCACATGCTTAGCGGCGCCCACCGATCGCAGGTTCACAATGTC
Organism: Rhipicephalus sanguineus; assembly: GCF_013339695.2. Lineage (NCBI taxonomy): Eukaryota > Metazoa > Arthropoda > Arachnida > Ixodida > Ixodidae > Rhipicephalus > Rhipicephalus sanguineus. Next base: position 41,518,607 of record NC_051186.1, on the reverse strand, counting down.
CTCTTGTAGCTAAATTAGCTCGCCACTGGAATAATGAAACGGCACTGTGGACCCAACTGTAGCTGCAGCGCCATCAGCGGTCCTTAACAGTCGTTTCAATTCTCAGCGAACGTATCCGGTATTCCTTCAACGCAGACGTTTTCGTCCGTTCGGAGTAATTCCATTCGCCATCTGACGTAAAGCTTTCAAGTCTTCAAGTGGTGATCGCCTTAGCACATGGCACTCTGTTGGCTCTACAGTATCACGCTCGGGACATGGCAACTTCGGCAATGCTTCTCTTTCATTCTGTCAGACTTTTTTCGACTGCTTGCGGAGCCGCGCCAACTCTGTTTAACCTGTATACCTGTGACCGGAAACTCGGCGTTTAACAGAAGTTTTCAGCTGCCAGTACATTCATTTGGTATTGGTAGCACGAATAACCATCGGCTTCACAGCGTTCACCAGGCCGCCCTTTCCCTGCATATCCCGTTTTCGGGCTGTGGGAAGTTATTCAGGCTTGGCTTCACAAACTTATTCCGCATCGGTTTGTTTCACACAATGTTGAGAGGCTGCGCGCTGCTGTCCTCGCCGACTTCAACGCGCACACAGTATAGGGAGAAAGTTGCGGTATTCACGGTCTCACCGTGATCGCGCCGAATACCACTGAGTGAAACAACGCGAAGCACATTTCAGCTGAACGCGTCGTCCCGGCCTGCGGTGTCACACACTCCGACGACCCGTGGACATCCGTGCTCGAACCACCATTTGCTCTCAGGAAACACGACGGGAAGAGTCAAGGCAGCAAAAAATGGAGTAACACATTTTGGTACGTCCCCAACTCAGAGTCAACTGTACAACGTCTGCTGCGTGATCGTTCTTCAGGTATCCTCGAGCATAAGTAAAGTGCACTCACTTCGCAGTCGATTTGGGGTGATTCTCTGGAAGTGTACAAAAAGAGAAACACGGCTAAAAGAAAGAAGACAACAAGTGCGAACGCGAAACTTTCAATCGGCGCAGCACACGGGGCAAATCCCGTTGGGACGGGAACCGCTCGACTAGAGAGCCCGATATGGAATGACCGCGAGCGGCCGCCGGAGGCGCTTCCCGAGCTCCCGCTGCTTCGCTGGGAAAGGAGGAGTAACGGCGAGGAAAAGCGGGAAAAGGGGGAGGCGCGCAGTGGAAAGGGGAAAACGAGGGTAAGTGAAGTTGGAAGCGGAGAGTTAGAAGCGGAAAGAAGTGAACTTGGTAGTCGAGGGAAGCTGGGCAGAAAGGAAGAGAGAGGGTCGTAGCTCGCGGGATTTAGGGAAGCAGCGAACGGTCGCGGTAGCTAAAGGGAAGCGGCAGTCTTAAATAGATTTGGAGCTGTAGAGGTGCGAGGGGGAGAAGATTCGGGAAGTTGAGAGTGGACGACGGTAGCAGGACAGCAGAGAAAGGCTGGCAGGGCGGAGGAAAGAAGCTCGGATCGAGAAATCTGGTAAAGGGGACGTTGCGGAAAGCAAAGTTTAAGAAATGAAGAGATCCAAAATTTAGGGAAAAGAAGGCTGAACGGGAGTGCGAGGCCTTGAAAGCAGCAGTGGCAAAACTGGGATGGCAGTAAAAAAGAAAAGAGTTTGTACCAGCAGATTTAAAGAGGAAATGGGGATCACCGTACAAAATGACGATATTCGGAGTGCAGGCAATAAAGGAATAAGATGGATGAGAGGGCTTGAAGTAAAAGAGGGCGAACGTCTGACCTACTATCTTTCTTTCTTTCCTCATATCGAATTGAGCAATGCTCCCTCCTAATTGTTTCCATCCTCCATGCCGGGATTGGGACCTTCGTCCACGAGCTTAGCAGCGCAACGCTTCAGTTGCTGACGACGGTCATGCGTTCATATCCAGACAGCAATGCAATGTGGCAACGTCAAATCACAAGTCATCTCGATAAAAGATCAGATTGCCACATCAGAAACGGCTGATTGCCGACAAGCCGACGATCGAGAGATTATGCAGTGGTTGGAAAACGACGCATGCGAATAAGCACGTGACTGGCGCACATTCGAAGGCCATATTTCTGTATACTCGCCGGCATCGAGTTTTTCGCGCACAACGCCGCCGCCACGAAAATATGGAACTCATGAAAAGCTTCGCTTGGAAAAGGTGGTGCGTGGCAGCAAAGTAATTGATCAGAAAGCTGATTGTAGTTTAAACAAGAGGAAAGTAATGACGTATTACCGATCGAAGAAAAGCGGTGACGGTTGATTGAGTGATCGATTAGATTCGATGACGCAAAGCAATGCCGGGGCTCTTAGAAACGCGTCTGTGTAAAAGTCCGGGTTTGTTTTCACCACTCAGAGTGTGTTTAAGCTTTGATTCCAAGCTATGGGGATGCAGCAGCGAAAATGATTCGAGTCACTAGAGCACGCGTAGAGAAAGCACGCGTGGTGAAAGGGTGGCGCCTCTCCCAAGTCGACAAAAGCTCTGCTCGAGGGAAACCAGCGACTATACGAATGCGGCCGAGTTTCTAGGTCATATGCCTCGAGTTCATCGTCCCGAGGGAACACAGAAATATCTTTTATTGCTCTCTCGCTCACGCCCTTTCTCCGGCATGCAGCATTTACTCATCACTTAAAACGCGACACGTTGTGTGTATTTTATTCCGTCTTGTTCCGTTGTGTTCTGTTTATATGCCAACACACAATAAAATATGTCTCGAAGTTCGTGTCAATGAATATAACGATCAGTAAGAGCGCTGACAAGCGAGGAAGGGTGTTAGAAGGGTGAGGGGAGGCACGCGAAGTTCGGGGAGGAGAGAAACGCATCAAACTGAGAGCCCGAGTGTGCGCGGGACTGTGGCCACGAGAGGGAATGGCATGCGCGGACTTGCGGGCGATGCCGACAGCCGAAGAGTGATTGCCTGGGGTTCGCATGGAGAGTCTCGCGCAGGCTCTAACCTCGCGGAAACAATCGCTCCTCCCTGGGCAGAGCCGGACAGAGCAGCCGGGGCAGCGCGAGTGCGCCGCCGCTAGGCGTTCTTTTGCTCGTCACGGTCCTCCTTCGTATATTGGACGACAGCAGCGCGGCTTCCTTACTTTGTTCTTGGCTCCCTTCGCTCTTCGTCCCTTTAGTAGATGACGCTGGCGGCGGTTCCGCGCGGCGGTTAGATTACATTTACACTGAAATTACATAAAGCCGTTTCCTTTCCCTTTGCGCACACCGGATCGCATGTCGGCACGCTTGCGAAATCAGCGCGACTTTATGCGTATTCTTGGCGGAACACGCGCATTCAACCGCTTTGCCACAAGCAATCTCGCTGTGGAATGATCTTCCCGACGCGATAGCTGCTGTGACTAACAAACAATACGTTCCGCGAGCAACCACACTCTCACTACACCTAGCATTATTTCATAGCCATTTACATTGATGTGCATTAAATGGGTGACTGCATTTTCTTTGTAGTTGGTGTTTTATTAATGCTATTAGTGTCGTTGTGATGTTGTATTCAATTCGTATAGCTGAACTGTTTACGTTCTCATTTTTCTGTCTTTTTTCTCTGTATGCCCCCCTTACACTATGTTCTAACCAGAGCCTGTAAGGTACGCCAACTGAAACAAAATTTTAAGAAGTGCCACAGGAAAATCTGGCGCTATGCCCCACTTCATGTTGTCCTCTGATTTCCTCCTTCTCTTGTTTTCATTTAATTGTACTTCTAACATATCTTTTTTGTCAACACAATCTGTTGATTTGGACCCCCCCCCCTACTAGCCAATGTCTATTGGTCCAACCAGGGTTGTGCATTTTCGTGTACTAACTTGAAATATGATGAAGTAGTTCGTTGCAGCGGAGATTAGATTACATTTACACTGAAATTACATAAAGCCGTTTCCTTTCCCTTTGCGCACACCGGATCGCATGTCGGCACGCTTGCGAAATCAGCGCGACTTTATGCGTATTCTTGGCGGAACACGCGCATTCAACCGCTTTGCCACAAGCAATCTCGCTGTGGAATGATCTTCCCGACGCGATCCTGCAGGCGCACGTCCTTGTGCTCCGAGGTACAGTATTATTAGGTCGAAATTTAGGCTTAGATGCTTCAACACACGCGAAAGTGACCGTCGGCAGCGGCGTCAGCGTCAACGGGAACTGATGGAAAACATGACGGCGGCGACGGCGACGGCAAAAATCAGCCGAGACTGTCCATATAATTGCTATCGCAATAAAATCAGCGTCGTGTGACGGCGTCATCTTACCATGTCATCTTGACGTGGTCACTACCATGTCATCTTGACGTCACGGAGGGGTGGGACGTCAACAAGACCGATTTTTCTTCTTTCTTCGGCAGCCGAGTACGCCGGCAGCTCTTCAACATGCGGTTTCTCTTTGTGACGCGCGCGCGGCATCGTTTGCGGTTGGAACTAGCCTCGGCCCGGGCTTCATCTCCCGTTTCGGACTGCGCGTGTGTATGGCGCAAGCGGACAGACCGCTGCAGTCTTACTGTCACGTGACTCAGCCGTCCGTGGATGGGTCCGTCCTCTGAATACACCGTTAGTTGCCTTTCCGGGTCTTTCCGCCTTTCCGGGTCGGTCGCTCTACCAATTGAGCTAACCAACAAGCTACCAAGAAAGGCGTTGGTCACGGGCATAGGCGTGCGCAGGGTTCCTCTTCAGGGGGGGGGGGCGAAAGTCCCCCCTCCCTATTAAGCTAATGTATGGGGCAGACTTTGCACCCCCCTCTTCTTAGGTGACTAGGGGGGGGGGGGGCACCCTTCCCTTGCGCGCGCCTATGGTCACGGGTTCGATCCCCGGACCAGGACGAGTTTTCCGGCAACAAAGAGGCTTTCTTTCTGAGAAATCCATATGGATTTCCTTGTGGCTTCCTGCTACAAATGGGTGGTTGTCAATTTCCCTCTCTTACGCTTGTCTTCTACGCCATAAATCCCTCTCCCCCCCCCCCCCCCCCCATCACGTGTGGCGCGTATAACCGCATACCAGGGCCCGGCGTATACAGGTATGCGCCGCGGGTGAAGTAACTACGTTCAACTTTACAGTCTGTATCAACCACTTCAGTAGGACAGACTGCTGGGCTAGTTGGTCCTGCATTTAAAAAAAAAAGTTAAATTAGCGCTATTAAAGACGCGCGCAGAGACGAGGCAGACAAGGACAGGCGCCACTGAAAATTGTTTGTTGTGAAAAACGCCCACCGAATTATATACCCTCTGTCGCGCATGCGCCGTCACACATCACGAGGGCGCCTGGAAAATAACATGATGATGATGCGTAAAATCGTATTCCGAAGAATGCAGTCCTATGAAATCCACGCTTACGCAGATAGGGGTATTATGTTTTATGAAGAAGGCTTTCAAAGTTAACCGAGCAGTACAGCTCTTGCTACTTCCTAAAATCTTGGTGTCCCGGAAACGTGGCTCGCAACCGCATCTTCTCTCTTCTTTATTTTTTGAGCATGCTCCTTAAGATGTCATTAAAGGGACCCTGCAACAATTTTTCAGCGTGGTCGGAAAACGCTGCCGGTGGGTATTCGAGGCTCCTCAGAACACGCGTGCCAAACATTACAGCGCAGCACGCGGCCTGGAATTTAATATTAATTATCAGTCAGCTCGAAATCGTTCCCTCTTCTCTCAGCAAATGATGCTACAAGCCCGAATAACCGCACCATAAACCCAAAGTCCACAGCAATTTTCTGATTTGAGCATTGTGAGCTTCATAGTTACCGTGGCCGCCGCGTGATGCCGCCACGTGCCCGCGTGCGCGCTCACGATCGCACTGAACGTAAGTCGCGCGTTCGAAGACAAAAAAAGAAAAGAAAGAGTTCAAGGTCATGATGGGCGCTGACGAAGGAACGCATCTTCTTGCCCCCTTGTCATCCCTCTCCCTGCGTAGCTTTCAGCGCGCTCGCTGGTACGAAAGGAGAGAGAAAGCGCTTGAAGCGTGCGACGAATCCCTATAACTCAGCTCGTACTTGAAGGATTCTAAAAATTTTTGCGGCAGTCCATTCGTGAGGCAATAAGCTCTTTTAATAAAGCCATTCGACGATTACTTGCAAAAGTGTTCCAGGGCCCCTTTTTAATGCAACATTGCATTAACGATTGTCGCTGAACGTCGAGCGTTGAATGAACGTTGCATTAACGACCGTCTCAGGGAGCGTGCTCAAAAATGCGACGACGTGCTTATGATACGAACGTCGTCGCATTGTGGCGTGCATTTCTCTTCGATGAAAACTTACGTGTACGCTGTAATAACGTGTGTGCCGATGTTACGTTGGACCATAAGCTGCGCCCTTTGAGAGTCAAAGCGATGTCGACGTGACTGGTCAGCCCGCCTAATGCACACAATTAACTGCCGAATTTTCACAAAGGCGACGATCTGCCTCGTAGCGCTTGGTTCAAAGCCGGACAATGCGGTACAGGCAGCTCCTCCCTGACAGCTTCGCGTGACATTAATTTCCCAATGCGTTGGATCTGCCAGTATTTTTATTGCAACAGCAATTATATAGACATTCCAGGCGCACTCCTGCCGTCGCCGTAAGGTACCGTATAACGTCCAAAACGATTACATCGCCTCGCGCGTAGTATTTTCAACGTGCGACTGAAAGCGTGCGAAAGCAGCTGACAATCGCGGCTCGAGCGGAGAGGAAACGCTCAGGCCGTCTTTCGTCAATCGAAAAGTCCAACGGGGGGAGGGGGAAGGGGCGTTCGGCCGGGCGTGGTCGCGCTCGATTCATCTTGACAGGGATCTGCAGATGGCTCTACCGTCAGCGCCTGGTCCTGTCTGTTTCTTTCTGTGTCCTCGTACTTTAAGCGCTGTTTCGAAACCCTGAGGCTCTATACCTTTGTACGTGCGCACCGCTAAGTTTGCGTTGAAGCAATAGACAGCACGAAGCCATAGACAGCAGCGGCCGGGTTTTCTTACGCTAGCGTTTTTGCTCAGTTACACCCGATCGGACGCTACAGGAGTTAGCTAAAGGGGTTATGCCAGGGGCGAAGCGCAGAAACACCCATTTACTTAAATCGAATTAGGTTGGTGTTAGAGAACCCGAGGGTGGCAAAAATGAATCACACGGTGCTTTCAATACACGGCATGTTTCATTGCTGTATCGTGGCTTTTGCAAGGAGAACACCATAATTTTATTTTGATTAATTTAACCACGGGGTACTAAGCTTTAGCGCTATCCCGATGACACGCGTGCAGTCCATAAGCATGCCACGTGGACAAACATATAGGTCAGCGACGACGCGTTTCAACAAAGAATGTCTGTTCGCTTTCGATGGGGAACGAGCAAAGGAATTTGATTTCGCTGCCGGCGGCGCGACTGATGCTGGGAGTGAAGCCATACAAGTTGGGGTCTGTGTTCGGCTATACAACTTGTCAAGGGAGCGGCATTTCCTCCTCAAAGGACCGCGAAACAACCTCTGAAAATATAAAGAGTGAGCGCGTTATTCTCTCCTGGCGTTTCCCGTCTTTACGGCACGATTCCTGACGCCAGCAGACGTCATGAGCAAATACAGCTCTCGATTGGTCCATATACGAAGGATTTCAGTTATGAATCGTCTCCCGTATACCTCGCGCTTTGCTGTGCAGTCGCACGCCCGTTCTTCCTTGTGTCGCATGACCGCCGTGTGCGATCAACTGATTTCTCATCGTTTTGTGTGTTTTCGACTGCGCAAGCGGAGACAACAGCGTGTTGCCGAAAACCGTGAAATACTGACAAGCTCAACGCTTAGGGCTGTCATTGTCCACGTGTTTTATAAAGAAATGAGTGGCGAGGAAGAGACAGCTCCTGTGCCTTGTAGAAAAGGGAGGGAAGGCGAGAAAGAAACCACTCTCTCGTCTTTGAACTCGGAGTCATGGTTTAGGGGCCCTTTAAAAGTGGATGAATATGAGCCTGCGCCAGTGGGCGCGCATTCTTGACTGACGTCACGAGCGGGACTGCCGGTGTCTCCGCCGTGCGGCTCATGTACGGGACTCTTCCTTTCCCTTTAAGTATTGTCCAACCACAGTCGTTTCTCATTCCATCTCGGTGCGGCGCCGTGTGAATCCTACACAAAAGATTCCAATTCACCACAAATTGGAAGGATGAGTGCGGAGGGCGTACGCGTCGCTTCCTTTGTGTTTCGTTGGCGTTGTAAACTTTTCCATTGTGTTCGCTGCAGCATAGCGTCCAGATGAGTGAATACATGGGACTGCAAGGATTAGCAATCAGCTAAGTTATAAACAAATCGCAGGAGCCCTTCCTCTATCGGGAAAACGGAGGCAAGCGAAGCTTGGCGTGCGCGCGCCTGGCTATACTTTTTTCGCTTTCCTTCTATCAGTCTTTATTTCTGTCTTTCTTCTATTATCCCCGGCGGAAGCGAAACGGCTCTGATTGGTTGCGGGCGTGGCGTGAGTGCGCGCCTACGCAGTTGTCACTAGAGTCACTGTATATGCTACCTTTAGGTAGCATATACAGTAACTCTAGTTGGCACCGCGCCTAATGACTCACGTTCCGGCGCCGGAACGTGAGGACACGCATTCTTATCAAGGCAGCAATGGAATGTGGCATCGTGAAAATGTCCAGCGACCTCGATAACAGATTAGATAGCCATATCATAAACGGCTGGTCGCCGGCAAGCCCAAGATTGAGAGAGCAACAATTATCGAAAAACGCCGTATACGAGTACGCAGATGACCAGCGTAGCTAAGAGGGTCGCATTTCTGTACGCTCAAGGCGCCGGGTTTTTCGTGAGCGGTAACGCCGCCACTGAAATCTGTAACTCATAACGAGCTTAGCTTGAAAATGCGCGCGAGAGAGAGAGAGTCGAAATCCTCAATACATCTTCTTGGGCCACTTGGCTCGTTGGGCCAAAGGTAATCACGCAATACAACGCGAAGGAACAAGATTTACAGCAAAGAGCGCCCATTTCTTGTTTTAGTCAGGGCCCACTGTAGAAGAAATGTAGAATAATGAAACATGTTGTTGGGCTAGTTGGTTTATATTGTGCAAAAGGCAAAGAAACGCAAGGCGAAGAAACAAGAGGTATACAGGAAAGAGCGTGTACCTGTACCTCTTGTTTCTTCACGTTGCATTATTACCTTTTACACAGTGTGAGCCAACGAGCCCAACAACGTGTTTTATTGAGTTGGTTCATCTTGGAATAAGGAAGTACCAGCGCAACAGACGCCCACAAGAGAGATGACACGTAAACACGAGCGCTGTGTGTGTGTGGGAGTCGTCTCTCTTGTGGTTGTCCGTCTGCTACTTCCGTAATCCAATGGTTGAAATTGCGGCCTCCTAACACCAATAGTTCAAGACGCAACACGAAGAGCCGTGATGGAAAAAGAACAAGAAATCGTATTGTTGGGGCACCCGGCGCCGCACCGAAAAAGAAAAACATAATAAAGACTAGAAATGAAGGCTCCAGTTTCTTTACACGTCTCCGCAATCTTCGTACTCGGCGATGGGGCCGGTAATGAGATAAAGATTGCGCGAACCGTAGATAGCAGCTTCGCATAAAAAATAGAAGTAAAGAAAAACCACGCGGTAAAGACAGCGGACGTCCATCCCTATGGTTGGACACGGGGCTCCGAGGAAAGATAAGTTGGTCGCAATCTCGTGCCAAGGTCGAAGGCAAACGGGTCGCCCGAGTATTGGTCAATCGATTCGCTCTCCACATCGACCACGAAGCGTCGTCCTTTTATTCGACATCGCAACGTAAGCTGTTTTCTTCCGCGCGGAGGCCTCATATTCCGTGCCGGCATTCCCGCTAGTCGTTAGTATAGGGACGAGCCAGACGAACTGCCGGAAAGAAAGAAGCGTGCAGCTTCCGGAACGATGGATCGAGACGCCGTGCAGTTAACTGCACTCCTAAACAACATCTTAAGATTCAAAGAACGAGCGCGTTAGTATTCTGTCCCATGGCGTTTCCCCTCTTTTCGGCACAATTCGTGACGCCAGTAGGTCTGTTCACGTGACGTCACGAAGAAAATAAGCTCTCCATTGGTCCGAGGGGTATCAGCTGCGAATTGTCTCCTACCCTGTTCTGCCATGCAGTCGCACGCCCGTTCTGACTTGTCTCTGCGCTGGTCCTCATCTTTTCTATGTGTACTCTGTCAAAAATTTTTGCGCTGAGCAGTTTAATAATGGAATACCAACTAGCCCAATCCCACACTTTACTGCCTCGTCTCGCATGGCTATGGCGCGCTATCAACTGATTTCGCTTCGTTTTGCGCGTTTTCGACTGCGCAAGCGGAGAGAGCCGAAAAGCGCGAAATCCCGATAGGCTGAACGCGTTATGTCGACATTGTCCTCGTGTTCTACGAAGAAATAGGGTGGCGAGGGGGAGATAGCGCTTGTAGGAAAGGGTATAGTGAAAGGCGAGAGAGAAACCACTCTCTCGTCTTTGTGCTAGGAGTGGTTTAAGGGCCTTTTAAGTTCGCGAAGTCGCATTTCCGCACCTCGGCTTTCATTTTATCTTGTGCCTATAGCGTCCGTGCTGGAACAGTCGCGCGACGGATTTGCCGCCCGTTTTCAACCGGGGTTTTTTTCGGAAAGAAGCTATGGCGGGGACACGACGGCTGGTTCACTTTTCAACTGCCGCGCCGACCTGCCGGAGGACGTGCTCGTAGGCCTGCGAGGCGCTGCACGCAACTAAGTACTCCTCGACACGCTCTGCACACCGCGATCTGGTAAAGATTCGTTTCCAAGAAGGCGTTAATCTGCTTAGCATAGCATTCGGCTGGCTTGGATGTTCTTCCGGTTCCCTTTCCTTCAGTCGCGTAATCTACCCCTCTCCCTTTGCTCTGTTCTTTATGTTCTTTTTTTTACTCGGATAAACATATCGCGAGCGCTACTGGCCGAGTGGTAATCTTTCCACGTCTTCGCTTATTTCTGTTTCGTGCCTGTTCTTTCCAGATACACGACGGGGTTTGAGCATCGCTCAAGGGACCGTGGGTTTCCTTGGAACGCAACTCCGCGGTCGCTGCAGGGCAGTCGGGAACCACGCCTGTTGCCATGGGTCGGAAACTGCAATTCGTGTGCTGATCCTGCAAGTGGATCGTTAAGACCTCGCCTAAACCTTCAGGTATCGGCACTGTTCTTTATATGGCGCTTGATATTGGACGTTCTCTTAAATTGGTCCGGCAGCACGTGCCCTCTGCTTGTTACGCCAAAATATCGTGTCCCCGAAATGGGAGAATTTTTTAGGCGGTTTCGGGGTGTTCCGAATTGACGGAGAAGTGGCGTGGTCGACGCACGTTTTTGTCAGTTGGTGACACGGTCAGGTAGCACATGGAATGTATACTGCTCTCTATCCGCCGTCGTATGGTGAACGGGTCCGTTTTCGTCTCATCATCAAAGCTACAACGGACCATTTTCGATTGATTTTTGACGATGTCCGCATTTCTGACGATGTCCGCACCAGAGCTGACGTGTGTGTGGCTTCGAAGACAGTGTTTTATTTTTCTTTTACTTTCACCACTGACACACTGGACTGCTTACTCGCATGAATTATCAGCGCAGATACTGTCAGCCCCTGTGTATTCTACGCAATCGTCTTTCTGTTGTGCGATATGGACTAACATGGCAGTGTCAAATATGCTTGCAGACGAGACTTGATAGCAATATTTTCCACTTGGAACATGCTTTCTGCATTCTCGTGCAGAGAATATGCGAAGGTAAAAGCCAGCGAGCTCATACAGGCTTGAGCTTACTTATGGTAAAAAAAAGGGGAAAAAAAGCGTTTCTTCAAGCCCATTAATCAACGCGCTGAGCGGTGACTACGGAAGGATCGATAACTTGAGCACTGCGAGGGTTGGCAGACAGTAGCGCGCACTGAAGCGGTGCGCCCTGCTGTCATTATCGTCAGTGATGAGAAAATCGATAATATCCAGTTTTGTGGAAATAAATGCCAACAACACCCGCTGACGTTGCACTGCATGTGAACTATTCGCCAAGGGCTGACAGTGATTGCATTTTCTAGATAAAAGTGGAAGTAGTATTCCCGTATACTGAGTCTGTCATCTGTCATTCCTTCAACAAGTTCTGAAAGTAGTTTCATCATTGCCTGGATCTCCATCAGGACTGAAAGCTAGCGGCGTATTCAATTTAGTGCTACCTTGATGCAAACTTCATGCTAATATGAGTGTTCGTGTGAGCCTATGTCTAAATTAGAGGTGTGCACGGGCTCCGGGTAGCCCGACCCGGCCCGCGGGCCGGGCTCGGGCGGGCCGACGTATATTCACCTCGGGCCCGGGCCGGGCTCGGGCTACTTGCAGTTTTATCGGGCCGGGCTCGGGCCCGGCGCAAAGCCCGACTCAAGCCCGAAATATAGAGAATGAGCGGGAATTGTTTTCTAGCACGCATACAGCGCCTTTTCCGCGACCGCCCTTTACCGCTTTTCTTTTCCATTCGCTACTTTAAACAAAAGGGGAGCAGGTAAACCACTGCCCCTGTTGCACTCCGACAAACAGAGAAGTAACACCACCTGAGCTAGTGACGGCGCCACGCGACTGTTCGCGTTAGACTTAAGGCCAAATCCCATATGAGTGAAAATGCACGCGACAGCGACGAGCGACCCGACGTTGATCGCCTTCGTGCAAGCTGACGCGCTGACGCTTGCATGGGAATACCCCATACACGTGACGGCTTTGGCGAGCGAACTCCATTGTTGCTGGCATGAGGCCGTCTACTTGTATAGCAAAAGTGCCGCGCTGTCGCAGGTATGCAATGAAAATAAAATATTTGTTGCATGTTGGTACGTAAAACGTTTACCATTGGCTCGCAGTATTTTTTTATATGCACGTGCATAATTATTACGTTATTTGTTGGTGTACAGCTGATGTGCTTAGTACGTCGCTGATGTACATTCGGTTCGGGTGTTTTGTGACTTCTAGGTGATGAGCGACGGTTTCCAAATGTGAAAACCGAGCGATCGCGCGATTTCGAGCACGCGATACATCGCGCGAACGGCCCGCAGCGAACCTTCGAAAAGCAGGGTCGGGCCGGGCCGGGCCCGGGGTGGTGTTTTCGTACGTCGGGCCGGGCCGGGCGGGCTCGCAGCCCTTTGCCGTCGGGCTCGGGCGGGCCTTCGACAATGTCAGCGGGCCCGGGCCGGGCTCGGGCTCGGAAATACGGCCCGTGCACAGCTCTAGTCTAAATCACAATGAAAACCAAGAGACAATGAAGCAAAGAAAAGTATAGGGAAGATATTTGTAGTCATTTAACTGTAGTGAAGTAATTAGGATATAAATGTGAAGAAATCAAAGTGGACGAAAAGACAACTTACCACCGGCAGGGACCGAACCTGCAACCTTCAAATAACGCGTCCGATGCAAGTTGTCTTTCCGCCCCCTTTAACTTCTTAACATTTACATCTTAATTACTGCATTACAGTTAAAAGACTACAAATATTTTCCCTATACTTTTCTTGGCTTCTTTGCCTGTTGGTTTTCGTTAAGCCTATATATATGTCTAACGAAGAAAAAGCAGCCCTTACATTCCCCGTCTTTCGCTTATGTCTAAATCATGGTATAGATGTTGGATCGTCCAGCACTGACGGTATACATTGGAGGGAGACACACACGCATGGAAGCATTATGTCCCGTAAACGTTGCGCACTACAATTTCTAGTACACTGCAAAAACGCGCCCAGCCTTCACCCCTATAGATAAGCATAAATCACTTGTTGACACACCCGGAAGTACAGGAAAAGCGCTGATTGTAGATGAGGCACATCGATGTTTACAAGCGTGCACATAATCTTGACGTAGAAAGTACAGACATGTATTTTGCTGCGATAGATGTCCGTCAAGTTTGGTTACTTTATTAAGTTTTCGAAGCGTTAGCAAGGAAATGTAAGGATGCAGGATGTGTTAACGCGCCTTCGATAATATCTAATTGACAAGGATTGTAACTATATCTGCATATAATCTTTTTTTGACTAAACATGTTTTGTTACTTGACAGATGCGCCGCTAGAAGTGTTGATAGTTTCCTCCCCCCTTGTGTACCCCCTTTCAGGGTATATTAGTGTTTTTTCACAGTTGGCAGTCAGCCCTATACAGGCCCGTAGCTAGGGGGGGGGGGGGGGGCTCGAAATTTGGATGACACATGGTCTTTTATAGAAAATAAATAAGAAACATAGGAGTTTTTCTCAAATAGTCAAGGCTTTCAGCAAGTGGGTCCCCCCCGAAAAAAATTCCTGGCTACGGGCCTGATGGTCCTGTGTCTACTTGTCCGTTTGCGCTGTTTTACCTATGACTACTCCTGTTACCAAGTGATGGGAGCTAAGATACTAAAAATACCGTGCCCCTATAATCTTCCTTTGCTTCACTGTCTGTTGGTTTTATTAGTTTCGTCCAACGAAGAAAAGGAGCCCTTGATCCATTCCCCTTTTCTAAGGGACACTAAATTGAAACAATGAACCAGTTTAGATCGATAAGTTGTACTCTGGGAACTCCAAGGTCGTTAATTTTACCATCATATATTCATAAATAAGCGAGAAAGTGAAGGTCAAAGTTTCAATTTTAAATTTCGCGCCGAAATCTGCGCGCGTGACGTCACGGATTTCAGACGTGTATTTTTCGTATTTTGGCGACATGGGCTCAACGAAATATCCCGAAACTTTGTATGTTAAGTCTATCGGCGCCTCAGAAGACAATTTACTTCATTTTTACCGATTATGATCTACGTAGGCGCTAATAGACGCCGTCAAAATCCATGACGTCATGGCGCTTGGTGCTGGAATTTCAGGGTGGCGTCGCCACCCACATTTCCTTTTCGCGCGTTTTCTCGTTTTCCAAGGGTCTTCTGGCGGTAAGAGTGGTGTTCTCGGTATTGTGAAATTTTAATTTACTAATACACGAAAGATCGTTTTCCTCTTAAGTGTCCCTTTAAAGAGACACTAAGGAAAAAAACGATATTTCTCGCATTTGTAAATTACTCTTTCACGATACCAAAATCACCACGCTTGCCGCCAGGAGACGCTTTGCAAGGGAGAAAACGCGTAAAAACAAAATGCGGGTGGTGACGCCACCTTGAAGTTCCAGCACCAATCGCCATGACGTCATGGATTTTAACGGCGTCTGTTAGGGCCTACGTAATCCCTAGCCAATGAATATGTAGTACATTATCCTCCGCAGCGGCCAGAGATGTAGCGTACCAAGTTTCAGGATAATTTCCTTGAACCAACGTCGCCAAAATACGAAAGAAAGTGGTTTGAAATCCCTGACGTCACGAGCGGAGATTTCGGCGCGGAATTTAAAAATGAATCATCGTTCTTGATTTTCTCTTCTATTAATAAACCTATGGCGGTAAAATGAATAGAGTTTTCAGAGCATAATTTATCAGTCTAAACTGATTCATTATTTCATCCCTAACCTCTTGCCCAGTGCAGGGTAGCAAACCGGATATTTATTTTGCGGTTACCATCCCTGCCTTTCCGCATTACATTTATCTCTCTTTAGTGTCCCTTTAAGTGATGGGAAAGGCTTCGACGGCCTTTGCTAAATGATTCCGCCGAGGAGAATTTTTATACTTAGAGTATTTTAAGTGGCTTTTGTTGCACGACTTTCCAGTTCATACTTCCTGCCTCGTCGACGATGACATGCGCGACGCGTGCATTCCGGGAGTCCCCTCGATCCTTGGCTGCGCAGCGCCGAGTGGAGCGAGCCAGCTTTAGCGGCGGCCAGCCTTCTTCGTCCTGCAACAGGCGCCGTGCATCCGACAGGGCTGCTTCGGCGCAGCAAAGCACGGCGCGACGCTGGGGCCAGCAGGTCGTGCGCCGGCGTGCGCTACTGAACGGAGCGGCGTCCGCAATTGCCAGGATGCTTCAGCACGGTAGTGACCGCATATATCACAATGTCCGTATATGTGGGTGCGAATTCTGTCCGCCACTTCTGCCCAAGAGTGGGGAGAGAAAAGAAAGCAGTTGGTAGAAAACCCGATCTTTGAAGTGAGATTGAATCCAGGAGGTTTAAAATAGAGTATTAGGTACGGCTCCAAGCGTCCCCAAGCTCTTGAGTTCCTTTGTTCTCTCTTTGAGTTCTCTCGTTCACCAGACGGAGTACAAAAAAGGACGCAAGAGCTTGGGACTTGGGGACCACTGTAGTAATACTCTGTAATATTGCTTCTATAATAGTGGATAGAGTTACCATCATTGAACAATAGATATTTACCGTCATTTAGCCGAATCAATCCGTGCTGGAGCGAATACTCGTACGTTGAACTGCTTGCTCCGGCACAGAATTCGTTATGTTTCAAAACATTCAGGTTTGAGCAGAATGCAAAGACCATTGCGAAGTGGGCGAGTATTTTTAACCGCTCCAGAAGATGTATCAGTGTCTTGGGTCCGGCTAAGACACGCCTGGCCGTTCTATGAAGTAAGCGGAGCGCCGTCCCGACACGTATTCTCGGAAGCACCAAAAGCGAACAAGCGCATCTATGTTGCAAACTTTCGCGGTAGGAAAAGCAGTTCCTGTACTTGAGAAGTATTTCACCTACTGCATTATTCGGGAAGAGAGAGAGAGATAAAAGCGAAGGAAAGGCAGGGAGGTTAACCAGGTTGTACCCGGTTTGCTACCCTACACGGGGGGAGGGGGAAGGGGAGAAAATAGAATAGAGAGAGCGAGGAGGAAAGAGGGAACAAGTAATACGCGCACACACATCAGTGTTCACCGCATACACACAGACAGTCGCAACTGAGAAATATTTGACATCGGTTCCTCTGCGAGATGTACCGATCTGGTGGAACGATAGTACGGGAACTAGAGTAGCAATGTCTACTTGAGTGGGAGTAGTCTTCTCAAGCGCGACAGGTGGTCTTGAAGGTGACGGGTATATAATGAGTAGAACGCAAGTTAAAGTGTGATGTAACGCATGACTCGAAGGCTTTTTTGCGTGCAAACTATGTTGGGCACGGATGCACGTGCGTTTACGCTTATATCTACGTAACTTGCTTTCGACTTGTGTGTGTCTTTTTCTTTTTTGTTCCTCCACAGTGACCTATAACCGCATGCCTATCCCACTGTGTCTGCGCATAAGCTTCACAGATTCAACCAGGAGCGTTAATTTGGAAGTCTATGGTTGTATCTGTGTCATCACGTGTTTCCCTCCTGGTTTTACTGCACAAACTTCCATATCTCAGCTTATGGCAAACCATCTTGACCGCTATAATTAGCACGTTTGCATGCAAGAAGGCTCGTCGGGCTGAGCGTGTCCGCAGACTTGCGATGCTAATTCTACCTGTCAATGATTCACACTTGTGGTTGATTCTTCTATATCTTATCTCCTCTCTTCGCAGCGTTCCAGGCTTCAGCGACATGACGACATCTCTTTCCGTAGTTTTAGGCCATTCCTCTATTTCCTCATGCTTCTTAGTCGGCGTAGTTGCTGGGACGTCCAGAAGCACCGTCCTCTACTCCATCATCTGCCACTAAAAGCTCTGCGACCCAAGGTTTGTTGGCTGCATGGTACGTTTATATTTTCGCTTTTGACATCATTTTACTACTATAGCCTTACCTGTTTGTATGCATATAAAGCATGTGGTGACGTGCGACGTTGTTTTTGAAATGACACAGAAGATTCCAGCTGGTTGGTGATGTGCATTCACCTCACAAGAAACCATTGGCATAGCCTGGGTAGGGGAGGAGAGGCGGTTCCAAACCCCCCGAAATTTTTCAATTTCGCATGTGTATATAGGCATGCATACATATAAACACGAACTTTCATAAAAGATGGTTGGATTCCCCCCGCCCCCAACCTTCCCCCCCCCCCCGAAAAAGATTTCTAGCTACGCCCCTGCGCGAAACCACTGTAGTTGAGTTGCGAAACTTAATGTGAGTTAACGAAAAGTGTTAATCGTGTTTCTCTACGGTAATCCTTAATAAGTGTTCTAAAAATTGTATGTTGAGCTCTTCTATAAGCATCTAATGTACAGAGCTACCAAACTGCGAAATTTTCCTCATTCGAAGATGTCAGAACGGTATTATCAGAGTAGGATAGTCTTCAGAGGACGCTGCGATGTCGTCTAACCAATGTATGCAGGCAGTGAGTTTTTTTTTTTTTTTTTGCACGCATTCTTAGTTATTCCGCGAACCCCTGAGCAGAGATGCGTAGCAGCTGTGATAATTTACTCTGAAAGCTTAACAGCAACACAATCAGTAGAACGCGTAGTTTATGGATTATCATGTTGTCTAGTTTTGGATTATGATATGCCAAACCCATGAATGGCAAGCTTAGTCATAGCTTGCCTTTAGAAGAAACATTGGCTTCTTCGGAAGCTTTGAGTGCTTGCAGCTAACACATCCTTGAACATGACGGCCAGATGAAGCTGAACTCAAGGCGCCGCCGAACAATAATAATAAAGCGTGAAATGCTGGACATTTTTTGAAGACTTTCTTGTCTCTTGTGGGACACGGGATAACAGCTCTCAATGCGGGGACAGTCCTGCGATTCGCTGGAAGGGCGGCCACCCTACACAGATC
This sequence comes from Rhipicephalus sanguineus, assembly GCF_013339695.2. Taxonomy (NCBI): domain Eukaryota; kingdom Metazoa; phylum Arthropoda; class Arachnida; order Ixodida; family Ixodidae; genus Rhipicephalus; species Rhipicephalus sanguineus. The sequence continues at coordinate 41,500,177 of NC_051186.1, read as the reverse complement.
ACGTTTCTAGTCAAAACAGCAGCGATCACCAACCTCTTCTTATCCATACCAACCCGCCAGCCACGTTCTGAATTTTATTGTCCCTTTTGCTGGCCTCGCGCGGGGGTCGCACCAAGAAATGATACGACGCACTATACTTCCCCTAAACGATACATTTCTACGCACAAGAACCCGTTATCTTATCGCTCGCTGCCCAAGTGACGTCCATTCGGTAGCGCTTGACTTGTTCATTGACTTGCGACGCACTTCGACTCACGTGCCTAGACCATCAAGCCCTTCCTGTGTCCTTAATAGGTCGGAGAATTTGCTGCTATCTACCCATGCGGCAGAAACTACTCTCCCCTCTTGACGTATATCGTTCTCAGTGTCGCATCTAAACACTTGGAGCCACTGACACTTTTTTCGAGTGGCATTCCCGAAAGCTGCTGCAGTTTCATTTCGAGCGTGGCGGCGCTTATCGTCGCAGTGATAAAGTGGGAGCGCCGCAAGAATGCAGTCTATAGGAGCACCCACATTTGTGCATTTTTTCACACAACGCATCTGCGCATTGGCTCGACGGAGGAACGGAAAGTAATCTTACATTTCTCGACTTCGGTCGTAACTGCCCTCACCGCCGAGTTTGAGACTACGAATTGTTTTTGGACCGCTCGAAATGCTTTTTAGCGCATTTCGACTGACGCTGACTAGGTGTCTGCCTTCGGACTGTCAAGAACAGGCGCATCAGATGTCCCATGCCTCTGAGCGTGGGCCGTCGATTTGATAGTATACATCCATCATGAAGAAAAACTTGGAGGACGCTTGAGCTTCGCCTTCAAGAGTAGGACGCCATAGCTTAATCGAGCCCTGTGCGCATCGCCTTGAGGAAAGGAATGTTTGTGCGCGTAACATTGGCCGTTTCTAACTATCCTAGAATGCACCGAGACGCCGTCTTCAAACGGAACTAATGGAATTAGACCGCACACCGTTCAGTATGAAAAACTTCCGGGCCCGTGGCCAACCAGAGCTTTACAGACGTACGTTTTAAAAGCGTTAAAACGCTTTTTAAAAGACAGCGGAATTGCTGACAATTAAGAAATTTATGTTCATATTACATTAAGTCAATTATTATATATGTGTCCTACTTATATATGTATCATTATATGATACCTACTATACGTGTGTGCTGACGTCTATTATGTGTCGACTGTTATGTTGCCCACATGTGCGGATTCATAACCAAAATGACCATAGACGTGTTGATTGCTATGTTGCCCGAATGTGCCGATTACATTCAATGCTGATCAGTGACATTATCGGATACATTATTAATTGCCTTTCGGCCATTTCCTTTTACGTTAGTTGTTTGACGTGTGTGTGTGTGTGTGTGTGTGTGTGTGTGTGTGTGTGTGTGTGTGTGTGTGTGTGTGTGTGTGTGCGCGTGCGTGCTTATTTTACATGTACTGCTGTTTGTATGCTATTTCTATGCTGTATGCTCGACCTCCACTCAAGGGCTAAGGAGTAGCCGGCGCCTTATTTGTGCGCCAACATCGGCTCTTACATTATGTCAATAAAAAAAAGCCTACTGCAATTTCAGTTGCGAAGTGCCCACTACGCCATAATTCTTCCTTTCGCAAATTGGCGAAGTACCCTGTGCGCTTCCGGTGCCACGCGCACCTGTGCAGCTGCCCATTTTCTAATGGGTGGGCAGATTTAAACTACCCACTCGTTGCGCAATCCACATGTTGTGACGCCTGGTGCAGGCCCGTAGACAAGGGTGGGGAGGAGGCCAAGGGGCCCGGGCCCCCCCCCGTAATTTTTATGATACATGGTATTTTACCGAAAATAAACAATGAAAATAGGCGTTTTTCTCAAATACTCCAGCCTTTCAGCAAGTGCCCCCCCCCCCTCCCCTCCGAAAAAAATTCCTGGCTACGGGACTGGCCAGCTGGTGCGATTGCTTTTGCCACGCAGTATTACATCCGTTAAGACAACTCGCATGACGTTCTTAGCGCGTCCTTTTTTGAAGCTGTTTCAGACGCTGCTGTGGCTCCATAGTAGAACACCTGCTTGCCACGCAGAGGGCCTGGTTTGATTCTCACTAAAGCCGAAGATTCTTATATGCACATATCTCGAATTTTCTCTCGCGGGCAACGCCGATTTTTTGCGTACACATGCCAGGACATTACACAGAAAGAGGTCACCGAGTGTCATACTAACATTGCAGCTGTTATATTCGTGAAGCATAATATTACAAGTACATAAGCAACTTCGGTAACAGTACACAATCTATAAAAATAATGAAAAAGAAAAGGAGCCCTTCGACTCTGTGCAGGTGAATGACCAGCGACGCGGCACAGAGGCGACACAGAATTTCGAACCATAGTCGATCACACACCCTGCAACTAAAATCCCAAGTCTCTGTCCAGAAGGTCCATTCTGAATTTAGCGTGTCCTCCTTTATTGTTTTTCATTTTAGCAGCATGCGCCCTTTTTGCCGCGACATGCGTCGTCTTGGCTAGATTGCCGCATGCGTTTGGCTTTTCGCGCACGACTTTGAGGACCCATTTGACAGCTTGCGAAATAGTTACTGCGCATGCGCTAGCAGGATTGTTTTCCACGTAGATAGCCTCGACCAGTGACTAGCAGACAATGATCCGAATGATCAGGCGGCGTCAATACAGGGCCAAGAAACACCGAGGGTAAGCGAATACAAGTACCTCGGAGTAGGGGTAAATGAGGGTGTTAGGTACATGGAGGTACAGGAAAAAGCCTCGATAGCAAAGGGAAAGAGGAATGCTGCAATAATGAAGTATGGGTCGTTATGGGGATACAATAGGTACGATGTGCTTCGAAGTCTGTGGAAAGGTGTAATGGTTCCGGACCTTACATTTGGGAACTCAGTGGTGTGCATGAGGTCAGAGGTGCAATAAGGAATGGATGTGAACCAAATGACTGTGGGACGCCTCCCGCTGGGCGCTCACGGGAACACAACAAATGAGGCTGTAAAGAGCGATATGGGATGGGCAAGTTTTGAGGTGAGGGGAGCTCAGAGCAAAATGAGGTTCGAAGAGAGGCTGAGCAATATGAAAGAGAGTAGATGGGTACAGAAGGTGTTCAGGTATTTTTGCATAGGAATAGCACTGACACACAGCATGGAGGAAAAAAAAACTGTGAGGCTCACCAGTAAATATACGGCTGGCAGTGTAAGCGATATGACAACAAAAAGCGTTAAGCGAAAAGTCAGAGATGCGGAGAGGATTTACTGGATGACAGCGATCGAGAAAAAAAAAAAAAAAAAAAACACGGGCCTGAGTAACTACCGAAAGGGCAAGAACGAAATGAGGGGGGAGATATTTTATGATAATTCGAGGGGAAGCGCTTTACTGTTTGAAGCGAGGTCGGGCTGCCGTAGAACGCGTAGTTATAAAGCGACATTCCGTAAAGAACAACAACAATGCACATGCTGTGGGGAAAATAAGGAAACGGCGAAGCATGTTCTGATTGAATGTGGAGATATCCACCCAGGTGTACGTTTCGGTACGAGCCTAACACGTAGCCTTGGGTTTCAGGGACAACAATGGAATGGTGAACCCGCCCGCGATAGAAATAAGTAAGAGACGGTTAGAGTACAGGTGGCAGAAAGCTGGAGAGAAACCAGAAATATAAACAGTCAGAAAAATAAGGAGATTCTGCCGTAAAGAGGCAGAGAACTGAGCTGTGAATTTGTTTTTGTTTTGTTTTCTATAGTAAGATCGATTTAATCGAAGTAGACAAGGCTTTAGGCCAACATAAAAAGAAAAGGGATTTTTTTTTGTCGAGCCTGGTGGCACACACGTCACCGCCTCTTTAAAAGGGGACGCTCATAGCATCCATCCATCCAGTGTCTTTGCGCAGCACGCGTCTTTTTGCCACATTATCCGTTCCGTCACGTGTCTTCTCCTGCTTACCGCATGAGCTTGGAGTTTCTTGCGTGAATGATCTTAATTTGTGCTTGCGGCCGTGTGTTCCTGCCTTCATTTTTGTGGACCAGAGGTGAGTATAATGTATAATTGGGCGTGCCTGATTTCAATGGCACACTTCATTTTTAGTGGACCATTGTAGTGGGGTTTGCCCAATTTCTGTGACACATACCTGCGCTACGAGTTCTTGCACACAAAGGGACAAATCCCAGCCATATACATATTCGCTGTAGTAATTAATGTAATTTAAACGGGCATTGAAAGAATAATAATAAATGAGACGAAGTAGGCCAGTACACGCTATTTTCGCACTTTCATTTCTGTCAATAGCGGTCGTTCTGTCCACCTTTGTCTGATTATGCTGTTTTGGGAAGTACCGTATTTACTCGGTTCTAACGCGACCACGACTGTAACGCGAGAGGTGACTTTTCACTGCGTCCAGGAAGAAAAAAAATAGTTATTTCGATATTTGATTGTAAGGCGAGGGTCGACTTTAGGTAGCAAATATGTGGGAAAAAGCACGCGTTACATTCGAGTAAATACGGTATACCTAGGCAGGCGTTGTGTCCCGTTTGTCAGCTTTCAGTCTGGTCCTTCCATTTTATTTCTGTAGTTCGCGCTTTATAAGTTTCGAATCCAAGTGTAAGTGCCCTTAATGATAATGGAGCACATAAAACACAAGCCGTATTCTGTACTGAATTTTCCTGCCAAGGTCCTATTTATGTCCAGCTTAATCTCAGTGTTACATCGTTTCATTTGATTTTCACAAAGACTCGCAAGCCTGTGCACGCCGCCCTGTCAACATCCACAGTAGCGGCATCCACATATGCTATATAATTTTTTTTTGTCAAGTTATCTGGCTTGCTTTCTTTTGCACCAGGATACCGGCACCTGTGGTGAAGCAGCCAAGGAAAGTTCCCGATCCAACTCATCCATCAACGCCTTGACGTCCCTGCCGACGGCTTTCAGCCCACATTTTCTTATGTTTTTAAACTTTTAATAAACTTCATTGTTCATTGTCAGTTGCTTAAAGTTAATCTTCAACCACACTATATATACAGATATCTTAATTTTTTTTCTCTCTCGACGATTTCTACACTTCTATCGCATTTAATTTTTCTCAATCTTGCAAGACAAAGCTCCGCGGAGCCGCCAACTTAGGAAGCTCTCTGTTATTGTTATATCCTTCACTGGCGAAGTCAGCCCTTGTTTTATACTACTTGCAAAATGAGATTGCACATTGATGTATATCATCAGTCATTGTATTACTGTTTTCATGTGCTTACATATGTTCACTTGCTGTTACTGTACTCACCTCTTCCATATGGCCACTGCAAATCGCTTCATAAAATTTACAAGAAAACAGAGGGGAGGTGGGGATTGTTGTCTTGTGATTTACCCTAATGTTACTTGGATTAGTAGACGATATGGCTTGTGCATTGCTCATTGCTTCGACTACCACCAATGGAAAGTTCTCTTTTTGTTACGAGTTAAGATTCAGTTTTTATTAATTTTACATTTTCATTAAAACAGTTTACATTTCCTCCATTTTTACTTGTCTCTTGGATCCTGACATGTTTTTCTTGTCCTCGTCTCAATCGCGTTTCACTTTGACCGTTTATAAGTTAACTTACCCATCTTTCACCCTAGGATCCATTCGTTGTTTTTTTGCAACAGGGTTGAAATGGTTCGGCCACTCGAAATGCGCGCCATACCGGACTGCATCGCATACTACGAGTTCAAAGCTCCGCCCTCGTAACTAGAAAAGGTCCCCGAGAAGCATTTCAAGATCTTTGGACCGGTGCCGCCATCTGCCGCCTTTCTTATGAAGATTGCTTGCCCGAAGGCAGCCTCCGAGATTGGATCGCGACCTATGCAACCTTCTAGACCTTCCCATTCTATGGAGAGTACGTAGCCGGTGAAATTCACTCTCTCGCCATTGTGGCGCTTTCGAAAGAGGCCTTTACTCGGCGGGATCAACATAAGAAAAGACTGTCTTGCTGTGCTGTTTGTACTGTTTCAATTCAATTCAATGTTTATCTTTCAAAGAAAGAAAGGAGCAGTCACAAAAACATACTGCAATGAGTAGCTTGACGGGGTGATAGCGCGTCAAGCTATCCAGTTTTCGTGCAAAAATTGTTTCGATTATTACTATAATTTCGCTGACGCCCCTTAATTAACCGTGAAGACAGACTGAATGAAAGCGCGACTGCAGACACGAGCTGCTGAACTCCGCAGTGGAATATTCCTAGCTGAAAGGTTTGGTGACTCGGGAACAAGCTGTGTGTGTTCTTCCAGTTTTCTTTTTTTTTTTTTCGAGAAGTACGGTTCACCAACACTGTATAAAAAATATTCCACAACACTTCGAGCCAGTGCACATGCGTTATTTGTGAGCGTTGAAAATTTTGCTTTTTTTTTTTTTTTTTTTTGGCTGGGAATGAAGCAGTAGGACGATCATGGGGACGGTGCTTCGGTGGAGTGCGCACCAAGCGGCTAAAGTTGCAACAGGCGCACGCCCCAGCTCCTGATATCAACGTTGCCTGATATCTCGTCGAGATGGCCAAGGAATGAGCGCGCGCTCCTGTCCATCTATCTCGAAACATTGGCTCCACTATGGCCTCCGAGATGGAAAAATATGCGTCTGTCATGTGAAACTCTATATGGGCCTGTACATCTGTGTTTTTAAGACGGTATACGTACTGGAACAGGCAGTGTGTCGTCTAAAGCAATGACGGTACATCGGTCCACAGCAGCACCATCTGTTGCTGCAGCCTAGAGTCAGCCTGTTGCTGAAGCCTGGAAATACAGAGCCTCTTAGATTAAGGGCTGCAGTTGTCGCGCTCTGCCGCGCATGGCCGTGCGAAATTCACCGATTGCTTTCTGCTGCTTTTCGTGCCGCGTTTGCTGTGCGTGGCAGACGCAGTTTTTGCGAAAGCTTGCTTTTTTATGCGTTGTCGTTCTTGCAGAGCGATTAGAATGTTAACTGCGGGCTTCTTGAAATGGGACAGGAACCGTCGATATTTCTTTGCGCATTTAGTTTCAGAAAGGGGCCCCAAAGTGTAAAAATGCAGCTCTTCAGCTGCATGCCTACACTTTGACGGAATCCTTTATACGTTCCTGCCAAAGTCTGGTTCGCCTCTTTAAAGGTCCCTATCAAGTGTAGGTATGCAGTTAGCTGCATTCCTACACTTTAACGCCCCTTTGTGAAACCAAATGCTCAAAGGAATATGGCAGCATTCGTCATGAAGTGTTATTTTTTTCTTCAGCATCACTTGCAGAACGCTCTTGCGGCTGGTACAGTTGAAGAGATGCTTGTGCAAACGGCCTCAAGGTGATCGCGTTCTAGTGGGTTTCGTTGCGTGACTTCAAAATACTGTCATACGCATGGCATGCATGCAGAATATCCAACATACACATGGAGCAAACTGAGGAGCGTTTTTTTTCCTTCTGGCAATCAAAACGGTGAGCTTTGCAGGCAGGGACGTAGGCAGAAATATTTTTTTCGATAAGGGGGGGGGGGAACACCTCCTTTATCTGAAGTGGGTGCCGAGCTGTGGACGAGTGTCATTTTGTGCTCTGTATGCCATGGCAAAAAAACAAAAAAAAAATCTGGGGTGGGGGGGGGGGGGGCACGGGCTCGGTGTGCCACCCCCTGACTACGTCCCTGATTGCAGGTGATTCGGGACTATGTTCTGCCACTGGAAACGTGCAAGCTCAGACGACGCCGGAGCAGTTTGATTTATTGCAATAATGCATCCTAATGGCACGTGGTGTTTATGCTTTACATATTATGCTTGTTTTATTTGCGCTATGTGACCATTTCTGTAAATGCGGGAATTTTCGCCCTGCATGCATGCTTAAAATTAGCGCGCGAGGCACACAGGTCGATCGCCGCGCCCTGCTGCTGGCATTATGGCAAAAGGTGATCACGGTTCGTGTGTTGCGGCGCACACGACACACTGCGGTAATCCACTGCGCCGTAACGATGACACCTCAGTCCTCACAAAGAGCTTCTTACTATTATGAGAAACTGAGTATAGACCGGATGGATATATGGACGATATGAGCGTCCGCTTCATAACTGGGCTGTGACCTGATCACTAAGGACAGACCGATGGGCTAGTTGGTAGTGCATAACTCAGAACAGTAGCGCAAAAGAATCACACGGACGGCGACAGGTAAAGACGGGTTAGCGCTGTGTCCCGTCTTTACCTGTCACCGTCCGTGTGATTGCTCGCGCTACTGTTCTGACTGATCACTAAGCTTAATTTTTATTATTACTTTTTATTCCAGCCTGATGCCTTGTCCACCTGAAGTGAAATTTTCTCTCATAAATCACAGCCCAACTTTATGCGCCTTGCGGCAGATTAGGCTACGTAGTTTTCACGCTATTCACGCTATACAGTTACATTCCAAACTGCATCTCCCTAATCCTTCATATCCACTGGCTTACATGGCGGTTGTTGTCATAGGACGTAGCGGCAAAGGCTACGCGACTATTTACACTGCAGTCGCACATTTCTACCACAACCCTTTCTACGGTGCGTCACACGTCTGTACAGGCCTTGAGTTGGCGTTTTTCCGCGTTCATATATTCGCGGCATGGAAAAAACCCCCTTGCACTGGCGGTCGCTTGCCTGTTGGGAAACTTCGGCTTGTTTTTCACGCTCTCGGAGTTGCGCGCAGAGACCGGGAGGTGGCGCCACAAACCTGACCGGAGCGTCGTTTGGAAAAACTCCAGCTGCCGTCGTGGTGGACGGCTCAGCGGTTTTTTGGCGAGAGGCACAGTAAATCCTCGCCATCTCGGGGAGTTGGCCGATAACTGTTTATTTGCACAACAGCCGGTGCGCGCACAGCCGTTTTATACACTGTCCGTTCCTCAAAGGACGATTTATCGGGAGCACTGTAGGCGTTGCGGGCGTCAAGTCGCCGACTTCGTGCCCTCTGCTCCGCGCGCGGCCAGTGTGCGTTGGGCCGCTCCCGCTAATAAAACTCTTCCCGGCGTCAGCGGCGCAGACGCTTCCGCTAAAGTTGTTCGGTGCTTTTAAGCATAAGTCTTATGTTTTCTGTGTTCGAAATTAAAGTGACACTAAAGAGAAAAATAAATTTTCTCGTATTTGGAAAGCACTCTTTCACGATACCAAAAACACCACGCTTGCTGCGAGAAGACGCCTGGTAAGCGAGAAAACACGCAATAAGAAAGTGCGGGCGGCGACGCCACTTTGAAGTTCCCTCACCAGTCGTCGTGACGTCATTGATTTCGATGACGTCTACTAGGGCCTACGTGCTTCCTAATCGGTAAAAATCGAGCACATTGTCTTTTGAGGGAGCCAGAGAGTTAATATACCAAGTTTTAAGAAATTTCGTTGAGCTAATGTGGCCAAAATACGAAAAAAGACAACTTTGATGAAATCCGTGACGTCACCATGAGAGATTTCGGCGGGAAATTTAAAAGTGAAATTTTGACCTTGATTTTCTCATCTATTATTAAACATATGGTGGTGAAATTAACAACACTAAAGTTTTAGAGTGTATTTTACCAGCATAAACTCATCTATTGTTTCACTTTAGTGTCCTCTTAATGCTGGCATTATTGAAATACCGCGATTGTCGTTGCCATTGGTAACATGCTTCATCTGTCGGTCATGTTGATAGAGTTCATAGCACATATAATAACTCTTAATATTATGGCTTCGAGTGCTGCAAAGGGCCGAACTACAACTTTAGTTCTACAGGTTGCAACGGCGAAAGTTCGCGATTGCGAAGTTGCTTCGATGCATGCACCACCGTAGCTCAGGAGGTGTTCTTGCGACCACGATAAATTTGATAATGAAGGAACCGTGTATGTTGTGCTGGGGTCGACATGGAAGCACAGACGCTTCGATAGATTGGTGAGCCTTACTAAGCTCTTCACTGAGGTTATTCAACCACTCAGTACTGCGTACTTGTGAAAACGCATGTATAAGTCAGCCGCTGGAATGAGATGGCCTTGTTCTGGAAGCAAGGACGAAATGTCTACACCAAGCGCGCATGCAAGCTTTGAAAGCTGCACCCACATCAATGGTTCAAAGCAACTTCTTGTCACGACACCTGTTGGCGTCGTCACAAAAGGCTGCGGAGCCTTCGTTGGGCCGCAGAGTAACCAACGACTGCAAGTCCCAGTATTTTCCGCTTTCTTAGTACATAGTATGGCGCAGGGGCGTAGCCAGAAATTTTTTTCGGGAGGGGTTCAACCATACTTTATGTATGCTCGTGCGTGCGTTTGTATGTGTGCGTGTATATATACGCAAGCAAAACTGAAAAATTTCGGGGGGGGGGGTTTGAACCCCCCAACCCCCTCCCCCCCACCCCCCCTTGGCTACGCCCCTGGTATGGCGAAACTCTGTACCGAAATTCGGGCACAGAGTCGCAACCATTTCAGCGTGAGCTAAGAACCCAAGCAACGGTTGATCAAAGTAAACCTGGAGTCCTTCACTCTAAAGAGGCTTCCCTCTTGGATCGAAGTGCAGCCACAAATACAGCAATACTTCCCCTGACCAATATTACAACAAAAGCTATGCTATGTTTGACGAGAAGTCTGGAGGAAGTTCCTAGGAAAGCGGCTATTGAATGTCGGACAGCAGTTCTTGACAGCCGAACACCGGGGCGTGGCCAAATCTGATGATCATGGTAGGGTTACAGCTGTGACAACGCTATTAAATAGTCAGTGTTAACTTCCGATTCGTTTTGATAGCTTCTGCAGCAGCTTGCGGTACACAGCGGCTGATCGCCAGAATGCGCCGGCGATGGGGTCTCCTGTTCCTTTCCGATGCTTCCTGGCACATCGGCGCGTCGGGGACTTGCCATCACGTGACGTCACGTTGAGCGGAAGACGCGGCGCTAGGGGCTTTCCTTTCTCCAAGGTTCATCCCGGGCGAGGCTGACGAGCTATGCGGTTTCTCTGAATGGCGCGTCCCGCGTGGCCTCGGCTCGGAACACTACAAGCAGGCGGCAGACTGGTCAACAAACACGCGTAGTCAAAGAGAGTTCCACACTCGCCGCCTTGGCTACGAGTGGCGCTGGCTAACACTCCCAGGGACTAAATGCACATAAATACCCAACAAAGTGGGCGAGGGAGCACCCTGTCCGTACTATAGCTCAATTGGTACAGCATCCGACGAGTAATTGGAAGGTTGTGGGGTAGGGTCCCACCGACGGAGAGGGTGCTTTTACATACAGCTTAGTTCCTTTCAATTTAGGTCGTAATTATTATACTAAAGCTGAAAACAACAAACAGCGTCTCTTATGCTTTCCTTGGCTTAACTGTCTGTCGGTTTGGTTGGTTATGTAAGACTTCGAAACAAGACAGATGTTCGGTAGAAGATGGAGCCTTGAAGCGACAAGAAAGCGTCGAACGAGTAACGTCCATATTACTCGCATGAACTCTGGAAGCATTCGGCAAGTTTCTATCTGCAATAGTCTAGACACCGAGTTGAGTTTTGTGAACGCTCCATTAGCGCAGCTGCGCTAGTACTTGTTGCATCAGCGCCACTGACGTGTCTGCTGTTTACTCCTTTGAGGGGCGGCGTCTGTGTCTGTACACTGCCCCAAAGCTGAGCTATCGTCTCCTTTCTCTCACTTTATCTCCTTTCATAGGAATATGTACTGTCTCTTGCCTGGCAAAGCACAGGTACCCTTCATTCGCTGGAACGTCTTGCGCGCACCGCAGCGCAGGAGAAGGAACCGTGTGCGCCAGCGCACAACAGGTTTTTCTTTCTTCTCTCTCAGAGCCTCCTCCAACATCGCGCGGACTCGAAGACTCAGCCGGGTTGTTTTTTTTTTGCGCTGAAAAACAATGAAAATCGCCTCACAACCGTCAGGCCGCATCCTCTCCTGCTCCAACGGCGTGTTGGCCTCGCGCGGCTGGTCATTAACAAAGTCAGCCGAGGCGGCTGCTCCCCTACGAAGAGTAATAGCTTCTGCTGGGTTAGCTGATTCCACAAGCGAATTGGCTTCAGCAGAACGTCGTAGGCTGGGTCAGTTCGAATTTTCCTTCTGTGCAGTGCACCTTTTTATCCGTTGAGGCTGTGCGTGTACTGTCGTTCTCGTGGACGTCAGGGGCGTAGCCGGAAATTTTTTTCCGGCCGGAGGGGGGGGGGGATTCAACCCCACCCCCACCCGTCGTCGTGGAAGGGGGCACATATTTGTGATCTTAAGCTGCGGGAAATCACCAAGAGCCATCTACGGCCTGCGGGAGCGTAGTTGCGTCGGTGTAGTAGCCGATCACGCTAAATGGGCAGCTTGGCGTCGAATAGATCGGGATACAATACCTTACGTATGTTCGTGCGTGCGTTTGTACGTGTGCGCGTATATATACGTACCCATGCAAAATTGAAAACTTTTCGGGGGATGGGAGTCCACTACTGGCGTAGACGTCCACTACGTCAGTAGTGGACGTCTTCATTCTGGGCCTACTATAGGCCTATAATATATTTGAGGCCGCCCCATAAACATATGCTACAAAAAATTACTACATAGAAATCTGGTACTAGTGTATCTACAGAAGCTGCAAGTATGGTGACGCAGCAAGCATGTGAATCATGCTGGGCGTTGCGTGTATTTGCATCAGCGTGGTCCTTCTTACTTGAAACGGCTTTGTTACTTCGTAAGTTGACTATTCTAACATACATATTGCCCTTTTTGAAACAATTAGCATTGATTTCCTCAGTGTACAAAACTTTGATTTGTTTTGGAAGAGTATTAGTGCTTTAGTATAGTTAGGAACGCTTAAGTGTAATAAGTAAGACCGGTTTTCCCGCGATTTCCAGACGGGTTAATTTTCTTTTCGTTTGTGTTGCGTATTTTTGGTGCACGTGCAGGTTACTTGCGACGCCAAAAACGAGTCGCCATTTAGTTATGATGATGCTGTTCGTGACTATCCACAATTCATGATGGCTAAAGGGAATTGGGCTTAAAATGGAGTGGAAGCACTTAGCAAAAAACGAATGTGGAAAGGATTAAGGCGATGTAAGGTAGACTCGTGATCAAGCAGGCGTTGAATAGGAGACACTGAGAGAAAACAGTTGAAATGATGCATGATATGTAATGCAAGTATCGAATTTAAATATTAGTCCTGCTTGCTTGGGCTCGCACACCTGATTACCTATTCTTCGTTTCCAACTTTTGCACTCACTCTTAGCTGATAATTACCTTCCCGCTGCACGACGAGTGCTTCTTTGAGGGAGTAGGTCATTAATTACAAGACCATCGAATAACGCTAACAATTTTAACAATGTCCAATCAGCGCACATGAAGAAGGACACAAAGACGAGACAGACAAGGACAGCGCCGGTCCTTATCTGCCTCGTCTTTGTGTGCGTCTTCGTTTGCGCTAATTTTAATTTGTTAAAATAATGCAAGACCAACTATAGCCCAACAGTCTGTTATACCGGACACCAACAATGTTGTTTCACAACGCATGCACACACATCGCGAGCTGTTGTGCAAAGCAGCAGGCAGTCGCTTACGCGGACTGAGTCGTCGTCGAAACACTTACCTTTCAATAGATTAAAAACAATCGCGAGTAAGCGTTCGAACATAATTGTAACATTAACAACATATAACATGTATGGTGAAAATGTTCTGTGAAAGCACGCACATATAAAGGGTAGGAAAGTTCATAACAAGGAAGACAACAAAATCACATCAACCGACTAACAACAAAGGAGATTCGCTTATGCCTTCTTAGCAGCTCCGAGCTTCAGTCGTGTGGATGTTAGATTTTCCCGTTCACGTAACAGCTGGTGTCAACTTCGACAAGATGCAAAGGCGTAATCAGTAATGTAATCACACTTTGAGCACTGATTGTGTCGCGCATAATTGCTGCAGAATAAACCTGCTGGAGCAATTATGAATTTGCATCGCGTAAGAGTATGTTTTTTCTATCGTTAAAGGTTATGGGCGCGTCAGCGTGTGCAATCAAGAGCAGCGAGTTGGGAACAGCTGTGTGGGTTTTCGCTGTGTGTGTGCCTATATATTTTCTCGCTTTTTCATTGCAGCTTTGTCCCTTCATGTTTTCTTTTTTCTATCTCAGAGCACCTGCCAATCATTCCAAGTTCAATGTTTTGTCCTTTTCATTACCGTTATTAAAGGTCATTGTTACTATGGTCAACTGCTATTGTACACAGCTGGTCACAATGGAATTGAATAGTATTGAAAGTGTATGCAATAGGGATCCTCGTTAAATGCAGCTGAATATTTTGCTTTGTTGTTTTTGTACCGATAGTAGTTGTGCAATTGTCGACAAGTGAACTGTTTATCGGTCGTTAATCGCTTAATAGTCGCTGCATATACATCTCAGTAGCCACTGCATCATTTACTTTAACAGAAAGTTGAGAAAATCAATCGTTTCTCTTACGATAGTCTCTCCGACACTGCGGGTCTAATATCACCGCATACACGACCGTTGTTATAAATTTCAGTTAACTCTTCATTTTAACAGAGGAGAGAGAGAGAAGAAATATTAGAGAAGGAAAGGCAGGGAGGTTAACCAGTTTAGGAAAATCGGTTTTCTACCCTACACATGGGAAAAGGGAGCTGTTTGAGTTCGGAATAAAGCTGGTGTCGTAGACAGATAAGTCGGCGGGTGTGTGCGCCACACAAAGCGGGTATGTGCCAAGCAGCTCCTAGCGTAGCATAGCCTGGTATAGTATATTATTGCAGGGGGATGGGAAAGGGCAGTGTGGATGAGGAGCACTGTTCTTAGGGGGAGGAGACGGGAAAGGAAGAGGTGAAAGGGTAAACCATAGCATAACCACGTACGGTATAAATCTTGTCGACGGAGAGAAGGATCACCTCCTTGCTGAACTGTTGCACGGGAGTACAAAAGCTGACGTCACAGCCTCGGCAGTGTGCTTGGGAGGGGGGGGGGGAGGTCACGCGTATTGCAGTGTGTTTTTTGGGGGTGACGCATGTTAACAACAGCTGAGAGCGGATAATGGCGGCGCCCAGAGAGCCTTCGTTGACATAGCAGCATAGCAAGGGGTGGGAAGGAAGAGTGAGGGTGAGCAGGAGTGATGGGAGGGTGAGCAGGAGCAAAAGAAGGAGAGAGGACCATACAGAAAGAGATGAAGAAAGAAAGAAGATTAAGAAATATTAAGAAAGAACTCAATATGCGTTCTCCAGGTGGTGGCGTTTGCCTGACAGCTCCTCTGCCTTCTCAGGTTTCGCCGGTGTGGAATTGGCTTTAATTTTTTTCAGGCGCGGCAAGAAATTCGTTGGAGTTCGCGGCAAGAAATACGCTGCGCCGGACTCCCTTATGGGTCGCAGAAAAAAAGCGCCTTTCCTAACGTCAAACCGCCATCAATCAGAGAATAAATAGCAGAAAATCGGAACGAAGAAGCAGCAGACCTCTTCGCGCGAGTCCGTCGAACGATGACCAAATAAACATCGTTCCTTGTTCCGAGGCACCTTTATTTCGGTTGCCGCGCGGACAAAACTTGTTGACGTGTGGCATGTGTGGCGAAAGGCTTAGCGTCCTCCACTCGCTGAGGGAGTGTCGGGAAGCAGAAGGATGAAAGACGGAAGCACTTCTCAAAAGCTTACCGACCTAATGTCCATTTTCGCCCCGCAGTGGTTATCGGACGGGAACCGCTATTTGACACAAATGCTAGGTTTTCTCACCGCAACTAACACTCCTAGCATTACAAGCCCTATTACTTTGTATAGCACGGCCTCTCTTCGGAGGCCCTTGCTGTGACAGGAGCTTATTGTATATATAGCACATGTCCGTGTTCCCGTGTTCAGGTGCCCGTGTTCAAGTGCCCTGCGGGTGAGGTGGCAGAGTTACTGGCATCAAAATATTTTGATATATTATGCATTCACACAGCATCCATCGCGCTCCTGTACATCTCGTTAACCGTTGCGACAATTTCAATGCATATATATGCAATTTACAGCCCGTACCTTTAAGCCCTCATACAGCCACGTGCACCTGTCCGTTGTCAATGTCACAACCACTTCTTTACACATCACCTTTTGGCGCTCCTTGGCCCCGACTCAACCTTATGCCATATCATCAACAGCCATGCATGCTAGCTCGACTTCATAATTTGGATTTTAATTATTTGTTTATAATTGGTTAATGTGCACCAAGGCCACGCTCGCGCGTTAACGCCGAGCGATAACATTAGCAAACGCCCCCTTCTGACCTTCAGTATGCATAAGTGGTCATTTCCTAAATGTGCATACTGGCACATACGACGATATGCATCCTGCTTACGAAGCTCTAAATTCGATTTATAAGGAACTGCGCTTGACGCCTAGAGACTGCGCTTGGCGCCGTTAATGCCTGTTTCTCAATATTGAAAATCCAGCATTGCCGAGTGGCTGACCAAAGAGGCCATAACTGAAGTGCCCTTCCTTTTCAGTCAGGTGACGCTGACGCTGAAGGAAAAAAAGAGCAGCTGGAAAACAAATCTTTATTCATCACTGATGTTCAAAGACAAACAACACGCACAGCGTACTTCAAAGAGACATACTGCAGTAAAGAAAAGACAACAACTTGTTGCTTCCTTGTGGTCCAACACACTTCATAGTATGATCTGCAATTATTTTGTACTTGCTACAGCGACTGCGATACCGAGGCGCTCGTAACAGGAGTATTTTTCACCCATATACACTAAACTAGAACAAGTATAATGAATGCGATACCCTATGCACATTACTATGCATATTGAATGCAAGTGCAGCAGTGCTCTTACTGGAAGACCACGCGTGGATGTAGTAGGAGTCACTGCGAAGTCTGTCAATTGGGATGCAGAACTGACTAGATACGAAATTCCAGCCGCGGAACGCCACTTCGTTTTCGACATCACTTGAAAACCGCTCATTAGCTGTCATCTTCCGAAACACTCTCAGTAAAACCATTTTCTGACATAATACGGGACGTGCTCAATGGATGCACAAGAATAAATAACACATATTTCGACCAAGAAAAGTCGCGGCGAGTCGCGCACGTCCCTGCCGTGCACTGGTCAATCATGACTCGTTAGAAGTACAGTAGCTAGATGGGCGAGTCGATGGCCCAGTCATAGAAGTGGATATTTCATGATTGGGCCACCAGCATTCCTTATCACGAACCAGTCCTCGATAACTTGCGATGCCGCTGCGTCTTTTGTCTATACGGAAGGCGCTGGCCACTATCCTGTCGGATGCAATCGCTGAGATCGGCGACAGTTGTGCATTCGCACGGAGTGGAAGGTGTGGAGAGTTGTGTGATGGTCGGGAAGATGAAATCTCGATTAAATTTAAGATGGAGATTCTATACGAAAATGCCATGAACGGTGAGGAAATGGTTATGAACAGGGGAATAACGATGAAGTTATCGAAAGGATCGAAGTGAAAGAGCAGTTAATGGCGAGACCCGAGGTCCCACAAGAAGATGCGCCAGTAAAGACCCGTTTGAGGCCTTACAAGGAAATCTGAAACAAACACACGCACAACGTATTTTAAATATACATGCTGCAGTAAAAAAGACGACTTGTTGCTTGTTTGTGGTCCAACACACCCTACAGATATGATCTGCAAGCATTTGTACTTGCTCCAGCGACTGAGATACCCAGGCGCTTGTAACAGGAGTACTTTTCGCCCACATACCCTAAACGAGCACAAGAATATGATGCATGTGACATCTTATGTACACCTGCCAGCAAAAGTTTACGGGATGTGGGCTCTGAAACACCGCTGCGTTCAGATATCGGCCGCCATTTCGTGCTGGAAGAGAACCTGGTGCATGGCGTTCAGTGCCTTAAGGGCCGTGCTCCTGGGTAGCCGACGCAGCCTGTCGGCGACCATCATGCCGAAGTAGTGGAACGCGTCCTGCTGCGACCCGGCAGCTGCAGGAGGCGCCGAACTACTCGCCATCGAGGCATCCGGGGTATTCTCCAGCGTCGCCTCTGAAAGGTGCTGCTGCGCCGGGACTTGGTTACTGGTCAACGACTCGCCGTCCAGCTGATTATCGACGCTGTCGTTTGTGTCCCACGACACGTCTTCGTCGTGCTGGGGCTCCTGCTTTATCTTCCTGCGGTAAAAAAAAAACGAAATCCCGATAAAGCAAATCGTCCGCGACAACCTAAACACGTCTGTGACAAAAAGACTTGTTCAACGGAAGCAAAACAGACGCGCGGTAAGCTGAGCCAGTTGGCGATGGTTCACTGCGGAACAGCGCAAACTACAACAAAACAGCAAAGGTGAGAGAAGCAAGCGCTGACCATCAACTAAAGCTTTATTCCTAAAGCAAGCCAGTATAACCGAATAAGTGAAGAAAAAATTATGGCCCCAATTGACGCTGTGAAGGCGGCTGGAAAGCCAAACTGTAAAGGACACCCAGAGCGATTACCCATAGCCACGTCTCTTGAATGGCCTTCCGCATTAGAATCGCACAAGAGAGAGATAGGCGTCTGACCTTCACCGGAAGCGATGGCCAAAAAGTGCGTCTAATTTTGCAGACAGGCCATGCATGTTTCATCGTACACAACCGTCTGATTCGACGCGTTCATAGCCATATGAAGCATTGCTTTGGGTCATCCAAGTCGTCGACGTCCATACAGCTACCAAAGTTTTACCGAAGTGGAACTAAAAATGTGAGCGTACAACAAAACTGGATTTCTTTGGTTCTTTCTGCATGTTTGTCAATGTTTGACAATTGCCACTTATGAAGGGTTCTTTTTATACAAAAATATACGGATGCACGTAGGCTACTGATTTCAGTTCCAGTTATGTAAATACCAGTAATTAACATGTGTTTGAATTTTCGTTTGCTGATACCCGATAGTCTCCGAGAAAAAGTACACAAATTTCGAAAATGTTGTTTCGAGAAGAACGCAAAGATCACGTAGGGGTACACCCACATTTCTTGTCCTCGTGTCGAAAAAAAAGGTCCAAGAAGTTTTTTTGTGAAACCGCGAGTACCCAAGTGTGATATATTTTTTGAAAGATAAAGGAATTCCCAATCAGATGATTGCAAAATCTCAAAATTGAATTTTTTGTCCAAGCGAAGTCTATCAAGGATTAGGTCTCCCCATTTATGACAAGGGTTGATCGCTTCAACGCCTCAAGTCTGATTTGTAAAACGTGACTGCGCTAACGGAAGCTGCACCCACTTACTTCTTTTCGGGCCCGTCGCTTACACAGCTTTCGGGAGACCAGCTGCAGAAAACAGAAAGGCAGAGGAAAGACAGAGGAGCTTAAACAAATCTCCAGTCGACTACCTTGATACACGAGAAAGGGTCCGGTGGCATTAAGACTATAAAAGCACTCAATACTCATTCTTAATTATCCAATCTGGCGCCAGGTTGCAGTTACATACTACCTTGGGGACCCCACACAGTAACTCTATTTCATATTAAAGTTCCACGTGAGGACGTGCAAAACATTTTGCACGCCCTCTACTTTGTTGTATTGGTTCTAGTGGATCCAAGGACACTTTTATCTATCTATCTATCTATCTATCTATCTATCTATCTATCTATCTATCTATCTATCTATCTATCTATCTATCTATCTATCTATCTATCTATCTATCTATCTATCTGTCTGTCTACACCCCCCCCCCCCCCACACACACAGTAAAACCTCGTTAATTCGAACCTGAAGGGGACTACAATGTTGTTCGAATTAACGGACGGGCGCTAGAATGATCGGATATTGCGCCACACTACGCAGGCAGAACCCAAAGAAGCCACCTCTGGACTCGATATCGCGCGATACTACACGTTTGTGGCAAGTGATTTCGTAAATTAGGTTCGTGGAGCTCTAACAGCGAAAATAATTAATTGATCAGAAAGTGATGCGGAAGAAACAAGCAGCGACATGCAATCATGCGAGCAGTGAGCCTTAATGTTCGTTATATATGACGCCATTTATGCTCCAAGGCACGTTCATTTACATAGTAGAGTTAACGCAATCAAAATTAAAAGTAATCAGTAATTTTCATTGGCTTGCGTTTCTTCTGTCGCGACTCCATGAGCATCGTTCGCAGCTTGCCCAATAGTTCCACCGCAGCGTCCGAGTTCTCATCTGCGAATAAATGCTGCTGTTCTGTTGTTTCGCATCTCTAGTAAATTTGGTTTGGTATTGCAACACATTGCGATCACTCTGGATCGACTTCTGCGAGCAGAGATGAAAGCCAAGGGGCTCTCAGTTCGAATTAACCGTCGTGGATACCGACGCGTTCGAATGATCGGGAGTTTCCCCCCATAGAATCACACAGGGCTGTGCGGGGACCAGGGCGTCGGTTCGAATTAACTGTAAGTTCGAATTAACCGAGTTCGAATTAACGAGCTTTTAGTGTAACTCTCTGTGCGTGCGTG
Organism: Rhipicephalus sanguineus; assembly: GCF_013339695.2. Lineage (NCBI taxonomy): Eukaryota > Metazoa > Arthropoda > Arachnida > Ixodida > Ixodidae > Rhipicephalus > Rhipicephalus sanguineus. The sequence goes on along the minus strand of NC_051186.1, from coordinate 41,479,890 downwards.
TGTGCGTGCGTGTGTGCGTGTTTACTGACTGCCATTGCACTGCTTGCTGCGTGGACGGAACGCGTGATTAGATAACAAGCTGTGCTATATGTTGTGTTTTTGCTGCGCAGTGTCATGTGCTTGCTGGAAGAGGGCGAGGACGCGCCACCCCATCGTAACTTACATTTTGTTCAGTTATTCTTTGTTAAGCATTTGTTTGGCAAGAATGTAAGAAACGCTACGCTTACATAATCATGTCCCATGATGCGCACGTTTATAAAATCTATAGCGTGTGGACGGCGTTTGGGGCAGCAAGTGAGCCTTTCTTTTCAGGCAACGCCTCGGTTTGGTCGGGTATACTCACACTTCAGGGACTATCAGGCCTTCGCCGTCTGGGACTGCAGCAGCAGCGGCCTCTTCTGCAACAGAGTAGATGTTCGAGATGACCCTGCGAAAAGGTAAGGGCAGCTTATTTGGTGTCCTCTGTTAATGGAGTGCAGGCATTGCTTTCGCACATGTCGAGAAATCGGGCGCGAACAGCGTCAACCTAACAGTATATCGCTTCCATCTGTTCTCTGGACTCCAAGTGCACGACCTAACCCTAGGTGTTTTAAAAGCGGAACTGTTTAAGGGCGTAATACTGAATCCGAAAACTATCATCATCATGAACCTGCACGCACTCTCTTCATTCTCTTCTTCATCTTCGTCCTCTTCATCTTCTACTTCGCTCCTTGAACACGTGCGCCGTTTTGTCCAGCGGGGAATGCAATCACTCTGATGGGAGAGAGAAAGAAAGAGGGAGAAAGACAAAGAAAAAAGAGAAGAATGAGAGGAAAAGATAGAAGGCAAGAGAATGTTTTACTATTACTTTAGAGTAATGGTAGTGACAACTGCTGTGTGGTCGCTGTGGTAGACCGTGATTGGTTCCGCGGCCATTTTCTGCAAGACGACTTTGTTCCTTTCGTAGAGCATTGTATTTACGCGGTTCTTCTGGTGCCTTTAATTTCCGTGGTCTACCCATGGCGGTCTTAAAATGAACTGATTGAGTTGCAAGACGGGTCTTCCTTTTATATATGAAAGCGGAAAACACACGCGGGGAGAAGGAAGGACCGTTTGACTCATTCGAAGCCCCCGTGTGAAGTGCAAAGCAGCTGCAACCTAATATTTACCGGGAACGCGTGGGAGGGTTCCCATTGTTCACAGGCGCCTTATCATGCATCATGCGGTTTTGATGCTTGTTTTGTGGTTTTCTTTATTGAAACGAATACTGAGCTCTATGCTGCATGTCTGATTGCAAAGAAGGATATGCCGTTTGCCTTCAATTGTTAAAGGACCCCTAAACCACCCAGAGGTCGAAATTTAGTTGTGGCGTTGCAGTTGTGCACGAGTCTACAGCGAATGCTAGCCAAGTTCCACACGTTTGCTCGTTTGGCTCTTTCCTTCGCTACACTACGTTCGTCGGCTCTTATGTCCACCTCTCCGAATACCCTTCCTCAAGTACGAGGTGAAAACGCAAGGAGCGCGCTCATCTGCTAGCAGAGGAGCACGCGGGAGTCTGTGGTGAGTAGTGGGATTTACCCAATTTCTGTGGCACGTACGCGGTATAGGAGCTTTGTGCTGGCGCCACGCAATTTTCCGACCAACGAAAGATATACTGCTTCGCTTTAAGAACGCTGTTGCGTACACTGGAGCACTGGACACGCTAACACTTTCTTTGTCCCATGGTGGACTTTCCCGTATGGCAGTTAGCTGGACTGTACAGCTGGACACTTAGCACTTGATGGACCATGCGGCGCTTTCAACGCAAAAGAAAATTGGGAAACGTACAATAGGACAGGAGGGATGCTGGGCAATTTTGGCGTCACATCCACTGACTACGGCTGACCCAGCAGGCAATGGAACATGCTACGGCGGGCAACGGTACGGGAAGCTCACATGACTGGTGCCTCGGAGGGCACAGGGCCATCGTCGTGGTGCCCTCGCAGAAAATCGTCCATGAGATCGTAGTAGCGCCACCTGGGTCGGCTGGGGGGCTTGCCGTAGACACGCGCCACGTCGTTCATCCGCCTCAAGTCCTTGTACTTGGTCTTCATGGTGCGGAACTTTTGCGCTGCGTGCTCCCCTGCATACGAGGCAGTGAGACGTACCTTCGTTAAAGAAGCACTACTACTCACGTGAAATGCGTGAACAGAAAGAAAACTGGGGCAGCTAAGCACTCGTGGTGCGAAGACTGGGGAAGCAGCGGAGCTGTTGGCCTTTCCCTCATCCTTACCCTCCCTTCCCTTTTCCATCCCTTGCTATAGAGAGAGAGAGAGAGAGAGAGAGAAGGAGAAGGTTAAGTGAAAGACGGGGATGTTAGCCAAAAGAAAATTTTCCGGTTTGCTACCGTGCACTGGGTAAGAAGAAGTAAGGGAGAACATAAATGTAAGACGATGTTAGGTGTTAACCATTCCTTCCTCCTCATCCTCACTTGACTTTCCAACCCTTGCTTTACTATACTATATATATAGCTTTGTTATGCTTCACTCTCTCCCTTCCTCCTTTATTTCGTCCTCACCCTTACATCACTCTTCTTAACCTTGACTTCCTTTTCCATGCCCTCGCTATGCCATACTATACATGGCTATCCAATGCCTTACCCTCTCCACTAATCATCTATAGATATAAGGGGGCGCCAACTCAGCCCCATATCTTTACTCAGTCGGACCTGCCCCATCATTGTTCAATTGGCAGGCTGGTTTTTGAAATGCACGTTTTTGAAAATAATGACGGCCGACGGCTCCTGCAGTGATGTCGCATTTTAAGAACGGTTTACTACCCACCTGCACTTCCGGAAAGCCGGGGACCAAAGGTAGGACGTTGTAAGCAGCACATCATTGGTTCATTTTAATGCTTGCACTCATTGCGAAGCCTGTTTCTTTTTCGGACTCGTCCATTGAGAGGGGAGGGGGTGCTACAGGGAAATTTGGCCCTACCTAATAAATAACCCTGTACACGCCTGTGGGGACAAAGACAACAGAACGTAGGAGTTGGCACCCTTACCGGCCTATATACGGCGAACATTGTTTTACGAGGTACGTCAAGCGAATCATCTGGGGCGTTCAAACTCAACCGCTCACTCTGTAAAATGCGGATGTTATCCCACATTAAAGGAAAAAGACGTGGTCTTCAAGAGCTGTACACAATTAAGTAGAGAACGATCAAAAACCTACCATATAAGACAAACAGGAGGTGTTTATGTCAGCCACCCCCCCTGTCTTGCTTCACGATAAGGTACTCACATTTCTTGACAGTTAAGGCACACGAACTATCAAGATTTACCTTTGGGTTTTTGCGCGTGTTTCCATATGTCAAAGAGCACAATAGGTTAACCTTTGGTTGCCGTCTCATGCGGAATAGTCACGTGAATTAACGTCACATATGGTGCCGTACCACCACAGTAGAATATAATTGAATGCTGGCTGGCGTAGCTTAAGCATCGTTATTTTGACAGTGTCAGTGGTCAGCCCTTGTCACTGGGGGGCCAGTAACCTACGTCGCGCCGTTTCGCGGTTCTTGCTATTCTGCCAGCATCACTACGGCCAGAAGCAGTCCACAGCGACGTGTCGCTCTACCGATAACGTCACGTGTGACGCTTTTGCTAAGGTCACGTGACCCTCCCGCGCACGCGCGCTGTATAGAATATGGAAACGCGCTTTATCGTGACACTTGTTCGTATACGCATGCGCGACCACCCCACTTTTTCTGCGTTTATATCTGTGGTCCCTTTCAATAAACCGTTCAGTTGTGAGCGAGTGCCCAGTCGTGTATTTTCTGCTCGAGGTCCGTCCGTCGTTGTGCTGAAGAGTTTTCAAAATGTAACTTGGGACGCTTCGACATGCCACAACACGGAAGAGCAAAGCAAGAAAAAGCCTTTGTCCGCTGGGAGGCGTATCTTGCCTTAACCTCAAATACAGCGGGCAATGGAGCGAATGTGATGATTATATTTTCTGTTCCACGGTTTAAATAAGGAAAACATGAGAGATAAAAAAGGCAGGGGTATGTTAACCAGTTTAGCATAATCGATATGCTACCACGCACAGGGGAATGGAATGGGGGAGATTTAAAGTTAGAAGAGTAAAGAGAGAGAGACTGAGAAAGAGAGAAAGAGAGGGGCAGCACACACTCAACGTTGCAGTCCGGCAGTCTTATGTGGTACACTGTCTCAACAATTTAGGAAAGACATGTAGCTACATTTTGGAGCGATTTCTCAAGTGCAGGCTCTACATATCCGCATCGTTATTTCATGCCACTGGCGTAATAATAGTTGTCGGGGTTTCACGTCCCCCAACCACGATATGATTATGAGAGATTATGAGAGACGCCGTAGTGGAGGGCTCCGGAAATTGCGACCACCTAGGGTTCTTTATCGTGCACCTAAATCTAAACCACAGCAGCTCTGGAAGCGCTCGCTCGCTCCTTTTTTCTGTGCACTTACTGAATTTCTGTTCGGCTTCTCCTTCCGACGACTCCAAAACAGCATGCTCGGGACCTTCTGGCTCTGCCTGTCGTTTCGTCGGTTTGCTTGAAGTAGCAGAGTCTCGAGCTTCTGATTCTTTGCGCGGTTTCTTTGCAGGAGTCGTAACGTCCGATGGGCATCTCTCAAATATGGTTGGCACCGCGCCGGGAGCAAGTCTTTTAATCTTGTGTCCACCGACATAGTCACTCAAAAGAAAATGCTTGCTGCAAACGACTGTGGAGGGTGACTTGTCATTAATCACGAGATCTTCCCGGGAAATGTTTTTCTGCCACTTCGCGCGCAGTTCCTCATCAGCAGGGAATTGGTGAAATGACACGCCGGCAGTCTTTCCAGACCGCGACTTGCAAAATGGCACACAACAGCACACCATGTGAGCGCTGTGCGAACGCTGCACCAGAACACGAAGCACACACGAAAATCACTTCGCAAAAGGAGGCACACACGAAAACGGCGTCGGGGAAACTCACTGCGACACGTACATACATCCAAGTGGGGCGCGTGCGGCAGCAAGCACCTTTCACGAATGACGCGACCAGTTTTCTTCAAGCCTTGCGCGCAGCGAGAAAGCCAGACTGCTCCCGCACGCACCTTGCACTGCGTTCACCGTTTCCTACAACAGGAAGAAGTAATTAGCACGAGAAAGAGCTTATGCGGCGCAACGCGCTTTGGATGGTTAGAGCTGGGTTAGAGTGCCGCGACGTCCTCCTCTCCCGCGGGTAAGGAGAACAATGGGGGGTTGGCTCACGACGCCCTCACGCGGAGCGCACCGTCGTGACTGTATTGAAACAGCGCCATTGTACTCGCGGCGGCTGCTCAGGCCGTGAAAGAAGGAGCAAGCGAGCGCCTCCAGACCGGCCCTGTCTACGCACACGCCTCACGGGCCTCTATCATTTCACGACCATAGAAATGCGCCCACCGCAGCCAGGATTCAGTATGCCGCTGGAAGCTCTCTGCGGTGTAGTAATCTCTATATCAAATTCCACACGTTGCATACATGCCGTCGCCAATATATGCGTGTGTGTGCGTGCGTGCATGTTGCTTTTCACGCTTCTCCCGAAAGCAACAACGCTGCGTGTGCGCTACACGTGCTCGGCGGCGCCGCTCGGTAGATCACCGGCAAGACGGGTTGTCTACGCCACAGCTGCACCGAAACGCAAGCTGTTTTTCCACCGCTTGCTGCCGCCGCTCTCTCGGCAATGGAGAGCAGCGGCCGTACGCCTGCCGCACCGCGATGTCCCCACATTACGGCCGTCTCACTATAAATCGGTTACAACCTAAGAAATGCCAGCTCCGCCCACAGCCATCGCTGTCCCTCCCACATAGAATTTCTATAAGCGCTCCAGCCAATAACGCGTACTCATTTTAGCTACGTCAATCACTTCTAGAGCGATTCAGATAGTTGACTTTCTCATACAGACACACGTTTGTGCCGCTAGTTTTAGGTCGAAAACTTGAACGTCCTAATAAATTTGGTCTGGGATTCTGATACCGCTGCACAGCCAAACGTAATGTTTTAGCTGGTAATGACGGACGTTGAACTATTAATATGCGTAGTATTTATTTACATTAGGGTCAAGCTTTACCGCAACCCCTTACCCCCTTAGGACGAGTATGAAGGAAGACTCGGAAGAGAACAGCGCTTTCCGATATGTAGCGTGGCACTGGAGGTGGTAAAGGAATACGTCTACTTAGGACAGGTAGTGACCAAGGAGCCGAACCATGAGACTGAAGTCACTAGAAGAATAAGAACGGGGTGGAACACATTTGGCAGGCATTCTGAAATCATGAATGGTAGTTTACCACTATCCCTCAAGAGGAAGGAATATAACAGCTGCATCTTACCGGTACTTGCCTACGGAGCAGAAACCTGCAGGGTTACAAAGAAGGATCAACTTAAATTGAGGACGATGCAGCGAGCAATGGAAAGGAAAATAAAACGTGACCTTAATATTCTTTAAGCTATAGCGTCAGCAAGCTCAAGCCTTCAAGCGCGCATCTCTACAATGTGATGATAGAAAAATCAAAAGCTGCAGCAGAATACACTTCGGTAAGCTCATGATAAACACCGGGACTGCACGTTTCAGCGGCGATATTTTTTTCTTTCGCATCGTGGAAGGGTAATTGAAAAAAGTGAACACACTTTTCTGTTGAGTGCCTCTTTAGGTGCGTCAGTGTTGCTTGCGCACAGATGCATGTCGGGAACGCCCAGTCAAAAGACAAGAAGAAATGAGCAGGGCATGCAGCGCGTAGGCAAGACAACCGGTGGTCATTAAGAGTAACAGACTGGATTCCAAGATAAAGGCAAACGCGCGAGGGGGAGACAGAAAGTTAGGTGTGCAGATGCGATTAAGAAGTTCGCGGGTATGACATGGTCGCAGCAGGAACAGGTCCGGGTTGACTGGCGAAACATGGGAGAGGCCTTTGCCTTGCAGTGGGCGCAGTCAGGCGGATGATGGTGATGAATATGATGAAAGAAAAAAATGTTTCGCAGGGGATGCATAAATGAAAATGAAGCAACGCGCTGCTCACAACGGCCTGCCTTTTGTCCCCGGGAAAGGGGGGTTTACCCCCGCGAAGCCGGGAAGAAAAGCTGGTGGGAAGTAAACAGCTTTGGGAATGCAACATCAGGGATCATCAGCCGCCATTATTGTCCAAAAGGAGCATCGCCATAACCTTGCACATAAAACAATGGCGGGGCAGGTAGGAATGACTAAAGGTATGGGGCTGACCTCGCACCTCGCTTTAGATGATAAGGTGGGGGGGGGGGCACCCCCCTCTGCGCCCGCCTCCGGACCTGACCCCGAATCCCGCATGATATGTAGCTATGACACATGACGCCGCCGGCATACCGCAATTCAGCAATAAACTGTTCCCCCACTGCTGAGTACCGTCTTGTAGCTAATCAAAGTGGACGATTGGGCCAGTTGACGATTCCTGATCTAAACTGCACATGGTCGCCATGCGCAGTTTGAAAACACAGTTGTAATGCATAAGCGCAAAGATAATCGTACCCGTCTAATTATTGAAGCCAAGAAAATGGCAACTTGATGTCCGCGTCAGCAAGCTGTCGATTGCTCTCTGAGATAAAGAGCAACCATTTCTGTCAAATGGCGCGCACGGACAATGAGTATATACCCATTTGCCCCGTGCACTGGGTGTCCAAGTTCTATGTTTTTTTTTTAACCGCTAATATATCTTGCACACTGCCACTTCCTGTTTTAGTCATGTGTATATCGTTTCTGAAAAATAACCCCTCAGTTAATGACCTCTGCATGTCGTCTTTGTCTTCATGCGGTCGCGGCGGCCGCATTTTCGATGGAGGCTAAAATGCGTGAGGCCCGTGTACTTATTAGAACCCCACGTGGTTGAAATTTCTGGAGCCCTCCACTACGGCGTCCCTCATAAGCATATCATAGTTTTTGGGACGTTAAACCCCAACATTTGAGTTAATATTATTCCTTGTTTTCTTCGGCGCAGTGTAGCTAGACCCTCTCGTAGCGTGTGCGTCTTCAGCGGCTGAAATGGACGCTTCTGTCACGACACTGCGCAGTTTTATTATTCCAGACAGTATTATCGGGAATTTCCTTCCAGCGAAATGAAATTATGCCTAATTCGCCGCGACAGCAGCAAGGTTCACTTCGTGTATACCGTCGAATTTTCCGAAAATATTCTTGGTTTAGACCCCTTACGCTCATACATTTCCTTGCCCGTAATATTATTGTGTCGTCCGCACCCCACAGAAGAAAGAAAATGGTACACAACTCAGTCATTAACCTGAGATTGAATGATGAAAATGTTGATGGTGACATCATGGATTGGTGACATTAGCAATCGCTTAGCCATCTTTAGCCAAGATAAAGCAGCACTGATGAACAAGCGCCATAATTTAGCGCAGCAGCAAGCCGAGCCATATTTTAGCAAAGCGAAGCTATAGCTGATGGGAAATTTTGTGCGCAAAAACAAGACAATTCACCAGAACGAGAGAGACAAGAGCTTCTTTCTCCTGTCCTGTTTCTCTCGTTCTGGTGAATTGTCTTGTTTTTGCGTGCAAAATTTCCCATCAGCTACGCACCACCTCACCGAATTTCAAGTTTTGTTAAACGAAGCTATAGTGCTTACGAGTGCTGCCAGTATGCAAGTAAACACGGCAGTTGAAGTCACGTGTCATTGTGAAGCTCCGTAAGAATTCACTGCCCTTAGTAATCGGCCGAACTTTTTTTTTTTGGTCAGGAACCAAACACCGTGTCCTTGCATGATACGCGTGAAACAAGCCAACGAAGACATTGTCTTCAGAGAGCGCCGAACATCCTCCGTTTCTTCCACTGTAGCTAAAGCTACGATGACGCACGCGACTGACTGCTCGGTGCCTTGCAGGCGACGCTGTCACGCCAGAAGACACAGTGGCGCTGGGGTTACAACACGTGTGTTCGCCTGATCGTCAGCATACATGGTACACTGGCTGGAAGACGTCAGCTGAAACAGCTTCTGTTCAAAACAAATCTACGACACTTCGCAAGAACTTTGAAGAACTTGCCTGTAATGCCAAACTCCGCTCCGATGATCTGCCACCGCTGGTTCTTGAGCCCCACGTCCTTGAACTCCGGTTCCTGGCGGTCGTAGAGGTAGCGGTACGGTCTCACCAACTCGATCAGACGCTCGAAGTCTATCGTCGTCGTCGGCACCGCCGGCTGCATGTCTGAATCTGCCGACACAAGCGGGCACTACAACAGCGAACGAGGAAACACGTTCGCTGCAACCAGCGAAAAAAACTGCTGCAACGGCGAAGGTAGCGAAGGGCTCCGGCGGAACGAAGCGCCACGCGCTACTGCTGTGGCGCTCCGATCGCTGCCACGATGAAGCGCTGCTTCGAAGCGCTGCTGCCCCGCGGGCGAGCATTTTCCAGCGGTAAACAGCGACCGCTCTCGCTCCTTCTCTCCTCTCCGGAGGGGGTGAAGGAAGGCGTTGCTGGCTGCAGCTCTCCAGCGCAGCTGTTGCTACAGCGATGGAGGGCATGTGCTGCGCTGCCGCCGCCGCTGCTGCTCGAGCTAGATGCGGCTTCTGCTGAATTGCAGCTTTTCCGGCCGCTATCGGGACGGTGTTTCCGTCGCCAGCGCTCCCTGAGACCCTGATATTTCTAGTCAGAATGCTCCGAAGGTCCGTTTGCGGCGGCTGGCGCGGTGTGCCGCCAGGTCGCAGCTCCGACGCGCTTCGCTGGAGCGATGGAGAGCAGCAGCGTTGACAGCCAGCGTGGCGTGTCGTTTTCACCGACGGTTGTGCTTGTTGTAGCGGCGCGCTTTTTGTGTGCGTGTGTGTTTGAAGTTACAAAGGCGAAGATCTAAAATTGTAGTCATCTTCCAAATTGAACGTCACTTAAAGTATACATACCAGTAGTATAGTGACAATCAGAGTTGCCATTTCCGGTTATAGTAAGCCGACTTGGCGTTATTTTTTAAACAGAGTTGCTTGTCGAATTTTCCAGTCCCTTGTCGCACTTTTCGGGCTTATTGGCGTATTTCATGGAAACGTAATTATTTTAGTGCTCGTCACGTTCACTAACAGCGCGTTTGTAGATGGCTGTGTGTGTAATTGAGCGTCTACATCAAACACGTTGGAGGAAGCAGCACTGGAAAACGTGCACTGGCAAATGTGCCATGAACAGAGCGGACACTGCCGTGGAGGCTATGTTATAAAGTAAATATTGTTGCCACCGGCCTTTTCAGCACCGGAGACTCGGGAGGGAGATGCAGAGGCAGCATGTAGAGACTGAAGAGAAACTTAACGTGGTTTATTTACATTGTTTACGTGGCGGGCATTTCCATACATGACGACGATTTCGTGTTACCTGATGAAGATTTCGTTTCTACATTGCGACGATTTCATGCCTACATGACGACGATTTCGTGCTACATGATGAAGATTTCGTGTCGAATGAGCCCGCGGGGGCTCATCTTAAAGGGTCTCTTTTCTCCAGATCCCTAGAACGGGGAATCCCTAGTTGGGACGGTCCAATCACGTCACACACAGCACTAATGAGGGTGCCGCCCACACCCGCCCAGGTCAACGTCCTCGACTGGGGCGCGGCCACGACACTCTTCACCTGTGGCACCTTCCTTGCCATGTGAAGACCGTAGGGCGATGGGTCACACGCTCGGACAACCGGGCGCATCAAAAGGTTTGCCGCTTCTAAGCACCTCGCCGCTCAATTAGCGGGACTGGTTGTAATCCGCGAAGACGCCGCTGTCTCTTCAAGGAAGATTTGGCGACAGGAAACCATTACGGTCGACTTGTCGAACCTTGGTATTTCGGACTACAGGGCGCCTCGCTTCCCGTCTCGGGAGGACAATTCAAGTGTTTGAACGGCCGTCAGCAGGCAAGCAGCCCTTCGGCGCCTTGCTCGAAGAACAGGGGACGCCGCTTCCTTTTCGGCGCAGGGGCCGATCGTAACAATATGTGCTTTCGTTCATAGTTGCGCATATTTTCGCTGCAAAAAAATAATTAAAATAATTTTTAACCTTATCTTTGTAACTGAGGACTTTTTTTATTTATCGGCGAGAGACCGACCAACCCCGCACGTACCAAGCCCCGGGCAAGCAGGCTGAAGAACTGCATTAGAAATTTTTTCGAGGGGCTTGTTTTTTTTTTTGTTGTTGTTGTTGATAGACACAACCAAATGAATACAACAGACAAATAAGCCATGGAAAGCATAGGCATTTTTAATTGCCGTTTTTTAACTTCAGTGTGGTAGTTATGACCAAATGAAATTAATTGAAATGGACGAAGAATCACCCGTTCGGTCGGTGGGTCCGAAACCACAACCGTCGAATTACGCGTCCGATGCTCTACCGATTGAGCAACGAGGAAGGCGCAATGCCCCGTCCACTTTGTTGGGTATTTCTGTAAGGGCAATCCCTGGGAGTGTTAGCCAGCGCCGTTCGTGGCCAAGGCGTCCAGTGTAGAACGCTCATTTTGCCAGAGGGCGTGAGGTGGCACGTGATCTTTGCACGAGGCGACAAAGATTTTTTTTTTTCCCCTCTTGCAGAGCGTGCGTCGTCAGCAGTCGAAATGGACGCTTCTGTCACGGCATTGCGCCGGTCCAAATGACATTGACTATTATTCCAGCTGGTATTATCCGGACTTTCGTTCCAACGAAAGAAAAATAATGCCTAATTCGCAGCGACAGAAGCGAGGTTCCCGCGGTGTTTTCGAGAGTCCTTCGAATTCTCCGAGAATTTTCTTGGTCTAGATCCCCTGCATTCATCTGTTTCCTTGGTTGTGGTGGTGATGCTAAGATTATTGCACTGTCCTTCCGTGTTTTAGGCGACCCGGGCATCAGGTATCCCGCGATGAGACGTCGAGATCTTGTCTAGGCGCTGCCTCGTGGGCCTGCTGGACGACTCAGAGTTGGTCACCGAGGTCATAGCTGCGCAGAGCGGTGGCCCACCTCAGCGATAGGGTCTCGGAGTTTAACTCGTTATTACGTTGCGCATTACATTCTCATAGCATGTGTGTGAGTGTAGCTGTTTTCCGTTTGCATATCTTACATGTGTATTTTTTGTGTACTTCGAGAAATATCCGTTTGAGGTGAAATTGGTTCGGGAAGGCATTTGTTTGCAGTTGGCGTAGGGTCACTGCTTGTGCCATGTTAAGGTCTTGGCGTGGAGGTGGAAATGTTCTTCTGGCTAGTTGATGCGTCTTTGGGACGTCGCTGTATCTGGTCAGTCTGTCTTGTTCCTGGGGGTCCTCCTGAGAGGCCATCCGGACGCGGTCCGTCAGCTTTCGCGCTCTACGGCGGGCTACCTCTTTGAGGTTCGGAGACGCCTAGTCAAACGTGTTGACGTGGGCGGAGAACCATACGATTAGAGTCGGGTGGTCCTTGATGGAGAGTCTTCTTTTTTGTTGTTGTGGTTTAACGTCCCGAAACCACGATATGATTATGAGGGACGCCGTAGTGGAAGGCTCTGGAAATTTCGACCACCTGGGGTTCTTTAACGTGGACCTAAATTTAACTACATGGGCATCAAGCATTGTCGCCTCCGTCGAATACGCAGCCGCTGCGGCCGGGAGCGTCTTCTCTTCAGGATGTTGGGCTACGATGCTACACGCGTGCCCGTAATATTATCTCGTCGTCAGCATTTCACAGAATAAAAAAAAGGTGCACAACTGAATCATTAAATTGAGATTGAATCATGAAAACGTTGATTTTATATCAGCGGATAGCAATCGTTTAGCCATCTTTAGCCAAGATAAGGCCGCACTGCGACCATCAGCCATACCTTAGCGCCAGAACGAGCCACCATCAGCCATATTTCAGAAAACCGAAGCTTATGCTATATATAGCACTAGCTTCGGAGGAAAAGGGGTATCGATGTTGCTCCTTTAGGGGAGCAACTGATCTGCCACAGCCATTCCTCCTTCTTGGGATAACTGCGAAGTGACGAAGTGTTACTCCCCCGCGCGGTTACTCCTTAACAGTTGCTCCTTCCCGAAACTTCTCCAGGGAGCAACGGATGTTCCCTCCCAGTGCTCCTCGAGGGAGCAACAGTTACTTTTTGCGAGAAAAAAAAAGTCAGTTCTTTGTTGACTTATCGATAATTTTGAGATCTATACGGACATGTAATTAGATGTACAATCGACATACAGACATCACATTCAGAAATTAGTTTAAGAAAATTTGTAGCACACAGGATTCAAACTCGGGATCACTGCATCACCACACGCGTACGCTAACCCCTACACCACGGCACGCTACGGCACCGCTTGAAGGGAAACTGTTATGTAGGCACCAATGGGTCGTTGCGCGTCCTGAAACGTTAGTGTAACGAGCATAGGCGTGCGCACAGGGGAGACAGGAGGGGAACCCCCCGCCCCTCATTTCCTAGTTATCTATAAGGGGGCGCCAATTCTGCCCCACACCTTTTCTCAGAGCCTGTCACGCCATTGCTTAATGTTCAGGGTTATGACCACGCAAGTCTTGACGATAAGGGCTGCCGAGAAACCTTGATGTTGCATTCCACGGCAGTGGCTTAGCCAGGGGTTGGCACACCGGGCCCGTGTCCCCCCCCCCCCCCCCGGAAATTTTACTCCTTACAGAGCACAAAATGACACTCGAGCACGCTTACCTGCCCGGACCCCATGTGGGATCAAGGGCGCACCCCCTCCTCCCCCCCCCCCGAAACAAATTTCTGCCTACGCCACTGTAACAAGGGCGTTTACTTCGAACCTTTACACCCGGAAAATTGCGGACGAGTGTCACGCCGCTGTGAAAAGCACGTCATACTTCATTAGTTTTTTTTTGCATCCATTCCGGACCTTGTTTTCTTTCGGACTCGACCAACAAAGGTGGGGGGGGGGGGAGACACTGCAGTAAAACTTGTCCCCCCCCTCCCCGCAACTCTACGCAGAACACTACGCACGCCTATATGGTAACAAGATATCAAGATATTGCACGCCAGCCTCTACCGATTCGTAATTAAATGTTTTTCATGAGGTTCATGAAAACCTGGTGAAGTTCAAAGTCATGCAGCAGGCTTCCAGAAGTGGTATGCCGTCGTTATATCCGATATTTGGTGTGCTCCATAATTAGAGTGATCATGCTTACATGAGATCTGTGTGTAATAGGCCAGCGTAACCACGCAGAGGGGCTATGGTGTCCTCACATCGCAGATTCGACCACAGCGTACATGTCAAAACGTAGACGTGTAAATAAATGTTTATACAATCATTATGTCGGCGATGTGCCGGCATACTGTATTAACATGTGAAAAAATTTATTGAATAGAAATAATACAAAGTGCCCGTGTGGTCCTCTATATCACACCTCTCCCAAAAAAAGTTGCTGCTTCTTGCTGCCTAACCCCCCCCCCCCTACCACCACCACACGTAGACCCACCAAACCCTTCGATCCTTTACCTGTTCCTCTCTTTACGACGTGGGACAAAGGATTCACCATCGAAAATTTTCTGACGGCGCGTACATTTCTGCAGTCCATCCGTAAAAGGGCACTTTCCTCCCTTGTGGGGAGGAAAGCGCCCTTTGTACACGCCGTGCCGTGTACAAACTTCTGCACAAAGTTCGTCTCACGTGGGAGCAAAGCGCCCTTTTCGGGTTAACTGTACAGTTACTCCCGGAAACATTTTAGCGTATAGTTGTACTAGTACTTACGAGTGTTGCCTGTGTGCAAGTGAACACGGTAGTTGAAGTCACGTGTCATTGTGAAGCTCCGTCAGACTTCACCATTCTTCGGAAACGCCCCCCCCCCCCCACTTTATTTTTTGTTGGGAATCGGACATCGTGCCCCTTTGCACGATATGCGTGGAACAAGCCTATTAAAACATTGTCTTCAGAGAGCGCCGAACATTCTCCGTTTGTGCCACTGGAGCGGAAGCTGCGATGGCTCACGCGACTGACTGCTTTCACGCCAGAGCACTCGTGGCGCTGGGGATACAACATGTGAGTTCGCGTGATCGCTAGCATACGTTACACACTGGTAGATGTCAGCTGAAGAAGCGCCTCCTAGGCTGGCGTTGGCTGTAGCTGCTTCCATTACTTACAAATCCACGACATCTAGCAAGAACTACGAAGAGCTTGCCTGTGATGCCGAACTCGGCTCCGATGATATGCCACCGCTGGTTCTTGAGTGCGACGTCCTTGAACTCTGGATCCTGACGGTCGTAGAGGTACCGGTACGGGCGCACAAGCTGGATGAGACGCTCGAAGTCCATCGTGAACCTGCCGACACGAGCGGCTACTACAACAGCAAGCGAGAAGAACTGCTGCAACGGCTACGGCGAAAAGGCTCCGGCGGAACGAAGCACCACGCGCTTTTGCTGTGGCGCTCCGATCGCTGCCACGGCGAAGCGCTGCTTCGAAGCGCTGCTGCCCCGCGAGCATTTTCCAGCGGTAAACAGCGACCGCTCTCGCTCCTTCACTCCTCTCCGGAGGGGGTGAAGGAAGACGTTGCTAGCTGCAGCTTCTCCAGCGCAGCTGTTGCTACAGCGATGGAGGGCATGTTGGGGCATATGCTGCCGCCACTGCAGCTTGGGCTTGGGGGCTAGGTGCTTGTTCTGATGAGCTGCAGCTTCTCCGGCCGCTGAGGGATATTCAGACGGGGAACAAATCCTCGGGGGATAAAGGCGGAGCCTAGTGACGTCAGCTCGCGAGGAGAAGTCCCCACAAATGTCCCCCACTCACACGGACGAGGCGAACGGAGGGGGAGACCACTGTTACTAGACTACTCTGGTGGCTTGTACCACCCGTTTGACGAGCTGCTGACGATGAGCTGCAGACGACCATGCAGCTGCAGACTGGACACCCACTGCCGCTCTCTGCAGGAGCAAGTGCAACAATGTGGCCTAACAAGAGCCCGAAATTCCGCCATATCCCCCACCGCAGGGGGATCGTTTGTCCTATCGGGTGAAAGGTTCCCGTCTCCTCCGAGGAGTCGCGGGGGGGAGGGGTCGCACCCACTCACTAATCCGTGACGACGTGGTCACGTGATCCGCAATCCCCCGTGTCCCCCGCCGATTTCTCCCTTGTGTGAATACCCCTTATCGCGCGCAGTGCGGGGCTGTACGATGCTTTGTCGCTTACATCGGGACGGCGTTTCTGTCGCCAGTGTTCCCGGATCGTAGTCAACATGCTCCGAAGCTCCGTTTGCGGCGGCTGGTGCAGTGCCGCAAGGCCACAGCGGAGACCAGCAGTGTTGAGAGCCAGCGTAGCGTGTCGTTGTCTTCGGCGGTTACGCTTGTTGTAGCGCGCTTTTTCTTTTTTGGGTGTGTGCGTGAAAGTACAAAGGCGAAGGTTTAAAATTGTGGTCGTCTGTCAAGCTGAACATCACTTAGAGTAAATATACCAATAGCGACAATCAGGGTTGCCAGTTCCGCTTAGAATGAGCAGACGTGGACTTATAAGGCGAAACCTTAGATGCCTCATCAAACGCGAAATTTGACCGTCGGCCTCAACACGAGTGATGAAAAAAATCATCATCACGTGATAACATCGACATATAATGTCATCATGACGTCGCATATCGCCAAAATTTGTGACGTCACATACCGTCACGTTATCACATGACATCGTCGCTTGGCCAAAGGTGGGCCGATCACGAAGGCAGTGCAAAACCAGGCCAGGTGCAGAAAGCCTGCAATGCCTGCGACCCCGGAGGCAATGCAAAACTACGTTAGCAGTACACGTTGCTGGGCTAGTCGGTTCATGTACAAGTACAAGCCACAAAAGTATGGCTGTTTTTGCGCAAGGAAATAACGCGGGAAGCGGTCCAGGGGAGCGCTCCCCTGGACCCCTTCCCGCGTTATTTCCTTGCGCAAAAACAGCCTTACTTTTGTGGCTTGTACTTGAAAACCACATTAGATGCAGAAAATTTTCGGAGGGGTGGCGGGGTATGATCAATACATCGACACAGAAGAAACAGATTATGGCATAAGACTTCCAGTCACCTTAGGCGAATGCATAAGGGACCCTTTCAGTTTTTAAATGCGAAGCATTTCATATCGATCGAGCCCAAAGCACTTTGAGCGTATCTATCTATCTATCTATCTATCTATCTATCTATCTATCTATCTATCTATCTATCTATCTATCTATCTATCTATCTATCTATCTATCTATCTATCTATCTATCTATCTATCTATCTATCTATCTATCTATCTATCTATCTATCTATCTATCTATCTAGCCGTCTACGTCTGGGTGATATCGTGATCGCCTCCTTAGCATGCTGTAGACCAAAATTGGTATGGGAGCGTAAGAGGGTTTGACGAATGTGTGATTGTCTGGCCATGACATGAATAACGTGAAAACCATATCGCATAAGTCGTAAAATCCTTTCCTCAAGAGACGTGTGGCACGTACCCTTATACAGGGGCCAGGGTAAGCGCGTGTGCGCCCACAGGCGAGTGACAGTTTATATCTTCCCAGGAACGGCGAGAACAGACATTAGTAATTTAAATGCGAGAGCGTAAAGAAACACCGACATTGGCAGCGTTGACCCGATGAATGCAAAGAATAAAAATCAGGATTCCAGCAGGAGTCGAACCCAATAATTCTGTGTACCACAGTCTACCACAGAGCCACGCCGCGTCTGGAAACTGCTTTAGAAAAAGACCCTATGCAGGCGTAGTGTCTGTGCAACGTCAATTGTGGTTGCAGTGCTGACTATCTAATTTTATAACAACGCAATAAAAAATTACATACGTCCTACGATACAGACCTCTTGCCGGGTTAGCATCAATTTTGGTCTAGTGTTGTCTCTGCAAGACTAATAAACATTACAATTGTATTCCTATGATGGAGCAAGATATATTCAAGCGTTGCTCGACCCCGGAGGAATACGCCAACAAAAGCTACATATGATATTCAC
The DNA here is from genome assembly GCF_013339695.2 of Rhipicephalus sanguineus. NCBI lineage: Eukaryota > Metazoa > Arthropoda > Arachnida > Ixodida > Ixodidae > Rhipicephalus > Rhipicephalus sanguineus. Next base: position 41,462,016 of record NC_051186.1, on the reverse strand, counting down.
ATAATCGCACCGTAAAGTACACTTCGTTTCGATGATACAGACGACAGTGCTCTAAAGTGACTGATGACGTTACGCCAGACAATCAGTTACCCTTTAAAAGCCAGTGTAGCCGATGTGCGTGGTAAAGCCACGATGTGCATACAACTACTACGCTCACAAAAACACGTCGATCACCGTCGTAACGCTTGACTAAAAGCCAAAAAATGCATCATAGACAACTACTCGCTCATTGGTTCACATGAGACCGATTGCCACAAGGCGTGGGATCTGCCGAATTTTTCTCTTTTTCACTGAGTTGCTTGTAGAATTTTCTTTTTTCTTCTCGCGTTTTTAGGTCTTTATACTCACGTTTTTTTTCTGCAAATATAGCTATTTTAGTGCTCATCACGTCCACTAATAGTGCGTTTGTAGACTACTTTGTGTAGTTGAGCCGAAACCAAACATACGTTGGAGGAGGCAATAAGTAACGTTATGCGTGCAAACGTGCAATGAACAGAGTGGACACATGCCTTGGAGGCTGTGTTAAAGGAGCCCTGCAGCACTTTTCAACATGGCTAGAAAACACCGCCGGTCGGTAGTCGAGGCTCCTGAAAACACGCGAATCAAACATTATAGGGCAGTACGCGGCGTGGAATTTACAGTTAATTCACAAAGTGCGCTAGAAATCGTTCCCTCTTTTCTCGACAAATGATGCCATGTACCCAAATGACTGCGCCATATACCCAATTTCATGGCCATTGGCTTATTTGAGCATCGTGAGCAGCATAGTTACCGAGGCCACCGCTGGAGGGCGCCACGTGTCCGCTCGCTCGCTCGCGATCACACTGAAATTAAGCCGCGCGTGCGAAGAAGAAAACAGAAAAAGTGCTCAAGGTTATAACGCGCGCGTGAAGTAACTTCTTTCCCACGTGCCATCCCTCCTTGCTTAGCTTCGAGCGCGCCCGTTGGGACGAGAGAAGAGAGAAAGCCATTAGAGCGTGCGACAAATCTCTAACTCCGCTCGTACTTGACGGATTCTAAAAATTTTTGCGGCGGTCGATTCGTGAGACAATAAACTCCTTTAGTGAAGCCGTTCGATGGTTACTTGGAAAAGTGTCACGGGGCCCCTTTAAAGGCAACGTTCGCCGCTAATAATCGGTCAGAAGACTCCACGTATACAGGACAATCAAAGAACACAGACATCTCGAGGTTTGAATTTTGCTGTCAAAGGCCCTTTAACAACTTTCATTGTGTATGCCTAAGTCTTGAAAAGGAGAGATGGCACCGCTTTATAAATCTCTGCAGTGTACAGATACCATTTCGTCCAGCTTTGCTTCTGGGAGAGAGGCCCACGCGCCCCCGAAAAATCTTGTAAGATTCTGAGACAGAATGGGCAACATCATCATCCCATTTGAAACTTTTACATGTAATACCTTGCGTCTTCGGCATCATAGCCTATGATGCTTTTGCGAGGCAAAACCATAGTAAACGAACAAACATCGTTCCATAAATGGCGAAGTCGATGCACCGATTGCCCAAAATCGCGTTCCCAGTGACGCACACACGCCACGGAAACAAGTGTTACATTAGCGAGTGGAAAAGTGGGCTTCATAAAAACAAAAGGTAAGAGAAAGCAGGATGTTTTTCCTGTATCATTTTTCATAAGGTGCAGTTTTCATTTCATTATTAATGTCAGTGATAATTTCGAAGCAGTAATCTGTTACCCTGAACCGGTTCAGAGTTTGGTTTAGCACATCAGTTTAATTTTACAGCGAGGGTAATGGTGTGGTGACTTTATATCTTTACGTAGCGAGATGCGCCGCGATAAATCACAAGGCCGAGCAAAGTGGAGCCCCGCGATGTCATACATAGAACACGGTAGTAAGTCGCCTCCGGATACCCTCCTGAATGGTTAAATTGATAGATGAATGCCTTAATCGAGTTGCGCGAGACTGCCTCTTGATATAGCGCCGGCTCCACATATCCGAACAGCGCCAGGAAATTAACGTGTCGAGAGTAATTCTACCTCGGTCGAGTTGTGACACATTTGTGTACACGACTTAATTTACCGGTTATATCCAGATGTATATGCACACTGAACTACGCACGACGTACAGTCGCGCTCAATATGAGCTGCAACACGGAGGTCATGGTTGATGGGGCCTCAAGCCTACACTGTTACACTGACAGGTGTGCAACTAATCTTACAAATACCACTGTAGTTGAAACATTGTTTACGTCACTGATTGCTTTCTATGTTGGCGCCACTTTGACCACAAGCAGCATGTTGGAACTCATATTGGGCGCGTCAGTACGTTGATCTTCGTGTAAACTTAAGCATCGGAACATATGTGTCTCCATTTTTTTTTTGTGCATGTGCCACGGAATGTTGGACTTACTGCGCTCCACCAGCGTGTGTGAAATTATTAAGGCGAAAGCCTTAGATGCCTCATCAAACGCAAGAAGCGACGGGCGGCGTTGTCAGCGCGAGCGATGAAAAAAATCGTCATCATGTGATGATGTGACGTCACATGATGACCTCATCACATGACATCATCGCTTGGTCAATGGGTAGCCGATCACGGAGGCACTGCAAAGCCACGTGAGGTGCAGAACAGAAAGCTTACGATGCCTCCAATTCCGGAGGCAGTGCAGAACCACGCTGGGTGCATGACACCTTTCGGAAAGGGGGTGGGGGAGGGGGCATCAATACATTTGACTGAGAAGAAAACGATGGTTTTCGCCTTCGAGTCGTCTTAGGCAAATACATAAAGTCACATGTGACTTTTCTTTCTAACAAAACTCACAGACAATGACAAACCTAAAATTCTTAAAATGATACAGCGCAACAAGGAAGAAGCATTTAGGAGTGCTTTGTCTGGGCAAGTTGGCGTTACATTTCCGAAGTTAACCAGCACGAAAGACGAGAGGAAGGACACATGTACAAACAGGACCAGTGCTGGTCCTGTTTGCATACATGTGTCTTTCGTCTCGTCTTTCGCGCAGGTTAATTTCGCAAAGGAAGAAGCAGCCAAGCCAGCCACAAAGTATCTCCCTTTTTCTTTGTTGTGCTGAACCAAATGACAAACGAATTTACCCAATCCTCAACACTGGTAGACCAACCCGTATAGGTGCGCAACTTTCATCGAATGAACCTGTACTCTTTGACAGTTCGCAGTTTGAAACCTTCTGTGTGTGCGCGGTGAACGCTGCTATGCATGCAAGCGCATTAGTTTTCCTGTCTTCCCTTCTTACGCTCTCTATTCTTTCCCACCGCTTTCCCCCTCTCCCTCTGCAGGGTAGCAAACCGGGTGCAACCTGCTTAAACCTCCCTACCTTTTCTTTGCTTCTGCCCCCCCCCCCCCCTCTTTCCGCAGTCTTGCGGCCAACAAAATCGGGTGGCAACTTATTCCATTCGTAAATAATTTTTCGGAAGAAGGAATCTTTAATAGGGTCAGTCCTGGGATGTATAGCCGAACTGCAAGCTTGTGATCTTAATGGAAGGACAGATAGTAGTGCGCTGTTTGTACATAATCTAAAGCCTTCATTCATGTTTGCTTGTTATGGATTAAATAGAAAAACTTCACTCTAAGACTACGAATTCGTTTTTTCAAAGATGGCCACTTAAGGCCACTCCTTTACATGGCTTGAAATCTTCCAGATCGATCAAATTTCTCGAGAGCAAATATAGCTGCAATAACAATAATTGTTAGGCTTTTGCGTCACAAAACCATGATGTGATTATGAGGAACGCCGTTGTGGAAGGCTCCGAAAATTTCGACCACCAGGGGTTTCTTAACGTGCACCTAAGACTAATTACACGGGCCTCTAGCATTTCGCCTCCATCGAAATGCGGCCGCCGTGGCCAGGATTCGATCCCGCGACCTTCGGGTCAGCAGCCGATCATCCTTAATCGCCAGACCACCGGCGGGTCTAGCTGCGATAGACCGAATACGCTCAAGTGCATCAATGTTCGTTCGTGAGGCCAAGTGGCACCGTTTAGCTTCAAAGAGCACACAATTCTCGAAGTACCAACTATACGGCCCTGCTTTTAGTGTTCTGTACCCTATTTAGCCGTCCTAAAAAGACCGGTCACCGCACGATCGACGGGTGATCAGTTGATGTCCACGCACATGGCGTTTCGCGACTGGCCCTATAGCTGGCGACGGCTACGTGATCGCGGCGCGTCTCTGGGATGCGTGCGGAATTGCTGCATGAAGCAGAGGGAGAAACGCCGAGTCGCGCGGCCTTCCGCGCCGAGGACGCGGAAGGAGCACGGCTATCCGGCTTCCCTGGACGGCGCCAGCCGGACCGGTACCCGATTGAGGCCACTGCGCCGCGCCGCAAATCCAGGGCCCTCTCCCAGAACCTCCTCGACGCCCTCAACACAACCTTTGCGTTGGCTGCGCCGGACGTCGCGACCAACGCCCACCGTCTCGTGCAACAGCTGCAAGCAGACTAGATTGTCGGTTGGGCGCTGCAACAGCTTCCTGTTGAGGGCCATTGCTGAACCACGAATAGTTGCGTGTGTGCACGGTTAAGGCTGTAGTATAAGACACCGCACTGCTCTCCTTGAATGCTGGCTGCAGGGGAAAGCGAGCGCCCCTGCCTGCGGCCGTACTTTTCAGCAAAAAAGAGTAACGAAAGAACGCGTTTTATTTGCGAGGATCGCTTGGTGGGCTAGTTGGTATTGCATCTTGGTAACGTACAGGGAAAAAATGAAGAAAATGGGCGTCAGCAGGGGGGTGTAAAAGGGGGACTTTTGCACACCCCTGCTTTGGGGGCGCAAAAAGGGGTGCACTTTGCACCCCCGAAGCCGGGGGGGGGGGATGCAAAGTGGTTCCACAAAGCGCGGCTGAGTCTCCATGAGTAAACTCGGACTACGCGCATATATCCTGATATCATCGATATATCCTGCACACATCCTGGATAGATCCTGACAACGAGGCTGCCTTGAACCTTCAGTCGCACAAATCACCCTAAACATAACGGAAAATAGGTCCCATGACACCGTCAATAACAGTATGCCGTCTTACGTGCCAAAACCACGATATGGTTGTGAGGCACGCCGTGTATTGGAGTGCTCCGGAAATTTTTACCACCTGACGTTCTTTGACGTGCACTGACATCGCACAGTACACGGGCCTCTAGCATTTCGCCTCTCATCGAAATGCGACCGCCGCAGCCTGGATCGAACCGACCACCTTCAGGTCAAAAGCCATTCACCGGAACCAACTCGGGATTGCTTTCGGCCACCTGGGGCTCTTTAAGGTACGCGCATATCCCAGGACACAGGTTTGTTTCGAACTTCGCCCCCATCAAAATGCAGCTGCCATGGCCAGGAAGCAAATCCCCGTCCTCGATCAGATTAGCCCCTAGACTATATATGTCACGGCGGGTAATGCAGTGTTCATCTCAAGTACCGCGTGTCATGTCTTGAAAAGGCCCCTAAACAAACTCTTAAAATACAAAAAGCGAGTGCACTATTCTCTCCTCGCGTTTCCAGTCTTTGTGACGCCAGCAGTCGGTTCACGTGACGTCATGAGGAAATAAGCTCTGGATTGGCTCGTATAGGAGAGGATATTAGTTTCAGTTGTCTCCTACCCTGCCTTGCCATGCAGTCGTACGCCCGTTTTGCCTTGCCTCGCATGACTATCGCGCGCGATCGACTGGTTTCACTTCGTTTTGTGCGTTTCCGACTGCAGTGGAGATAGCACAGCGTGTAGCCGAAAGCCGCGATATCCTGGTAGCCTCAACGCTTAGCGCAGACATTGTCCACGTGTTTCATGAAGAAATAAGTGGCGAGGAGGAGATGGCGCCTGTAGGAAGAGCGGGAAACCACTGTCTCGTCTGCAAACTAAGAGTGATTTAGGGGCCCTTGAAGGCGATTACAATTTTCTGCCACCAACTTGAACAACGCATGCGCGAGCTTATCAAAGCGCCATTCTTTTCGTTTCTAGAATGTGTGCGGCTTTACTGTGCTGAAAATTGTCCGGCCGAGTGGACAGCACCAATGCTTCTGCTTGTGGTTTGTCCTGGTTTGCGCTGAAATTTTGCACCTTAAAGCTTATGGAGTACTTGCTGGGCATAACGGAAGTTTTACTGCGGTTCATGCAACAGGTGCAACTTTGTGGAAGCTATGCAAGAAGTTCGGTCAGCAAAATGTGCGAGTCCGCGCGTCGCGCGCATGAATTTCGTCGTTGTAAACGTGGCCTCCGCGACTGGCCCCGGCGGCGCACAATAGGAGCGAATCGCGGAGGCCACGATACGAAATTAAAGAGACGCTAAGCGATCCAGAACAACCTATATATAACCGCATAAAAAAACGCGGTTTATTTATTTCTAAGGCACAAAGCATCTTCATTTATTACTCAATCTAAAAAAAAAATCACATTACGGGTGGTAAAATTATTGTGCTATCTTTTGCTGCGAATGCATCTACTGTAGGAAGTCTCGCTAGCCTTTATATGGCGTTGCACTTGATTAGAGTGTACAAGAACAAGACAGAGGAGTGCTCGGAATGGCCGCAGCACCAATGTACAGAAAGTGGAGCCCAAACAGGGTCAACCCGCTTGCGGCGCTGCGAACAGTAGTCTGTAATGTGTCGTCGTTTAAGAGCTTCGCGCGGCTTTTAACTCAAGCTAGTTAAAAGAGAATGGAAAACCAATACAGCTATAAAAGGTGACACTAAGAATAAGAAAGCCACCAGGTACAGCTGCGATTCGAACCCGGGCCTTTTGAGTGGGAAACGGGCTTTCTACCTCTGCATCACTACGGCGGAGCCGCGCGTATCTCTTAAACGACGACACATTGCAGACTACCGATCGCAGCGCCACAAGCGGATTGACCCTGTTCGGGCTTCACTTTTTGAAGCTCGTTCCGAGCACTCCCCCTGTTCTACCTCTAAGTTAGAACCTGAGCGAACCCGCGGCTGTGCAGAATCCTGGTGAGTGTGTGTCGAATTGAATACTTCTGAGTGCATTTCCGATGCGCCTGAGGCATAGTGCAGAGCCGCGCAAAAACCTTCATGAGTAAACCTGAGTTCTGTCTGCCGACAGATGGTGCGGACATGCTTTTCTTGACGGGCGACGTTCGTTTGCTATGAAATCGCCGTGTTGAGGACCACGATAAAACGAACCACGCGAGAGATGTCATATATAGATTAGACTAATTACTCTAAACGCATTCCGCGCTGAAGTGAGTGCAAATCTGTATTAACCGCTTTAGTGACGGAGAATTAAAAACCGAGCACTTTCAAGAGTGTTGCATTATATCGTTTTATTGCACACTGTCCGTGCACGGATGGGCGAGCAACGACTCGCTTGGTGGCACCGTGGCAGCGGTTACGGCGTTGAGCTACTGAGGAGGCGGGTTCGATTCACACCCATGGCGAAGGCATTTCAATCGGGTCAAAATGAAAGAACACCCGTATACTTGCAGTTATTAGTGTCTGTTAAAGAAACCCACGTGCTCGGAAATAATCCTTATTCGCCCGCATGCCTCGAAATTCTCTCTCGGTTTTGGCACGTGAAACCGCAGAATTTCATTTCAAGTGAAATCGCAGGCTCCCACCCACATTCATGAAATTAAGTCGTGAAGAGTATGTAAGGGACCCGCCACGGTGGTCTAGTTGTTACGGTGCTCGACTGCTTCGAAGGTCGCGGGATCGAATCACGGCTGCGGCGGCCGCACTTTCCGTGGAGGCGAAAATGAATGATACCCGTGTACTTAGATTTAGATGCACGTTAAAAAACCCCAGGTGGTCGAAATTTCCGAAGCCCTCCATTACCGCGTCAATCATAATTATATTGTGGTTTTGGGACGTAATTATTTATTGTTCTTCAGAATATGAAAGGGAACGCCGCATTCTTGCGCAATGTTTACTCGTGGTGTGCCATGTGCGGGTGCGAATCCGATGTATTGGTTTGCAAGAGGCACCGTTCCGCTTGAATTTTATGCTGTTATGAACGATTTTGCGCTTGGAAACTGCGTCTAACCACTGTGATCTATCAACGGTGATTTCAGTGCTTCCTTTCATGCTGCTCACGACAGCAGCTGCAACTGTCACGGCCGCTGGATGAAAAACAACTGTATTTGAGTCGCAAGTCGCACTGCAGGTAGTCTGATTCGTCAACCTGTTTATCTGTATAGATTCGACGTCGACGTTCGCTAGGTGAGGTGCAGTGCTCGGCGATTGAAAATTAAAACGCGATACTTGGAGCGAGTGGTCGCTGGCGGTGAGGGCGAGAGCATTGGCACGGCCGCTCGATGAAAAGTTTTTCATCGAGCGGCCGTGGCATTGGTGACGCACGGTGACTGCATCCGGAAGACAGCCGTTCAGTCTGTGGTTTTCGGTGGCGCCGGCGGAGCGCTGCTTGCCATGGCTTCAATACACTGCGCTCACGTGCTGAGCCCAAGGAGGTTGAAAACGCGCGGGCGTGCGTTACTAAGGGTTGCAGCGCTTCTCCGGCGCCACCGAGAACCACAGACGAACGTCTGTCTACCGGATGCAATCACCGTGCGTCACCAACGCTCTCACCCTCACCGCCAGCGGCCACTCGCCCCGAGTATAGCCTTGTTCTTGTCTTCCTAAGTCCCTGTTTAAGTTACGAGCCCGTATTTCAAGGAACCTACATACGAAACTGACCTTGTGCGTACCACAGGTCACTCCGTCGCACCACTGCCTCGTCTTGGAGGCGCAGTACTCTCCGTTCCAAGGGTTGTTTTTTCTCGTATTAGTAAGGCACTCTTCAACAGTACAAAAATCACCACTCTTTACACGAGAAGACGTTTTGTAAGCCAGAAAACGCACACAAGGAAACCGCAGGTGGCGTCGATGTTATGAAGTTGCCGCAGCAACTCGCCGGGAGGTCACAGATCTTTACAGCGACTAACACTGTAAACTTGGTAACCCTTACTATATATATATAGGATCACAAAATCTCATATATCCGTCACCAAGTTTAAAGCGTATGGTCTATTTAATCCCTTATCAGTAAAAATGAATTACTTAGTATTCTATCGGGAACAGAGACTTAACATTTCGATTTGATTAATTTTCTTGCGCCAATACGGGCAAAATACGAAGAATAAGGACTGATGTCACAGTGACATTAAGGCGCTAAGATTTTGGCGCAACATTAATAATAATACTTTGAGCTTCATTTTCACAGCTAATGTGAAAATCAAGGTCAAAGGCTGATAAATTATTCTCAAAGAATGAAAAGGACCGATAACACAATAAAAACTTATAAATTATTCTCAAGCAATGGTTTGTCAGTCTAAACTGGTTCAGTGTTTCATTTTAGTATCCCTTTAAAATGTCTGGCTTCAATCATCGTTAGCGGTGTATAGCAGTGCTGTTGCCGGGAGCGCGAAAACCGCTAACACGCTTCAGCAAACGAAACACTGTCATGGTCTGAAGGGCCTCGCGACGGCGAAAGCGAAACTAAATCCATCCGGGGGAGCAGAGAATGAGGTCCCTACATAGAACACTGTAGAGGTCCCGTATTCTTCAACCTCCTCGCTCCCAACGAACGCTGGGAGCAAAGGGAGGCGAGGAGAAAACAGGGAGAAGCTATTCGCTGGCGGTTCTCGCGTGTTCCGTGCATTGTTGCGAAAGCTGCGAAGCGCGTAGCTTTACTCGGCCTACTGGGGTTACCGACCGGTAACGTTTTCGAGACATTTATAATGCTGCTGCCACTGTAAACCGTTGATGCTGCAACTTTCACTGCATATGCCAGCCCTCTCTGGGCTAAGTTCATTATACGCGCACAGTGCGACCTGGCTTTCGCGTCAAGAGCTGACAGGCGGCGGAGGCGATGGCAGTATGCCAGAGTTATGTAGGTACCCTCGCGAGGTGTCGAAAGCGAAAGTGGTGGAGTGATGTTAATCAAACAGCGCTGAGTTTTTGCCCGTGTTTTTTTAAAACAACACCCGCTGACATATCGGAGCTTACGCAGACCGTGGCAACGGATGTAACGAAACCTGATTCTGCGGAGAGGTTTAGGATGGAAAAACTTAATTTTCTTGACCCATCCTATCAACTTGCGGGACTCACATTAAAGTTATTTCCTTCCAGCGAACAGCAGGAGAGGGAACATGGTCGTTTCAAAATGATAGAGAGATGTTATCGCAGCTTATGGAGCCATTTGCGGAAGCTTAGATGTTTGGAGACACTTCAGTTCCGAAGAGTTACGTGTTCTAAGGACACTTTTGCAGACGTATTTTAATGTAGCTTTCGCAAAAAAACAGTGCAACAAAATGTTTCAGACAATCCCCAGGCGCATTCTTATCAGATGAGAACACGAAAGCGCTTCGTTTGCTTGGGTTGTTATTAAGGAAAGAGGATGCAAAGTCTGGTGCGGGCGTTCCCCTCTCGTACTCCACGCCGAGGTGAAGCTCCGGCGGCGCCAGTTGGGTGCGCGCTTTCTTCAACCTAGCCGAAAAACGCGGCTGCAGGTGGTTGCTGAAGCACTTGTTGGCGTCGGCGTCAGTTCCGGTGGTAGAGGTCACGTGATTTCCGGACACGGCTTTTGAGGACGCGCCAGCTTGGTGAGCGCTTCGCCAAGCAATCCAAGCAACGCTTTCGCGTTAAAACCTGACATTTCCTCATTACTTCTTACCCCGTAACGCCCACGCAGGACCCTTGTAAATTGCCTCCACTGGAGCGCTGAATAAAACCAGGCATCATCAGTGTCATCAATCGTCAGCGACCTTGTTTCCGTCTCACTGACAACTCCCGAAACGTACAATGAGGGCGTGATCAAAGTATGTCTACCCTGCATAATTTTGCAGCCTTTGGGATGTATTTCAGACCAACAGTGTTACTCGCCAGCTTAAAGCCAGCCCTTTTCAATTACGTGCAACGGAACTCGCTTTCTAATCGGTGACCTACCTGTGGGTACGCACGGAGCAGCGGGCACATCCCGTTTAGTGCGGATGACACTGCCAGTGAAGGGAAATCTCGTGTGAGCGAAACCGCACCTGAAGAGGAGTAAATTCACTGCTTCGCACCTTTTTCGCTTCGAAGTGCGAGCATGGAGTCCTACGTTGCACATAGCAACCACCGATAAGCCGGCGCTTTGCCGCTCTTGCTGGTCCGCAGACACTGCACCGAACTGACTACACCGTGCGTCGGTGGAAGAAATCGAGCCTTGCGGCTGCCGCTGCAAAAGAAGCGGGACGGACGGCTCCCGCGCTAACTTTTCTGAGAGGAGGAAGCCCCCAACGGCAAAAGAAAGGAGGCGAGGAGGGAAAATGGCGGCGGTTCACTAAACAGGGAGAGAAGGAAAGGGAGTTACGAGAGATAGACGAGGAAAAAGAAAACGAGCGAATGGGGGATGAAGGAGTACGAAGAGGGAGACGATGGGAATATCGCCGCCGCCGCCGAACGAAAATGGAAACGAACCCCGTGTGTGACCAAGGGCAAGAAGAATATCTCGCGATGGCAGGAGAGGAGGATGACGAGGAGGAAGGAAAGTTAATAGAGAGAAGCGCTGGAAATAAGGGACGGGCGAGTTGAAAGAAGAGCAAAAACGGGACAGCGGTAGCTAGATAGAAGCGGGGACAAAATAAAGAACGAAGCTAAGGAAGACAAGGCACGATGAGATAGGAAAAAGAAAGTGAAGTAGCGCATGGAACGAAGGGGGGAGCATGCGTTATAGAGTGTGGGTGGATGGCTGGGGATGTGCGGGGAGAGGATGAAGCGGTAAGGAAAGGAGGAGGGCACAGTTGTTCGTGCGTGTGCGTGACGGAGGGCGCACACACGGCAGACTGTAGGACGGTCTGTCTGCTTCTGCTTTTAAAACTTGGCCCGCTCAACGACGACGGAGCGACGGGCTACGCCGTCGGCAGGATCGATCGCTGCCGCCTCGCTAACGCGCGTCGCGCCCTCTCTCCCTGAGAGTGGGCGCAAAAATGGTGGGAAGAGTTGAGCCAGGGACGGCGGCGGGGTGAACTCCCGAAGAACACAGGCGCTCGTAGCGAGCCCACAGAGAGAAGGGAAAGAGCCAGAGCAACTCGGGCCGAGCACCCGCCACTGCGCATGCGCCATATTTCGCGGCATGTTTCCACGGCAACGATGTGGGGGTTGCGCGCACACTACCGCGCGGCCGCTTTGGCGGAGTGAGCGCGACGGCGCCGGTAGAGGGCGCTTGTGGAGAGCGCGAAGCCCTTTTTCTCTCACTTCGGGCCTCTCCCGCTTGCGCTCCTTGGATTTAGTTTTCCTCGTTCTTCAACCCGTGTACCTCGCTCTCATCATCTCTCTAGTTCTCTCCCGCTCATTGTCTGCTCTTGCCGCTTTGTTACTTGGTTTCTCTCTCTCTCTCGTGATGCCACCGAGGACCTCCTTTCTACTGGGTGGGCTCCCTTCGCTTCTAAATGGCTGGGCTCCCTCGTTTCACCGGCCGGCGGCGGTGACGAGCGGGATCCTACACCTACCGCGCACGCAGACTGCTCGGGCCTCTGTCTCGTTCAGTGAATGGGAGGAAGCGTCGAAGAAACAAAAACGAAACCACGACAATGATAAAAAAAAAAGGTTTCCTGCATCTGCTGTAGAGAGAAGTAAATAACATATCGCTCATAGCGACCAAATCAGTAAAGGCAACAGAGTTGTGATGTGAGAGCAGCATGAGGTTTCCGCGGACGCCGGCTACCTATGCACGGCTTCTGTGTGCAGAACAAGAGGATGGTTTGGGATGCATTCCTTATTTCGTCACACGTCAGCAAACGTTGATGCGCCGTTAGAAGACGAAGTTGACGTCACGTCCGATGCAGTTGAAACGAAATAAATTTCGTCGATGACGGATGGGTACTAACTTTTGCCTTTGCCTCGCGCACTCAGCTGTAGGTCGCACCACGTTCGTTTCCTGGTGCGCCCAGTTATTAATCACTTTTGAGCTTCTGAATAATCTTGCTCCGTGATGTCCATTTTCCTACCGATATTGGAGACCATGCGCCATTCGCTTAATTAGTTAAATCATTCTTACACGCGTACTAATAATTTGATCCCAGTTATTGAAAATTATCTGTTAAGAACATGTCCTAATATTGCTCTATGGTCCCATCATAATACACGGTTGCAAGTTCCGATATGACTTGTAGGATTCATTTGTATTTCGTAAAGGGGGGCTTCATATTGCGATTAATTCCCGAGACGTAAATATCATGTCATAGTGAGAAACGACAGGTCTGCAATTATGCCTCTAAAACCCGTGAAATATCGGGTAGATTTCTTCCGTTCTGATCTTATCGCAGGCGTCGGTTGGAGGGGGGGGGGGGGAAGGGGCACTTGCCCCCCTCCCCCCTCGCTTCCTCAAGCAACTCTAGCACTTGCACCCACTCAAGCCACACCAGAGCTCTCCCCAATCCACGCCTCGATGCAACACGGCTTTACACCCCTCAACAAATCATGCTGACAGTTGTGATCACAGATGACGCTGTGATCACAAGTTTCAACAGCTTTGTATGCTGAATCACGCAATGCAGTGCGCCCGCGAGTTCCAAAGCGACCGCTCGCCGCTATCGAAGTAGTTTCGCTTTCGTTTCTCAGCTTTCAAGCGGCGTGAATGTCTGTCTACTGTGTGCCGTTCAAAGCGACGCGCGTCTCTCTCGGGCGAGGGCTGCCAGCCAGGCCCCTCCAGCTTGTCACGAACCGAAGAGAAAAAGGGAGGGAGTGTGTGCCTTACGCAAGCTCGCTTCTTTCGCAACTTATTTTGCGCGCTTCTCCGTTCGCTGCTTCTGACGTCGTCGCGCATAGCCTCAGGCGAACGCAGCCCTCTTCACCGAGGGCGCTGCCTCAGGCGATTAGGCTGCTGGAGAAGTTCGCAGACCTGGTGTTGGCGCACCGGAGCGACTCGCGACCGACACGACCTTCTCAAACCGACAAGCTTTTCGAGGAAAATGCGCCCACCCATTCAGCATCTCTTTATTGACAACATTGGCGTAGAAGGGGTGGGGGGTGGGGGAGGGGATCCGTTATTTTTGCATGCATTTTATTTTCGAGGAAAATGCGCCCACCCATTCAGCATCTCTTTATTGACAACATTGGCGTAGAAGGGGTGGGGGGTGGGGGGTGGGGGAGGGGATCCGTTATTTTTGCATGCAGGGGCAATGCCAGTGGAAGGCATTGGGGGCAACCCTCCCCCCCCAAGCTGAACCAACCTAGGCGATTGGGACTTATTTTCACCAAGGTCGTTTACCTTCCAGGCATGAGGAGAGGAAAAGATGCAACTTCTGCGGCCCTAGTTGGGAGCACGGCTCAGCGCAGACGTTTCAGGCATCGCAAACCCGAAACGTCAATGCTGAGCCATGCTACCAACTAGGGCTGCAGAAGTTGAGTCTTTTCCTCTCCTCAACCCCTCCTCATACCTGAAACGTAAACGGCCTTGGTGAGGTATCGCAAACCCGGAAGGGTCTGCCAAGTACTCTCTCTCCTCTGTTTTGCACTACTATCCTCACCGGCCGCTTGGCAACGTTATACAGGGAGGAGTCAAAAGAGAGTCGGAAGCTGTTTTACGCCATTTCCTCGATTTCGTTAGCCTTTCGGTCCCTCGTTCTGTCGGGGCCCAAGGAGGCTTTAGAAAGAATCGCTGGAGTAGAAATTATGCCTCGCGAGTGAAGCCGTACCCACACTAAGATGGCGGCCGTGGCCGCCCTCTTATTAGGGCCAGGATATAACGTCAGCACTCAGTGGTGGAAAGGGAGCGTTTTTCCTCCCACACCATACGAGTTTGATATGGCATTTTTTTCCAGACAGATACTGCTTAATGTGTGTCTTTGTGTTACTGGTTGCCATAACGAACCTCCAACTTTTGGCAAAAGTATTGAAAATCAAGTCATCAATACTCATCTCGATGCGTTACTTTCGTCGTCAACAACGATCTCTTATTTTAGCACTAACCCAGCGTCTACATTAACAGAGCGAAACAACTTGATCTCTAAGCGAGCCACGAGCCTGAACAAAACTTTGTAAACTTGTGTGGCTGTATGTGTTATGCGTTTATCGCACTGTGTATATCATAATCGTCACCCAGCACCTGGAGTAGCATGTCAGGCGAACAGCCAGGCAAACATCTCCAGCTTCATTAAAATGTTTATCTATCTCTCTCTCTAAGCGAGCACCACCCGGAAAGAGCATGTTTCCGAGAGAAGGGATCGGCAAGTGCTTACTTCACTTTTGCCGGTAAGGCGTTGCGAGGGCTTCCACTGGCAGCTGCTTTTTTTAATGCCTCCATGTCGGGGCCTTAGGTGTCCGGCGAATGCGTGGCTTTCTCTTCGCAGAAGTCGATGAGCGGAAAACTGGCCTGTTGCTCGTGGCGGGGCCCTGCGCGCGCGCGTGCCCGCGTCACTCTAGCGGAAACGTCCTTTGCCAACTCTCTCTCTCGCTTGCTCTCTCTCACCCGTCGGCCGACGCCGCGCAGACAGCCTCCATGCGTTCGCGCTGACTGCGTCAGAGGACGCTCCAAGCAACGAAACGCCTTCGGCATTTCTCCTTTTTGAGGCTTATGTTTCTTTGCCGACCTCTCTTTCTCCGAGTCACTTGATTTTAGCTCGCGTTTCCGCTTTTTATCTGCGGAGCTTCGAGAGACACTTTGGAGCTCTTCGTCAGAGTTTCGGACAGCGCCTTATCAAAATTATAAACCTACAGTCGCAAGGGACCTGCTTGTGCACCAGCGTTTTACCCGACAAGTATATACGACCGTCCCCACAAACACCTACACCTAACAGGAGAGGAAGCCATCAATTGGAGAAAAAAAATTACACCACCTCCCACTAAAGGGAACGATGTGGTGATGCGAAGCAGCGCATGGGAAGACAAAGTTCCGTTCATCACGGGCACCTTGGCTGATGTTAACGCGGCCTTGCAAGTGGAGCACACCATGAATTCACTGTAGTTGCTGTTGCTGTTACTCGTCCCGAACTCTTGTTGGAGCACGCCACGCGGGTTCATCGCGCGTCTGCAGGATCTCGTTCCCCTACGCCATCACGTGATTGCTGAGAGAGTGTAAGGGGGAGAGGCCACAGCGTCTTACCCAGCCCCTTACACAGGCCCTAACGCGCTAGCGCGTGCCAGCACACATGATTTTGTCTGCGTTACGCCAAGCTAGGACAGCATACGGCAGCCCGGGCCCCTAAAGTGCTCTGCACGTATTATCATCAAGGCGGTCGAAGAACAAGAGGAAGAAGACTTCTCCTTGGCGCGAGCGCGCGCTCAGATGGCTATGCTAGATGGTAGAAAGCGGACGGTCGCCAATGGAACTATGGACACAGCCCAGCGCAAAAGCTGCTTCGCATCTAAATAAATTTGCAGTGGCTTAGCTCAGCTATGTCAGGATATACGTAGCGTTAGCTAAGTTTCAGCTGATTATTCTTAGCTTTCGTGATGGTCTAGGACTAGCTTGATTATCATGCTTACTGCAGTCAGTCGATCGGCGAGCCTTGACGTCATCGACGGCGTCCTGTTGTTGCTGCTGCAGAGATGGTCGGGCACGTCGCTCAGCCTCCTGGAGACGCCGCTTTGCTAGACGTTGCTCCCTTTGCTCCAGTCTCCGCAGCACGTTTAGCCTTGCGCCGTTCGTTGTTTCTACGCTCAACCGCTAATTGCCAGGCAACTACGTCGGGATCCGATGAGTTAAGCTTCTCCACTCTTCTGCGCCAGTGAGCAGCATTTGCGCTCTCCTTCTCTATGGATATACCACATTGGCAAACGCCAGCCAGAGGCGCTATCAAGCGGCTCCAGCGCAGTGTCAGACGGCGACTGTACAGCGAAAGCGCACAGCTGCGCGCGCGCCGTCTGCTACGGCTATGACGTCACTCCTCTGGAATGCGCAGACCGGCTAGTCGCGCGCGGCGGCGGCGGAGGTGGCGGCTCCAGTGCGCCAGCTGTGTGACATTACTGCTCCTCGCGCATGCGCAGCACGGCTCTTGTACGCGCACACGAAACCGCTCCGGCTGGGCCAGTGTAGCTAACGCTACAAAATTCAAACCGGGGTTTATCCACATTGAAAAACATTACACGCCATGTTCCAGACGTGCTATCGAGGTTTCTGCCTCTGGTGCGGAGCAAGACCTACCCTATATCACATTACCTGGGCTGCTTAAAGCATCCCCCACACCTGAAAGACACAGAAATGACACCCACACACACTTGGAGCAGTGGGAGGCGCGACCGTCCAGCTCTGACCTGGCCGACCAGCAAACGCTGATCGACCAGGTCGAGCCAACGTTACTAGAACAAACTCAGTTTCAAAGCTCCGTATCTCCGCCAGCGGAGGAGGGTGGTCCGAACGGCGGTCGCGAGAACCAGCGGCGCTGCTGCTCCGTCTTGCGCCACTATCGGCGCGTCGTCTGCTGCCACGGCATAACGCTGCGGTCCGCCGCGCAGTTGCTCGCGGCAACTGCGCGGCAACTTTCTTATTGTACTACTTAGGTGGATATGCATAAGGTCGTCTGTACGCATTGGCCCGCGTGCTTTGTTCATTGATTGGCTAAGAATCGATGTTCGGTCTATATTGCCACGCCCACTTCTTGTTTTATTTTGATGTATTCGGGTTTGACCAGCAAGGTCGGTTATCAACGCTCGACGCTGTCCGCGAAGCAGTGTTCGAGAAGCTTCGCGATTGTAATAGATCGTTTTGGTAAGATTGCGCGCTGCACGCGAATGTTCCAGCTTTGTCGAGAGATAACGCCGCCACCAGCGATATCGCTGGAAAGTTCGATAGCGCCTGTATAAAAGCCGACGCGCTTGACCGGTTGTCAGTTGATCGACGGTCGACGCTCTGTTCGCCGCTATCAGTGTATTGCTGTAGTTTGACTTTCAGTTTCCCGGCCACAAGTTCGGCCAAATAAAGAGTTTCATCTCGGACCTGCTCACTGCTGCCTTCATCGACGTCACGACCCTGTGACAATGTTTGAGCTTTCTACATTGCGCTTAACTTCCAAGCATAGGAGTTTCTAAGCGAATGAGGGTTTTCACAGTAATTTTTATAACTACCACCACAATTTTAGCCGCTGCCGTCTTATCTAGACCAAGAACAACCCAACACGTTTGTAAAAGCCTTTATAGTTCACAAAGAAGCGTACTTACTCGGGATACAAAAACGTTCTAGAAAAACGGTACTCATGTTTCTACAGTTCATTGAAAAAAACTTTCTCGAAAAACATCACCAATGCTTTGCAATGTTTACAAGACACGTTTTCGCGACGGTTAAAGGGATACTGACCCAAAATCGGAAAATTTTACGAGAACTCGGTAAATGAAATCTCAGCGTGCGATTACATCAAATAGATGTCGTCTCTGAGCAATTTTTTCAGCGGATAGTTGTATTTTCGGTGTCTCATCTTTCTACGTCGCATCCTTCTACGGTGCCTTAAACAATTCGAACAGATCGGCCGTGATGTGAGCACCGAGCAGTTATTCGCGCGTACTCTGTCGCTAGAAGAGTCGTCAGTATTCAACTTCAGTTTTTCAACTTCACCGAGCAGATGTTCCATGCCCGCAGCACTTTACACTGTACGACAGCCGTTTGCGTTTCGTGCTGTAGCCGTTCACTACGCAGTTAAACAGCTCGTCAACTACAATTATCTTTTGCACAAGTAAGTCTCCGTTCCCGAATCAAATGTGGGATTGGGCTAGTTGGTATTCCATTATTAAACTGCTCAGTGCAAAAAATTTGACACGGTACACATAGAACAGACGAGGACCAGCGCTGGTCCTCGTCTTTTCTATGTGTACCGTGTCAAATTTTTGCGCTGAGCAGCCCGTTCCCGAGCCGGCGAGTGTTAATATTCCGCAAATCTTGTTCAATACCTCGTCGTAAAATCTCTCGAAAATCCACTGCTTTGAAGGCATAGCGACAGCTGACAACTGATCGAATGTTAGTGTGATGCAACTCTCAGTCTCGGTAGCGTATATAGGTAATCGCCTGCCTTTCGTTTTGCTGTTCCATTTCTGGCGGCTCCTCCAAATTGGGCACTGGGCTTTCGCGGGACGCCGTGCGTTTTGGAGGGGATTTGCGCCTAAACCCCGAACATTTTGGCTTTGAAATGTGGGGTGGAAGTGCTGGGAACAAGCGCGGCACGGCACCTGGCGCGAGTTCCCACTTTCCACGTGGGATCAAAACTTCTTGTCCCGCAACGACACGACGATAGTTCTTTACAATGTCGTCACTCTCAAAATGAACGTCACAGACCTTGCATTTCGCAGTAAGCTTTCTATCTTTGCGATGCAAAGCTTGAATAGCGTACGGTCTTTTGCAGGTCCGAAGAAGTGTCGTGAAGCGGAGTCGTCGTTGCGGTAGCCGCTCTTGCAGCCCGGCGCAAAGCAAGTCGGCATACCGCCCTGTGAATCTGTTCGCCCTCGTTACGCTTCGTACATCGTGCACGTGTATTCGTACAAGACGCTAAGCCTGGTCAAGAACAGTCGCAAAAATGACGAGCTAACAAAGCGCAGACGACGCTGTAACCCACGTGCGCTCGTACATCGGCGGCGCCGATGCGCCGATCACAAGCCGCGGGAGCTAGACGTGACTGCAGCGCCACTAGTTCTCACGACCGCCACGTGGACCGCCTCTCCGGTGGAGCTTTTAAACTGAGTTTGTTCTAGTAACGTTGGGTCGAACGGACGGCCAGGGCCTGTGGGGCCCTCGACTAAGGCTCCCCACCATAAGAATGACTTACATTTCATTAAAGTTCTGTTCTGTTCCGTCGGGGGCTACTTCGCGCCCTATATATCGGGTACAACCTCGTCTGGTGACACCTAGCGTTATTGCACGAATATGACAGATGTTGGATACTTCTCTTGCTTGTCTAGACAATAGTCATGTCAATCTATCCTGGAATTTAATTAGTACTGCGCCTCCAGATTTCAGGACAGGTACGACTCATTCGACTTTTCAAATAAAAAAATTCGCAGTTTGCACTAGTGGCGCAAAGCCGGAACCATCAGCGGAGTTAAGTGTTCGACCTAGCTAAGTTTTAGGGGCGAAGCTCCTTAAGGCGGCACCCGTTCGTCCCTCGTAGTCGTCATCGTCGTAGTAGTCCGTAACAAGTCTTACGCTTTGACCTCCAAGGTGGTGCCGGTGGGAGATTTCTCCTGTGCGTTGTTGAACAACAAAAAATTCGCAGCGTGCGCGTTAACTAAAAGCCGAATTCTTCTGTCTCTCATTCCCCATTAGCAGCCATTGGCATGTTCCAGTAGGAAACGTTAGTAGAAGTAGAAGTGTAAGTGTTAGCTAAAAGCCGACTTCTTCTGTCTCTCATTCCCATTAGCAGCCATTCTTTACCTCCAAGGTAGTGCCTGGTGAGATTTCTCCTGTGCGTGATTGAACAATAAAAATTTTGTTCAAAACGCCGTTGATTGATGAAATAAACCAACGAAAGACGCCAGATGTTTTGTAAAAGCAGAACGAAAGAACGCCAGATGTTTTTCTTAAAGTGTAGTAGTAGTAGTTGTATGTAGCCACCTCGCCCGATCGTCAACGGGCGAGGTGGACCGGCAACGGCGCGAGGACCCTGCCGTACGAGAGTTAAATCACACTAAAAGACATACTTTGCGGGCGATACACTCTAGTGAGCTTTCAACTTTTCGTCTTAATGTACATGATAAAGAAATTATTTCTACGAAAAACGCAAGGCACACCTTGAGCAATATATTTGGTTTTGGGACGCTAATGGAACCATGAGGCGATGCGAAGCCGGAGCACTTGCACGATCGCGTTCCGTTGGCTTTCGTTGGGCATGCTACCGACCTCGCGTCGTGGAACGCGCGTCCTGTCTTCCCTCTAGCCTTGCCTTTAATTCGCACAGGGCGAGCGGGGAATGCGGTCGCTCTTGGCGCTCTTTCGCTCGGGAGCGGACTTCTTCCTTGCATTTCACCGGTCACAAGTGATAATGAAGGGACCACGTAAACGAACAGTACAATAAAAGTTTGATGTTTAATATATACACGATGTTTCACACTCTTTATATTATGTACTGGGCGCATTTCACGGAAGAGTTTCACGGTTTACAGATGATTCCCTCCGTAGCTTCGCCCCACTCATCATCATTCACCCCGTGGATATGCTGTGATTTTTCTAGTAGTGCCAAGCTTTTGCTGAGAGGCTAGGCTAGGTTTCTACTAGTAGTACTAAATAGGCCTAGACTTGGCTACACATGGCCAGGCATATCACGTGACTACCTGTTACGTGATGTTCTGATATTAGTTACGTGGCTAGCTATTACGTGGTCTTTGGTAGAAAATGTCACGTGGCTAGCTGTTACGTGGTTTATGGTGGGGACATGTCACGTGACTATCTATTATGCGATGTGGCGTATTTTAGTCGCTGGTCAAAATGTTACGTGATTTTAGTCACGTGACTAGATGTGGGTTTGTTACGTGATCTTTAGCTACGAGAGTAGTTACATATTACATGATTCTAGTCACGTGGCTAGTTACGTCATGTTACGTGACTTTAGTCACGTGAATGTGGCCTGGTTTTTAGTCGAGTGACTGAACGTTACTTGATGTTACGTGAATTTAGTCGCGTGGCTACACGTTACGTGATTTTTGTCACGTGACCAGTTATTACGTGGGGCTTCGCACTAGTGGTGCCAAGACTGAAGGGAGTGCGGAGATGGGCGGCCTTCTTTGTTTCCCTTTATTTTTTCTTTATTTTTTCTTTCATAGCTATGTTTATTCTATGTCTTTTCTGTCTCTGTTTATTTCTATTTTTCCTTTCTCTCTCTATGTATTTCTTTGTCTTTCTCGCTCTTTCTATCTTTTCTCCTTCTTGCCCTTCTTTCTTCTTCTCTCTCTATTTATCGCTTTCTTTTCTTTCAAGTATCTCTTTCTCTCTCTTTATATCTGTTTCTATCTTACTTTCTCTTTCTGTCTTTTTCCCTTTCTTTCTCTCTATGCTATGCTTTACTCTCTCCCCTACCTCTTTCTCTCCCCCTCACCCTCGCTTCCCATTCACGCCACCTTGCTATACCATACTATGCTCAGCTAGCGTGCCTGGATAGCCGAGTGGTTTGGACTCTCGCCTTCGGATCGTGCGTACGCGGGTTCGAATCCCGCCGCCTCCTCAGAACTTTCTTTCGCCATGATTTTATTATCTTTCTTAAATATTTCTTTCTATATCTCTGTTTCTTCCTCTCTCTCTCTCTCTCTGTACTCGTTCTCTCCCCTCACCCATCACGGTTATTGCAGGCAACGCCCGTGAAATCGGCGCTCGTGTTTTCGGAGCGAAGCAGAAGATGAAGAAGAGGACAAAATCGGAGCACGTGTTGTGCGAGCGAAGCATAAGTCGAAAAGGACGAAGCGAGCGCGTAGCGGCTCGTGATGATGATAATTAATGTTCGCACTACCCGGCGCAACGAAAAGCTTAAAGAGCTTCCGCTTTTAAAATCACAGGTTTCAATTCGTGGTTATCAGTGCACTCATCGTTATGGGCGCCTCACTGTATACGCTTTGTGGACATCGTCAACTGTCTTACTGCTTCGTTTCCCTCGTCCTCTTTCCTATTGCCGATATCTGGCAGCAGAAGTTCATTTCAGATACAAAATTGTTTGATTTCTCACCTGAATGTCTATTTATTTATTTATTTATTTATTTAAAATACTGCTACACTTTATAGAGCAATCATTCGGGTAGTAGAAGAATTCTTCACATGAACAATAAAAAAAAACAATAGTCTGACAAGCAAACACCTAGCGCAACACAAAATAACAGGATATGAAGATAAATGGTCTGATACCAATAATTTAGGAAAGACGGATGAATACGGAACTGAAAAACACGTTATATGGAGCGCTAGCTATACTTTAGAATGTACAGGTAATACAATTATGAATACAGTGCGGAATAGTAACACCAAAGAAAAAAGACGTGAAGCTTTAGGATAAATTGCCATGAACAATCGCAATACGACAATTACTGGTAAGGACAAGCAACAAAACAGAGCGAACTGGAATTACGAGAATTGATAACATATATACGGCAGATTACGAAGCTGTCATAAGGTAGCAAATAGGGCGAGCTAGAATATGTTCATGATGACCAGCGTAAATAAGACGAACGGCTTGAAGGTGACACATGGCAGCGCTTGCGTTGTGTACGTTCTTGCATGTAGTCCTGCCACGTTTTCGTAGTGGCCATCATGGCGGAACTGTCATGTGTCATACAGGTGTATAGATGTATCTGTAGTTCAACCAGCTCACACACACACACACACACACACACACACACACACACACACACACACACACACACACACACACACACACACGCACGCACGCACGCACGCACGCACGCACACACACACGCGCGCGCTCGCGCGCGCCCAGAGAGAGAAAGGGAGAGAGCAGAGAAAACAAGCTTCTCAGTTGAGAACTAGAAATGGTTATCTGAGTGCACGGGATCCCGCAGTCTTGTCAGTAGAGTAAATTGTGACAAAACAACGCAAACTATGGGATAGGTGAAAGTGAGACCAGGACAAAGCTTAGAATAGAAGGGCCGGTTACCGCCGGTCAGTTACTGCCAGTTAGAACGGCCAGTTACAAGCTTTTAAAAGGGCAAAGCGCTAAACAGGACACTGCACATTCTGCTGTTCGCTCTTTCACCTGTTCCGTCGTTCCCGCTGTTTCACAATAATACATGTAAGTAAACCCAACTAGCCCAGCTAACAACCCTTGTCGAAGGTAGCGGGGTCGATTCCCGGTCGCGGCTGCTGAATTTCGATGGAGGTAGAATGCTAGAAGCCCGTGTGCGTAGACATAGGCGCACGTTAAAGACCCCAAGTTGTCAAAGTTCCTGGAGCCATCTACGGCGTCTCTTATAATCGTTTCGTGGTTTTGGGGCGTAAAACCCCAGTAATTATTATTATTATTAAGAACCCTTGTCTGCTATTGTAAAGTCGGCGTCGTCCGCTTTGCAATTTGCCCGCGACCGCCGACGCACGCTGCTTTATAAGGTCGCTGAAAGTGCGAACGGCCAGTTACAAGGTCGCCAAGCGACGGCTTAATGAAAAAGCGGATGAAGAAATACTTAATACCACAATAATAAACTCCGAACGCGCGCGCAGGTTGTGAGAGAACGGGAAGGGTTTCTGTGCAACGGATGAGCCGAGCGAGCGAACGGTGGCGACGAGCATCGTGGGCATGGGGGGAAAGAGGGGCGAAGAAAAAGTGCACGACGCGGCCAATAGCGAAGCTCGATAATTTCAGGTGGCGCCTACGTCACACGCGCCTCCTCGACGACGTCAATCGTTCGTTCGCTCGATGCAACCAGCGCCGTCGTAGCTGCGCAGGAAACGCGTGCACGCGCTGGCGTGGCTCGCACGCTCGCCGTCTCCGTGCAGGTGCGCCGGCTCGGGTTTGAACAATCGAGAGACCCCGCCGGCCAGCCGTTCAGCGACCTTGCGAACAGCGGCTTTGCACTGATTCCACCCGTTACTTTGCAATGTTGTTGACGCTCAAGGGACGGCGTCTGCCAATCAGGCTGCCGCGTCTGTTTACGAGTGTATTCTTCCGCGAATACGTCGTCTGCTGCGATAAAATATAAGCAGACCACGTATCAGGTGAACTCATAAAGGATCATTTGGCTAGGAATGGCTTGAACATTATGCGAAAAACTAACAAGAAGAGCGCGCATCTGGGTTGGTTGGTTCATGATTATGTGCAGCTAACGAAAATTCAATAATAATAATAATAATAATAATAATAATAATAATAATAATAATAATAATAATAATAATAATAATAATAATAATAATAATTGCTGGGGTTTAACGTCCCAAAACCACGATATGATTATGAGGGGCGCCGCAGTGGAGGGCTCCGGAAATTTCGACCACCTGGGGTTCTTTAACGTGCACCTAAATCTAAGTACACGGGCCTCAAACATTTTCGCCTCCATCGAAAATGCAGCCGCCGCGGCCAGGATTCGATCCCGCGACCTGCTAACGAGAATTCCCTGTGGTAAGAGCAACAACCCTGGGCACTGAAACCGAATGAAACAAATACACTAAGCAGTTGCGTTTTCTTTGTCCAGTTCTTCTTTCTTCAAAATTGAGGGTGCGATGGCTAAGAACGCTTAAGGCAATTTCATTTGGCCGCTGATGACAGTGCAGAGTGCACATTAGGGGGCCTTGCAATAAAGATTTTGAAATGTGCACGGAATTTCTTTTACGCATGCGCTGCCAGTTTGATGACTGTAGGCTTCCACTACGATTACGTCGCATATTTTTCCACGCTATGGTGCAAAACACGCTGGTCTGCGACAGTCTCATTGCGCTCGTCACAAATCAGCCACGACACAAGGTAGAAGGCGATATTGCACCGAAGTAGTTTTGCAGTTGCCACATGAAGACGGGACTACTTCTGTTGTTGCCTTGAGTGGGATGGAAAAGTGGAAAAGTTGTAGCATATTTTACTTTGCCAAATGATACATGGTTGAACTTTCTTCCAACCTCCGCAAGTTTATTGAAGTGACACTCGCTAGAAGATAAAGAAGGTTACATGTTCTTTACAGTACATACGCCCAGATACGTGATTCAAGCACTGTTGTAACACTCGTAGCTGCTGTGAGAAAACAAACGCAAGAACTACTTCCTGCTGCGGAGCCCAGGAAGCGCCTGACCACACACCGTAGCTTCCAGCACACTGCACGCTTTTAGAATGCCACGCGGACTACTGGCTCGACTCGGCTGGACTTCGGCTAAACGCGAGCTCCGCGATGCTTTCGTGTGGCGGCGCTGTGTGCGCGAAAACTCAGTATTTGTTGTTTGTTCCTCCACGAGAGCAACACCGAGTTACTCCTAAAACGCGAGGCGCGGCGCTGAGATCAGTGCTTTCATATGCGTGCACTTTCCGCCGCCAATTTTTAGCGTTGACGTCGCGCGCGACGTTGTTGCTGCTTCCGGCGCCAAAACCGCGCAGAAGTTCCAAAGAGCGCTCGCCTCGCTCTCTCGCCGTCGGTTAGGCGAATCTCTTTGCGCACGAAACACGCGGCTGGCGCGCCGTCGAGCAGTTTCGAGATTTGCGATCTTTTAATACGGCTGCTCGCCCGAAGCAGGCTCCGTTCTGCGGGGACCTTTTCTAATTTCACCTCTGCTCCCTTTTCACGCATGCGTCTTCGAGAAGAATTTGTAGCGATCGGAAAGATTAAGGGGGTACTGACATAACGTCTCTGACTTGTCTTCCTTTCCCTCTTTTCTTTAATGCATCGACATTCGATGGGATAAACAGCAAAATGGGGCTTCGGAGCCACTTGTTGAGTCAACACACATTTTTTTTTTCAGAGCTTGAACAGAGGGAAATATTTACTGATATAAGGAGGACACACGAACTATCACATAAAACTTTAATCAACGCTTAATACGCATTACAGCATTGATTACTTGCGTAGAAGAAGTTCGTGGTTTGCGTCAGGCCTATCTATGTATGTACTCGCATTTTCTCAAGCACCAGCTCATGTTGGCTATAATTTGCTAACGTTTAGTTCATTTAATTAGGCCAATGTCAGCTACCCACTCTCAGAACAATGTGAAAAAAAAAAAAAAAAGATACGTACGTAGCACCTGTCACTTCACTGAGGGCTTCAGACTATACAAGGTTGTCCTTAGGGAAACACGTTTCAACTTATTTTTCTACTTTAAGTGAATTTGCCAGCCTATGAGACCTCTACCTAAGTGAGCTGTCTTGTTTCAAGAAACTAAGAGCCTAAGAGCAAACAAAATCGTTTGATTTCGTTGCGGGAAACATCATCATTGCTATGGTTTTAATGTTGTGCAACATCGGCCAATTATAAATCGCAACGTTGTGGAGGTATAATTGTTGAAGTCGGGTCCGGCATTTCGAGAATAACTTTATAGCGGCAAGCTAGGACATTGTCAGAGTTTTCGCCATCCTGCTTACTCATATGCGCAGTCCTTTGACGTGTTAAGGGGACTTGGCATACTTTTCAAAATAAAGGCGTTAACCTTTCTATTAAAAAGAATTGTAAAGTCACTCGAATGAAAATAATGGTCCATTCGTGCAAGATGACATGAGTGTTCGTGCTGGAAGTTGTTTTCCATCCAGCTGCGACTTGCTGTGGGAACAAGCACCGGCGTCATCGACATTTCCCGTTCTCAGACTTTTGTTTGCTATATAAGCGATATATCCTCTGTCATCCCATTTTCCGATCCCATTGTCCTTTGTGTGGTTAGGATGTGCGGTCGTCTCTATTCCTGGAGCAGCGAACCACTCTGGGGTTGCATTGAAAAAAGGTGCGAACCTTTTTCAAGGAGGGCTGTGCGCGTTATACTGCGTGATTGTTGTATACAAATACAGGGACGCCAGCTGGTATATACGAGCCTTCCAGGAAGAACGCTGGTCATTCTGGGGAAACGTTCTTTCCTTTCAGTGATTGCTGCTGTTACCACCCTAAACGTTTTGTATGCAATTCCAGTGTTTCCCTATGTCTCTGTAAGATTCTTACGCAAATAAGTGAAAAATATATGGATTTCTTGTGGAAACATATGGAATTATTGGAATGGCACATTCAACGTTTTAGTTGGGAAATCACAATGTATAACATTTTGATTAGCCCAATATGTAAAAAATGTAGAAACTCCGTTATGTTTGTAAGATTTCCCTGCTGTCCAACATTATGCATTTCGTATGTTTTATGACATACTTACGTAGCCGCCGTGGTAGCTTAACAGGTAAGGTGTCCACGCTACTGAGCTCTAGGACGCGGGTTCGATTCCCGGCCACGGCTGCTGCGTTACGATAAGGGCGAAACGCGGGAGCATTCGTGTACTTAGATTTAGGTGCAGGTTAAAAAACCCGGGTGGTCGAAGTTAAAACCGTAGTCCCCCACAACAGCGTACCTCACAATCATATCGCGATTTTGGCACGTAAAGCCCTAGGAATTTTATCATTGGTATTTATGCTCTCTGTTATGACTGCCACTGGCGCCACGTCGTCTGTGAGAGTTGGCCGGCGGTGACATCCCACGCGACTCGGGGCATCTTGATCTTCCCCGGAGACTGGCTCGGGTGTCGAGAACCCTAAAAAGAGTGTCGTGGTGCCTGGGGATACATTGCACATATATTTAATACCGCTTCTTTCAACCAGCAGTTTCGGTTTCGGTTTCGAAAGGGCGGCTTCATAGTGACGTGTCAAGTCTGCCCGTGACGTCACGGGCAGACTGCAACCCACGAAATATGCAGCTGCTGTCCTTTGCTGTCAGTCGAACGTGGTTCATGATGAGTGAACTGTCGTCCAGTGCCCCCGACAGCGATTTCTGTGATTTAGGCTGCATGCAGAACCCAGATTTCGCAAACCAAGTGAGCTGACTTGAAACGTCATAGGGCTCTCCATGCGGTGCAGCTGCCTTGCAGATGCTGGGAGATGAAAACTTTAAAATCAAACTTAAATATTTATAAGTGTTTCCCGGATGCGGTGTGGGGAGAGCGTTAACACTACATGCCAAGGAAACCAAAAACGTCCGTTTTGCTGCACTTCAAAATCGTGTCAGTACTCCTTTAAAGCTGGCGCCACCTTCACAACTGGACACTGTGGCCTGTTTGGGAATCGGGACGCTACGGTGCCGACCGGGCTCGTGCGTCTTGACCTGAGCAATTATAGGTCGCTGTGAACCCTTTCCTGCCCTTCTGGGGAGAAGCGGAGGAACTCACCCGATCTCCCGTTCTCCCGGTATGACCCCACGTGAGTGCCATTGACCGCTGGAACTTTGCTGCATCAACGAGTGCAATTCGACCCGTATCCGACAGAGTTGTGTTATTAGTTGGTGTCCTGGTGGATGGTGTCCTGTGTGTGATTGGCTATCATCAGGAAGGAGGAGCCAGCCTAAGGTGTTGTAGCGACGGGTGCTGAGTGACAGAAGCGCTGGACGCGAACGCTGACGCTCTGCGCTGAAGCTATGGGCTCGGCGCCCTGAGCCCTGAGAAAAAGGCTGATTCAGTCACTCGTCCCTGAACTCTTTTTCACTATGTAAATAAGTTTGAAAAGTGCCAGCAAAACTGTTCATTTTCGTTTTCCCATCTCCAGAGCATCAGTCTTCCCCATCCCGTAGACTCAGTCACGCTACGAAATGGAGTTCTGGTACGACGTAACCTCGCGCCAGAACAACTGTTGGCAGCGGTGGGATGGAGCTAGCCTTGGGTCCCAACAAGAGATGCTGCCGTTACTGAAGGGTGCATGGTCAAATTAGATAATTATAATATTCTTGCCATGGTTCCTAAGACAGTTCCCTAAGAGCTATCTTGAAAAGTCACTCGTTCTCTTATGCCCCCCCCCAACCACCACCCCCCATAGCTTTTTACACCCAACGTGGTTTTGCACTGCGTCCAGGATCGGAGGCCTAAGCTTTAGAAGCACTTCGTGTGGTTTTGCAGATCGGCCCACCTTTGACCAAGCGGCGCGATGCCATGTGATGACGTCATTCTGCGACGTCATGTTGACGTCACAATTTTTCGCAATCTGTGACGTCAGCACATGATGATTTCTTGCATCGCTCGTGTTGACGCCGACGCCGAATGTCACTTTTTGCGTTTGATGAAGCATCTAAGGCTTTCGCCCTAATAGAAAGAATGAATGAATAGAAGTTTGGACACTCACCGGCAGCTTGCTCAGCAAAGCGTGTCATATGTCCTGTAATTTCTTAGCGTCCGTAAAAGCCGCTGCGCTTATGATGTGGACATTACGCGCGTACCGAGCCGATTGGCTGCTCCCAGTTCGGAGAAGGGGCAAGTGACTGCTTGTGCTTTTGTCGACATTTTCCAAAGGCATCATGAATATTAGAGCGTTCCATTTCCCCTTCGGTCAGCGCGGCCGGGAAGTCGAAATAAGCGTCCAAACTGGTTCCTGTATGGAGAGCACTACAAAGAAAGAATAAAGGTGGAGAAAGTATCGTCCCGACATATAATACGGATCGTTAATCATCGCATGCATCTTCCTTCGAGAGAGTACGGGCACTCCTGTTCTCCGTGCCCGAGCAAGCAACCACTGCAGCAAGGAAGGCGTGCCCGGCGATGAACACCATACTGCTGAAAGAATGCAGGTGCCTTTTTTATGATTCGCCAGGCCTCTTATAGGCTAGTTAGTTCTTCGCATGCGAAGGTTTTCTGAAAACCTAGCAGATACATATGCAACCAAACTCAACAATAAAGTTTTCGCAAAATATTTGTAAATCGCCGCGCCATTTCTAAAAGAGCAAACTGTGCCATCTCACGCGCTAATTCGGCCTTATAAGTCGTTTTTTTTTTCTGAAACATTGCCTACTTACTCACTGCTACCTAGTGCAATGACCTACCAAGGTTCACAGTATCAAATAAATGAATGAATGAATAAATAAATAAATAAATAAATAAATAAATAAAAAATAAATGCGTGGTAAAGGGAGACTGAAGACAACAATGTTTCTCGTATTAAGTTATCTTCTCGTAATACTAGAGGCAACATTGTTGTACCGAAAAGACGCTTGGTCAGACACAGAACGAGCAAAAGCACACGGGACTACGCCTCCTTGAGGTTGGCGCCTCGACTCGCCGTGACGTCATATGTTTGGACGGTGTTAGCTGGGGTCTACTGAATTCTTTATCCGAATTAATGAATGACAGTTATGTTTTCTTCCTTTCTTCGTTTTCTCCTTGATGTGGATTGAAGTCCCGTCAAGGAGATGATCGACGTCGATGAAGCAGGAGGCAGGTTGGAGGTAATGAAAACTTGAAGGTATATTGCAGCGAAATATTTACAGTCATATGTACATCTTGCCGAAGCACACTGATGATAACATAGACATCAACAGCATCTTACTCTTCTACTTAACTTTTCTTAAGTTAGAGCCTAGACCACTGTTACTACATACGAAGAACCGCGTCTCACTGTTCGACCACCAAGTGGTTACGGCCCAGACAGAAGTTGCATCGTACGGAGTCTTACTGATCTATCAGTTAAGTGATTACAGCCTAGACTGAAGGGAAACGAATTCCGTCCAGTCTTAAGTACCTTGCGGTAACAAAGAAAAAGGGGAGGTGGCCACTGGTGGTCCGCCTCGACATTCTGTTATCCAATCTGCTTATCCTCAGATTAAGCCGCTTCCTACTGGGCTGTCCTTAATCTCGACAGCAGTGTCTTTACAGCGCAGACAGGCGTTTTGGCACTCTTTCCCATCATGGCTCTCCCTCTCCTTCCCACGCTCTCAGGGATTCTCACGGTCGAAATACATCTGTATTTTAGCCCTGGTGCATTCACGCCATTTTCCCATACACATCGAGTTGAACTCGCGGAGCCAGTCGTTAAACCGTTCCGGGAAAGAAAAGGCGTCTGCGTGACCCTGCCTCCCACGCATTCGACCTTGCATTGTTGCAAAAGCACATCTTGGTCCGTGTTGGGGTCACGCATACTGTCGCCTCGAGCGACTGCTTAGAGCGGGGGATGTCCTCCTCATTTTCCCACACATTCAGGCCGCCGACCTCTGAGAACGGTCGCCTGACCGCAACCCATGCTGGCCATCGGGGCAGACAAGCTTGCTCAAAGGAAGCCGTTTGCTTTCTCTTGATAATTGCCCAGCGAAAAGACCAGGCAGGGGGAGAGCCGAGAAAGAAGCTTTGTACGACGTACCGTGCCGCGCCGTCCTGTCTGCAGGATCGACTTATGAGCGGCAAACATAACACGTCCCCCCTAAAGAGTACGCTGGGCTGTTCTACGCTCAGTGGTACGATAAATCACTGCCGCGATTAGGTCACTGGACTTTCTAACCATACAACAGTCTACACAAACATCAAACACAATTGCGAGACAACACGACAGGAGAATACAAGAAACGTAAACAAGTACATGCTAAACAATCAAGCACACCATTGCTGCTTCAAGCAGTATGATCACTAGTGTCTGTTTCCTGAATTCACAATCACACAGTCCACAATATACAGCAGCAAGTGGGCAGGAACATTCACGTCCACCCCCAGTTGGCATGGCACTGTTATTCTGATGGCTTCCATAAACTATTCTGGAGCCTTGATAATGCATCAGCATTACCGTTACATACGCCCTTCCGATGTTGTACCGACACATGATATCGCTGTAACGTCAGCGCCCATCTTGTCAATTTCGCCCCGTGCGGAGTCGAAGTTGTAAGGTACGACAGCGGATTGTGATCGGAAACGACGTTTACTATGGCACCGAAAAGCCAGTAGTCAAACTTTTTTAAGGCCCATATTATTGCGAACGCTTCCCTCTCAATGGTCGACCAGCGCATCTGGGTCGGTGAGAAGCGGTGGCTTGCAAAGGCGATAGGCTTCTCTTGCCCCTCGGCTGACATTTGCGCCAAACATGCTCCCACTGCCGTAGCTGATGCGTCTGTGAAAAGCCAGTAGGGCTGAGATGGCTCTGAAGTGTTAAGCGCCACGGCCTCGCACAAAGATTGTTTGAGAATCTCAAATGCCGCCTGGGCTTCCTCCGGCCAGGGTATCTTATTAGGTACCGCTTTCTTTGTTAACAGCGTGAGCGGGCTCGTCACCTCTGCGTATCCTCGGACGCCGTCAAAGAGTGTGCAATGTCTTTGGAACACCGCCTGTATTTCCGCCTGCGCGTCAGCATCAAGATGAGCAACCTTCTCGCTCGTTAGCACTAGCTCTTCCCGCTTTATAGTGGTTGGTTGTGGAGCATATTCCACCTCCCCAAAATCATGGTCCTCATCGAAGACGACCCCAATATGACTGACCCTTGCATAGTAAGGTCGAATGTTGCTGGCGTGGACACTTTTCACCTTTCCCTCAGATGTTTCAACGCGGTAAGAATGTTCGCGCTCACGTCCAACCACTGTGAATGGGCCTAGCCATTTAGGTGACATCTTACAATTCCGATCACTGTCGAAAACCACAACTTGGTCGCCAACGTTAAAAGCTTTGAGCCTGGTGCTGCGATTATACGCACTGGCGTAACTCTCCTGATGAGTTGCACTCATTAGCTCAGCAATATTAGCGGCAGTCTCGAGCTGCTCTTTAAGTTGCTGTAAATACTTAGCGGGGCTTTCTCTCAATATTGCCGGCACCGGCATTTCTCCCATCCACGTCCTCTGCAGTATTAGAAGCGGTCCCGTGGGATTCCTTCCATACAATAGACGAAACGGAGCTACTCCGGTTACCTCATGGGGAACTTCCCGATAAGCCCATAGAACCATTGGGATCAATTTGTCCCAATTCTTGGAGTCTCTCTGAATGACATGATACAACATGTTTTTCAGTACCCGATTCCACCTCTCTACAACTCCATTACTCTCTGGGTGTTCTGGGGTTGAGAATCTTGGTGTGCAGCCTAATTTCTCCAGCATCGTTTGCGTGAGCTGAGATTTAAAATTAGTGCCTTGATCGGAGCAGATCATCTCCGGAACGCCTGTGCGACTGAAGATCTCAATCAGTGCGTCACAAGTCGCCTTAGCTGTCAAAGAGCGCAGTGGGACCACCTCTGGCCACCTCGTGCAAAGGTCCACTAAGCACAGCGCGTACTTATGCCCTCTCGCTGACGGTGTGTCTAGGGGTCCGATTACATCTACATTGACAACTTGGAAAGGGTGCTCGGGTCTAGTGAGCGGAGTTATAGGCACCCTATCCGTGCGACGCCTGTCTGAACGAATTTGACATTCATGGCACGAACGACAATGCTCTAATATCTCCTTCGCCATACCCGGCCAAAAGAAGTTATACCTAATGCGAGCTTTTGTTTTCTTTGGCCCTAGGTGCCCCACACATAGTGACTCATGGGCTAAGTGCATTACCTCAGTGCGCTTATCTTTGGGGACAACTAGCTGACTCACTCGAGTGCCTGCTATTGAGTCGCAGTGGTATAATAGTCCGTCTGAAATGAACATGCCGGATTTCCCACTACGAGCATCGTCCCAACATTTTTTTAGCGTAGTGTCACCCAACTGCACTTTGCGGAACTCTTCTCTTTGGCCTAACGACGCCTCCCTTTCTTCATCAATTTGCGCCTCTTCCCCGGAAACGTCTTTTTCCTCCAAGGTAAGATTGCAGGCCACTACTTTTGTTTTTTCTACTGCTTGTTCTGCCTCATGAGCAGGCTCGGCCGGTGCTCGACAGGGTGCCAGAGGGCTGCTGGCCTTCAACAAAAGTTTCCAATCTTCCTCGGTCAACAAACAATCTGTGCCCTCGACGAGCTCATCAGTTAACGCGCAGAGTAGGTCGACGCTCTGAGGCTGCGTCACCACTCGCGGGCTATTTAATTTTACCGGCAACGTAGCTAGCCTTGCCTCGATCGTTTTACCAAAAGCAGACACCAATCTTACCGTGCCACACGGCTCTATTAGACTACGCGGAAGCAGACTCTCCCGAATGACGGTTATCTCACTCCCCGTATCCAAAATCGCATCTGCGGCTATACCTGCACATGATACAGGAATTAACTGCAGTTTATTTGTGCCTTGACCCTCGTGTTTCAGAGACTTCACCTTTGCGCTAAGTACTCCATCAGGTATTTCAGTTTCCGTCTCGTGGGATAACGTTACCTTTTGTACCTTCCGCTTTGGCTCAATAGCCTTCTTGGGGTTGCTCTCCTTATCACTAGCCTTCGGGCACTCTTTAGCGAAATGGCCTGAGCCGTGACATAGGTGGCATTTCAGAGCCCCTTTCTCAACTCGTGTCGCCGGCTTCTGCCCCATTTCTACAGTTGGTTGCTTTGAAGCACGCCCTTTCCCTTTCGCTTGCTCGAAAGTTTGGAGCACTTTAGCGATCTCGGTTGGCCTAAGCCATCCCTCGCCTTCCCTTAATCTCACATACTCAAGACCCTCCATACTTAGTCCCGATTTTATACGGTCAGCAACCATGAGTTCGGCCATCACTTCTACCGTGTCGGCCTCTCTCACTTGAAGGTAGTATGAGAAATACGTTTTCACGCGGGACGCGAACTGCGCCCACGTCTCTTCCTTCTGCTTTACTGCTCTTTCGAACCTCTGCAGATACTCTGCCGGAGAAAGCTTCAGTTCCGTCAGTACTGCTGCTTTAACTGACTCGTAATCTGCACACTCTTCAGGGTTGAGGTTACGCAGTAGGTAACGAACTCGTTCGGTTAGCGCTGGCATAACCAAATGCACGCGACTCTCATTCGGTACTTGGTAAGTAGCAAACAGTTTTTCTACTTCCTCAAACCATAATGGCACATCCGCGTCACTCGGCAGGCGAAACCCTTTCAGCACTTTTGCACATTGCTGGACAGAATCGAAACACCGTCGCCTCTGATCACCCGTCTCCGACCCAGAGTTGGACAACGTGCCATTGAGACGTTCCGCGTTCATTCTATTCTGCAATAGCTTTTCGTACTCAATCTGGAGATTGAGCCTTTGGATTTCAAGTTCGAGCGTTCTCGTTTCACTTGAAAACGGCAAAACCTGAGATGCCTGCTGAATCGATTCTTGATTCGGAGTAGGCACTCTCGCCTCACCTGACTTATCAGAATTTAGACTACCATCATTTGATGGCTCTCGATTCCGATCCACTTCCGCCACACTCGTACCCTCATCTCCATTAAACTCCATTGTTTCTGCACCTCCGCGTGTTCTCACCATGTGCTCTACACACAAACTGCCATGCCAACTTGAGAAAGACGCAAGAAATCCTGCTCACCCTTTGCTGAATGCTCCGTCGTTCCTGGATCTCCTCCACGGCGCCGGAGTTGACTGCTGTGGGATCGTCTCGACGTTGCCGCTGGTGGCTGTTGGATGCCTTGCCCCTCGGGTCTTCTCAGCGCTGGTCCAGTGTATGGTGTTGTAGAGCTCGCCGATCCCTGTCAGACTGCGCCAGTTATGTTTTTCTTTTGTTCGTTTTCTCCTTGATGTGGATTGAAGTCCCGTCAAGGAGATGATCGACGTCGATGAAGCAGGAGGCAGGTTGGAGGTAATGAAAACTTGAAGGTATATTGCAGCGAAATATTTACAGTCATATGTACATCTTGCCGAAGCACACTGATGATAACATAGACATCAACAGCATCTTACTCTTCTACTTAACTTTTCTTAAGTTAGAGCCTAGACCACTGTTACTACATACGAAGAACCGCGTCTCACTGTTCGACCACCAAGTGGTTACGGCCCAGACAGAAGTTGCATCGTACGGAGTCTTACTGATCTATCAGTTAAGTGATTACAGCCTAGACTGAAGGGAAACGAATTCCGTCCAGTCTTAAGTACCTTGCGGTAACAAAGAAAAAGGGGAGGTGGCCACTGGTGGTCCGCCTCGACATTCTGTTATCCAATCTGCTTATCCTCAGATTAAGCCGCTTCCTACTGGGCTGTCCTTAATCTCGACAGCAGTGTCTTTACAGCGCAGACAGGCGTTTTGGCACTCTTTCCCATCATGGCTCTCCCTCTCCTTCCCACGCTCTCAGGGATTCTCACGGTCGAAATACATCTGTATTTTAGCCCTGGTGCATTCACGCCATTTTCCCATACACATCGAGTTGAACTCGCGGAGCCAGTCGTTAAACCGTTCCGGGAAAGAAAAGGCGTCTGCGTGACCCTGCCTCCCACGCATTCGACCTTGCATTGTTGCAAAAGCACATCTTGGTCCGTGTTGGGGTCACGCATACTGTCGCCTCGAGCGACTGCTTAGAGCGGGGGATGTCCTCCTCATTTTCCCACACATTCAGGCCGCCGACCTCTGAGAACGGTCGCCTGACCGCAACCCATGCTGGCCATCGGGGCAGACAAGCTTGCTCAAAGGAAGCCGTTTGCTTTCTCTTGATAATTGCCCAGCGAAAAGACCAGGCAGGGGGAGAGCCGAGAAAGAAGCTTTGTACGACGTACCGTGCCGCGCCGTCCTGTCTGCAGGATCGACTTATGAGCGGCAAACATAACAATGACGTTGTATTTTGATGAAGCCATATATTCAACACAGTTTCAGAAAGCTTTATTGATCTAATGTGACCGGTGTATGAAATTATCAGCAATAGAGTCCTCAAAGAATAATTGACCAGTCTAAATTGATTTATTGTTTCATTTAACTTAGAGTCCCCTGGAAGCACATACATAGTGAAGGGTGTATAAAACTCTCCGGTCAAGACGCTATAAATGTTGTTCAGGAGTTTGTGTCATGAAGAATGGCAGCATTCGCAGATATCAATCAATCAATCAATCAATCAATCAATCAATCAATCAATCAATCAATCATAAATGTTTTATTTTCACCGTTACGTACACAAGGCAAAAAAGGCTGAATCGGAGAAAAACCGAAAAGTTCTTCGGCTTGACAGAGCTCCGGTCCCCCAGACAGGCACTGGTGATGTTGGTGTCATTACAATATGTAAAGAGCACGTGGCACATTGTACTACAACACAATAGTACATAGCATTTCAACTGCACGTAAAATAGGAATGGAAGTAAACTAGTAAAAAAGACATGTATTTCCATATAATATACAAGGAAAAATACAATAAGAACAACATCCGATCGAAAAACGTTTAGCTTTTGTTTTTTTCTGATCTATGTTGTTAATAAATTGCTGCAAGGACAAGTCCAGCATTTTAGATATGTTTAGTGGCAACACATCAATGTTTCGTTTGTCGACGTATAGTTAGATATGTGCCGACGATGTTGCGCCTCGATAATGATGTTCTTTATTATCATCCCCTTACAACGGCGTGGCGACGACTATAGTCAACGAAACTGCTCATTATAATCACGCATAGCTCCACATGCTACGGAATAGCATCATCTCTCTCTTTTTCTCTCTTCCCGCAAGCTTCTTTTTATTACAATCTCAGTTTTTTGCTGACCAAATAACCTAAACGTCTCATTCTTACATCAACCTTTGTCGAGTTAATACTTCCATCGACTTTGAAACCCAGACCCTCTGGAAGATACAAGCCTGCCGCGGGTCTTGTTCGGTGATTATGCTGCTATTTCATTACATCGCACTGCATTACATTACAATGGTATTGCCTTCGTGTTGAGCAGTATTTGGAGTTTTCTTAAAACAGACACATGCCTCCTCCAGGTGTGATTGTTTGCTCCGGTATGCGTTCTTGTCCTCATGTAGCCAGCTGGGGCTTCAAGTAGCAAAGCCTTGAACCTTGTCTTAGCTTACAATTTTCCCTTCTCATTTCGCTTTTACCGCCTTTGTAAATCCCTGCGATCTTTTTTTTTTCGTTTCTATCAATTTCTATTCATGTAGTCATCTGTGTTTAACTTTGCATCTTATTCTTATGACTCCTCGTCGTTGACTTAAAGGGGTACTGACCAACGTACCTTAAGCTGGGTTTACTCTGCCATACAAATATCCTGAATACAGCGACGGCTCTGAGCAAGTATGAAGCTCAGTAAATGCTGATATCTTATTTTGACATAAAGTCGATTTTCGCATGGGGCACCGAATGACATAGACACCCTCATGAAGTCAGGCTGAAGTATCAATTCTGGTGACTCTACTCACCAGTATGTCTAGTTGTGATGACGTCAAGTGGCAAAACATTCAAAATGGCCACTTGTGCGTCACTTAGAGCATTTAAAGTGGTCGCTTGTGAGTCAACAGCGGAGCTACGGAGCGGAGAGGCCGTGGAAATATCACGGTATCTCACGCGAGCACACGACGAAAAGTTCATACAGTGTCGTGACGTCAGGATACCGAAACTAACTTTAAAAAAAAACACACTGTAACTAACTTTTCAGCGCGCACTGGCGCTTACCAGTACATTTTCTAGGCTCTTGAAGGTATTGCCTTTAATTTGACGCAAAAAAAAAAGAAAACTGTTGAATGTGTTCGTGCCCATATCACTTTAAACTTTCTATATTACTCTTTCTTTACCTGGTTGCCAACTTCCTTGATCTTTTTCCTTCATTCCATGTCGACGCTTTACAGGCAGTGGTATTTGTGTACACTGGTCACCCATTTTCTCTTCATCCACATTCCTGAGCCTGTCTTCAAAACTCGCAGAAGGCGCCGGCGCGCCCTCTCGAGCACATTTGGAAAGGATCGCGAGTTGCAACTCGCTCTTCGCAAGCGCGCCGACTTTTGAACCGTGTAGAGGCAAAAAGACCCGATCTGCATGGCTTCGATCGGGTCTCTCGCCACGAGGGCGCGTTGCCGACGGACGACAGCTGCTGCACGCGCACACGCCGTTCGCCGGTTCCGCTGAAATGTCATGCCATATAGAGGCACTTGTTTCTTAATGTAGCTATACAAATAGGCGTGCGCGGGGCTCGCCATAAAGGGGGGGGGGCACCCCTCTTCCCCCAAGGTTGGTCGAGCCCAAAGGACAACATGCTTCACAGATGAAGAAGAAATTAAAACGAAGCCATGACGTGCTTCTCAAAATGGCCTGCCTTTGGTCTTTGGCTTTCCTTACGTAAAATAAAGATGGGAAGTAAACAGTTCTTGCAATGCAACATCGGGGGCCTTCGGCTGCCATTATCGTCAAATACATGCTTGGCAAATACATACATAACAGAGTAAACGTATGGGCCAAGTTTTGCCGCCCCCCCCCCCCCGCCTATTGAATAGGAGGGGTGGCGCTCCCCCTGCCCCCTCGTGCGCACGCCTATTGCTATATTACAAGTATGTTCCCTATGAAAGCGAAACAGACAACGATATAGAACGTGCTTTTCTGCACCAAATGTTTATCTGTTGTGCTCATCATCTCGCCATGTAAAGACTGTTTTACGGATGTGTTCCGGTGACGCCATATTGGGGCCGTTGACCTTGGTATTTTGTATCTTTAACGATTAAACGAACAGTGCTGTTCGTTTAGGAACACAGCAGTAACACAGCACCGGGTCAGAAAGTCAGGCTACGTTCATTTATGCCACCCGTGAAATCTGGAAGGTCAGTGCTCCTGCATGCGGTTGTTCAGTGAGCGGAAAGTTATTAGGGAGTGTTAAAACAGCGCCGTGACACCAACTTTTGAGTGTCCCCCCCCCCCTCACCTGTCCTTCTTATACCCGCCACGGTGGTCTAGTGGTTAAGGTGCTCGACTGCTGACCCGCAGTTCGCGGGGTCGAATCCCGGCCGCGGCGGCCGCATTTTCGATGGAGGCGAAAATGCTAGAGGCCCGTGTACCTAGATTTAAGTGCACGTTAAAGAACCCCAGGTGGTCGAAATTGGCGGAGCCCTACGCGCCTCTCATAATAATATCGTGGTTTTGGGACGTTAAACCCACGAATTATCATATTATACTTGTCCTTATTTAGTCGCCAATACCTGTTTGAACAATTTCTGATCAGGTTTATTGACTGAATAACTTTTGGCGGCTACCAGCTTTAAAATTAAGTCCAAAATGAGCGAGAACGCAAAAGCTAACATGTTTTTAGCATATCTCCTGCAAGAGGAGACGAAGAAAGAAGGCAAACGTAGGTACTCTATTCGTTATACGTTGCATCGACGTCGCGCTCATCCGTGACGTCACAGTGACGTGCCTGCGTTCTGCTTTCGACATGGAATTGAACAAGGAAAACTTGAATGTGCAAATTCTTCCACGTATCGAGCTTTTATCTTCAAATAAGTGTGTGCACATTCTCGAAAGGACGAACTTCACCCTTCAAACTGGAGCACAGCACTTTCGCGTCCCTTTCAAAACCTATATATACAGAAATGAAAGAGAGAAACGGATAAACGATCAATAAAGTTAACCAGGGAAACCCTAATCTAGGCACTGCCGATTTTTGTAATGGCGACATTATAAGGCAGTCAGAGAGGCACAATGAGAGTTGACAAGATGACGAACACCTTGCTCTGCAGCAAGGAAAGAGAGATTCAAAACGTACATTGGTATTCTCATCGCCTGTATATCAGAGGTTCACTCCTTTTAGCGGCTTTCAGGGGATGTATTCTGAGATGATCGCTTTTCGGAGATGGTCGCCTTCAGGGCGCGCCGATTGGCTGGTTGACCACCTGTTTCAAAGGAAACAGCCACACATGATAGTCATCATTATAGGGAAAGGCGTGCAAGTAGTGGCTTCACTCATCGGACGCAGAAGATGCGACACTCTTAAAAAAAAAAAGTAGTGGTACTTACTAACTTTTAGGTAGTAAGTGCTCGTCACAATATTTAATGCCTACGTAGTTACGGTAGTAACTGCAAAGTAAGTAACTTTACTTCAACTACACTTATTACTCAGTGTTATTACTTATAGGGAAGTATAGTAAGACAGAGTTAGTAACTTTACTACCCTGAAAAGCCTAAATAAAAAAGTGAGACCGTATGGTACTGTCTCTTCACGTGATCACCGTGGTAAACACACACACAATGAAATCCTCAGATACCACTGTATACGAACACACACGCATGTAGACACGCACAGAATATCAAGGCTTCTACGCTTTTTCCTTTGTTTATTGAATCAAGGCTTGTACGCGTCACACTCTAACAGCAGCCTAAAGGATATATATAGCGTTACTTTAGGTAACACGTTGTACAGGTGAGCTAACCATGAACTCAGACTTGCATTTGATGTTTGGGACCCGGATTTTCATACCTCACTACTTGCATATATGTGTGCCACACTCTAAGCCGAAACTGGGCAAAATTGGACTAACGGCAGTCGTTAAACCAAAGGATCAACGGTTCGTCCAACAGGGTGTAAATGCGATACAGTGCGTGTCGTGCGCAAACGCCCGGCAAGAAGGGGACCAACGGGGGGTGTAACTGCGCGCCGATCGCCTGCTGCCGCCCTGCACTTCCCGGGCCTGTCGGCTAGCACGATCACGAGTTATATGGCTTACACGCCAGAGTGAAAGCGAAGCACTATTACAACGAATCGAAGCAGTTATGAGAGTCAAGTTCAACTCGCGCCGGCGCACACAGCGAGTGAGAGCGCTCACCCACTTTTCTTCTCTACGAGCTGCCGGACCCAAACAAGTGCAAGCCTTCGAGCCCGGACACCGCGGATAACTCGCTTCAATGTACCGAATTGGGAAGAACTACGAAGAACACTGCCAGCGCTAACAAAAGTAAGCTGTTCGTCAGAGGTTGTATTCCCGCAGAGTCAGCGGCTACAACTACGAAGCGATACGAAGTAGGCTTCGCTACGTCGTCGGCACCAAGCCGGCCGGCGGCCGGTGAGAGTTCGTTGCCGGTGCAGGTGAAAGAAACGTTGCGTAGAATTTGTTTCACGGAGAATGATGTCTTCTGGAATAAAGTACAGTTCGATCTGTGTCTTTCTCTTCGTGCGACAACTGTTGTCAAACATCTAGCGTGAAGGCGAGCGCCGATACGAATCAACGTGCGGCCGGCGGTGTACAGCGAGCGACTTACGAGCACGGTGAAAGAACCGTGCCTGCGCGCCGTCTCCGTTGTAGGTATACATACATCTACATCACTCTGTAAGACGCCGCCGACAACGGACATCTATTTTTCGTTTGTATGTAAAATAACGACAACGAAAATTGCACATGAGACGCATGTTGTGATCGCCAGCGGTCGTTTAACTCATAACCGTGCTCCTCGTAAAGGCCTAGCGACGTTGTCGGCAAGAAGCCGGCATCGGCGGTACGCCTCACTGCTTCGCCGGCGTTCCTGTATAAGTGCCGCTTCTATGCTTGTGTGTGGATAAGTGCATTTTACGGACTTGTGCACCAGCATTGCTAACGCTGGTTCGGCCGACACGATAGAGTACCAGCTGATAATTCGAATTCGCTAACTGAACGGAGGGTTAAACGTCCGGCGGGTTCATATTAAAAGATCGGTGTGTTGCGGTGCTACCATTGAGCCCACGAAAGTTTACACTTACGCTGCGAATGTTTCTTGTTTTATTACTTCGAACAGAAGTCTGCCACCAGCACCACATGGGAGGTCAAGATACTGTGCCTATATATAGCCGATGGTTGGTTTTCAGCTGTGTAGCGCGGGCGGTAGGTATGTGTGGTGTTTAGATTGCAATGGTTGTATGTCTGTGCACTGTGTCTGTGTGGTGTATGTCTGTGCCGCAAATAATGCATCATTCAATGCTGATTCAGTTAGAAATACCAAGAATTACGCCGACATAGCGAAGAATCGCCATCTTTTTTTTTCTCGGTTAGACCAGACGGTTCAACTGTTAGTCCCTCTGGAGCATTCTACGAGGACCAACGTTTAAACCACCTGGAGTAAGTGCTAGAGAGTAAAAGTTGAACCCCTGTAGTTACTCCCGCAGTTGGTCCAAAAATGGTTCAAAATCTGTGGCAGCCCATTTAGTCCCCTGAAGGACCAATGCCATACCCCATTTTAGTCCTTTTCGGCTTAGAGTGCATGATGTAGCATCGAACTGTTATTCCAAGATAATTAAGAAAATAATAGTTTGGCTAAATTTTTCGTAACACTATCCCAATTGCAGCATAAGATACCGCAGCTGATAGAGGTAGTAACGTTTGCTAACGCGTCAAGTGCGCAAGTAGTAAAACCTGTACTTACCCTGACACGCAAAGTAGTAACGACTATATTCACTACCTATGAAGTAAGAAAGCGAAAGGTAGCGAACGTGTCAATGGGGTAGTAAATGCCGCAGTTACTCCCTTTTTACTACCTTTTTTATAAGGGTGTACGTCGCGAAAAAGCGACGCTATCGCCGAAAGTGATAGACTCAGAATACGGTCACCAGAATGCGGGAATCGCGTTTACATTAAGGGAGGCGTGAGTCAAAGTTCTCGGTTCGCACGAGAACACCGGGTCGAGACCCCACGCCCGGCAAAATATTCGAGGACGTCAACTTCACGCTGCGCCGGCGATCTCGGTCGACGCCGTCGAAGGCCCTCTGGCGCGCCGCCTCGAACCCGTTTGACGTCATATCGCTGCTAGCCGTTGCGCGCGTGCGAGCGCGGCTCCAGGAATGCTTCTCTTGCTCGTGTGGGCGACGCTGTCGGCCGCGGCGCGTCGGAGAGGGCGTGAGGACCTCGACGGAGCGGCCGACGGCATCGGCAAAAGCCCCGGCCAAGCAGGAACTCCGTCGCAACGGCTGCATGCTCATCGCCAGTGCTGCCATCACAGTTGTCAAGGATTCCACCGAAATGGGTGATGAAATCCGCTAGAATCAGCTAAACCACCAAGTTATCCGCTAAAGCACTAACAAGGATTTTCTAGGACCCTAAAAGAAGCATAAATACAAAATAGATAAAGAAATGCTGAAAACG
Source organism: Rhipicephalus sanguineus (assembly GCF_013339695.2). NCBI lineage: Eukaryota > Metazoa > Arthropoda > Arachnida > Ixodida > Ixodidae > Rhipicephalus > Rhipicephalus sanguineus. Next base: position 41,417,938 of record NC_051186.1, on the reverse strand, counting down.
AACGTAATTTACTAACACACTTGTAGGAATACAAAATCTCACTATTTTCAATTTTCTTCACGGAACACTCACTCTGACCGCGGTGCTCAGTCTCTCAGCGCAGGTAAAAAGGCGTAAAGTCTCAAAGTGTGAATAGGTCGTCATCGTCACAACCTGGGCTAGAGTATCCCACTTGGTCGAGCAGACCCTCTGGCTGATGTGGCGCACCTGTTGAAGGTGATGGCTTACTCACACTCACATCACGAGTTCCGGTGAGGCAGATAGTTTTCTCTGGTAGCTCGTAGTCGAAGCACCCCTTTTTGTGTCTTTTCGGCCCAGCTCTGATGACCATGACGGCGTTAACTGTGCTGGGGGAGAGCCTGTTTCGGAGCTTTGTCTTCAACAAGTTCATCTGGCTGAATGATCGCTCGACTTCAGCATTCGAGTAAGGTAGTACTAGCATGGAGATGGCTAGTTCCCCGAACGGGTTTTTCAACATTCCGCTAAATAATCCGCCATCCGCTAAATACAAATTTTCGCCGCTAAAGTTATCAAAATTCCTCCAGATCTAGCGGAATATCCGCTGAGATGGCAACACTGCTCGTCGCACTGCTTGCTGCATCTGCTGCTATCGAAGCCTTGGCGACTGTAATAGCTAAATACGAATTCAGCTAGTTAGACGTTCAAGACGGGCTAAACATTCTATATCTAGGCGCTAAATGGACGCCAAAGTGAAACACTAAGTGAAGTAAATAGGGCAAGGGGTGGCGCCTTGTTGGCACGACATATCCCAAGAGTTTAACGCATACTTATGAAAACGGGACAAGACAAGACTGTGTGTGTCCCACTTCGTCTTCTCCCCTCTTCATAAGTATCTACGCTAAACTCTTAGGATAAGTAAATAAGTACACTACTCAGTCTAGTTTACATTCTGATCCTGCCAGTAGCGCATGGCATCGGGAGACCGGGCACCACTCAGTTTGGTAATTCTGGTGAGAAATTACGGCCTTCCATGTCTTGTTGGAGTTGCGTAAATTAGAATCAGACAGAAAAGGACTCTTTCCTTTGCCATATACAACCTACAAATCCGACTACGTCTAGCCATTTGGAATGACCCACAGTACTTTAATGTATCAGGTCACAACTTCGACGATCTGAAACTTTACATACTGCAGTCAAACTTCCGGTCCCCAAGAGATAGATAATATACAGAGTCATACCTTATTCACAAGTTCAATACACTCCAGCCAGCAGGTATTAACGTTTCTAAGAGGTTCTTGAATCCATTCGATGAGGTACATACACAGGAAAAACCAATGAGAGTTAAGCCCTTTTTCTGGGAATTTATAACCTACCATTGTTAAGTGGTACTTTCTCTCACAACCACAATTCAGCAAAACGTCTACCCCCTCCCCCTCTATTCATTTTCTCTTGCTTGTTTTTTCCATGGAATACCCCTTTCCTTTTGATTCACCCAATTCGTCACGGCGGCCTCTCCCCCACCTCCGCGTTCGCGGTTGCCCTCTCCTTCTCCTTTGTTTGAATTAGAGAAGAGGGTATGAAACATATACACACAAGCGCTAAGCAAATCAGTTCCAGCCTTGAAGAAGACAGGTCCACTTGTCGAAACGTCGGCTCGAGCACCAACCCCCTGTTTATGGATTTTTTTCACCATATGTGATGTTAAGACATGGCTTTTGAAACAGCGTTTCATACATTGCCCGTTATTCACCCAAGCCACTTCCGCACCACAGCCGCTTATCAGGGGCTGCCAATGCCGTGCCAGCTGCATTTAAAGCTCGCGCTTTCTAACCTTTGAGTTTAAGGGCCCGGCTGAGGGCTTAGTACTGCTCTACGTGTTCTTATACCTTTATTTTATCGTCACCTGGAAATATATCCCATATTCCATGTCCGAACCTGTATTATGATTGTCACATATCACTTCCTCACATTAAACGTTAGGAATTGTGCGGTGGCTGTGCAAAACCAACGTGCCTTATACTCCTTTTTTTCTTTTTTTTTTGCTTCCTTATATAACCCTTCATCTTGAGCCTCATCAACACTCATAGTCCCGACGCTTTTTGGTCACACTCAGCCTTCGCGCCGAAAAAAAAGCGCCATATTATCGTCATACCACTTGGTGTCGAACTGCAATAGTCAAGGAAAAAAAAAACGAATGGGTATCTTCTTTTTTTCTTTTGTAACTACGATACACTGTTACTGATTTCAGAGCATGAAGGAAAGTAAACTTAAGCGCGAATCGAAAGCTAGAACTTTATAGTATCGTCCATACTCCTCGAAGTGTGGCACGTGCGTTGCCAGTGCCCTGCGCACCGGTTCGATCGACGCATGAGCTCGGGGCCCGATCGAACACCGTGCTGTGCTCCCACTGGCTGCCGTTGCACGTATACTGCAACGCCAGACAGAGGGGGTCACCGTGGTTTTTCTAGAAGCTGCATGGAACTGCCCCGTCAACTTGTACACGGCGCACACGGAAAACAAAAAAAAAAACATACAATGGTTACAAATGCATGCGTCTGGAGTGTCCAGCGAACTTGGACGCGGCGAGGTACAAACTCTTCAACAAATGTTTTCTGAAGAGCGGCCAATGTTTATGCAAGCTTGCCAATATTGGCGATGCGTACAACGGACAATATTCGCTGGAGCCATTTTTGCCAATATTGGGGACGCGTTAGACGGATAACGTTGGCGAAAGCCAACTTTGCCAACATCGGACCGTCAGTTACTTCGAACATCGGGTAAATGCTCTTTTGGGTGTAGCTAAGCCGTCTAAAGCTACTGTAAGACCAATATGTCTGCCAATCTTTGCAAACGTTGGGCCAAGATCGGCCCAATGCTGGCGTGCTGCATGGGATAACATACAGGTTTGCAAATAACTTTCTAGATTGCGCTTCATGCCGTATTGCTGATTAAGTTCGTGGAAGCTGCGTCCTTTCGGCACACTGGTAACACGCCGACTGTCACACAATTTCACGGCTATGGTGCACGTTGCACTGTGAAGTACGAGGGCGTGGGCTCGATTCCCAGTCGCGGCGGCGGCGATTCGGCGGGTACCTAAATGTGGGCCCAAATTCAGATTTAGGAGCACGTTTCACAACCACACGAGATCAAAATTATCATGAAGTCTTCAATTACGCGTGCCTTCTGATCATATCGCAGTTTTGGCGCGTAAACCGCGTAAGTTAAAAAAAATCCGCGCAGGTGTTTGCGCACGAACCCTTCATTTCCATATATGAATATTAATATGTGTACCAACAGAATAGGGATGGACCTACGCAATGTCTTTTCTCTGAATTTAATATTTCGCGCGCACTTTTATTCTTATATGCAATGAAAAGGTCTCTAAACCATAGATTCATATGAAGGGTGAAGTGTTCTTTCAAGGCTGCATTCCTGACTTTCTACGGAAACGTCGATTGCTGGTGCGTAGTGCTTCCAAAGTTGTTGAAGTTAATTTCCGGGTTCTGTGTGCATCATCGATGCATGACGTCAGCATAATGGCACAGATTTCACATTAGATAGGTATACTGACTCCATTCTCTGCCGAAAAAAGCTTACTGGGCGAGACTGGTCAACTTGGAAAGCGATGCAATCATATTTTGATTTCTGAAATAATAATTATAGTTATCAGGGTATATCCTTATGGACCACCGTGTCAAGGAAAGCGTACGAAATATTCTGAAAATGACACCACCCAAATTTAGTCTATGTGCAGCTATGACCTGCATGCATGATGTCGTCAACTGCTCTGCTCCGTTCTATCTTGTAAAAATTAGGGTTACTCATGGTAATTTGGCATATCCTTCATCTCCCCGAAAAGAAATTAAGTTAACAATGATAAATCGCACAGTGCAATGTAATACACTTCCGTATTGTGCAAGAACGTTCCGTCAGAAAAACGTAAGCTTACACTAGCTGGGCACACATAGAAAAACCTCAGAAAGGAATTTGTTGCTACCTAGAGTGCACGAAGTACTGCACATCAACATGCGATCACTATGAGCACACACTCCAGGAATGTTTTGAAGTCCCTTTGCTGGGAGTAAATGTACTACCTGCGTTTAACTGCACTACCAAGAACGTGTACTCTCTTCCTTGTTCGAAGGAGAAAAACAACACCAGCGGTATAGGTGCACTTTAAGAAGAAAGAATATGTTGGAAACGCATTTACACGGTAATAATTTCATGACCCATATTTACTTCCACTTGCGACAATGGTAGTCCCTTCATAGGGAGGAAAGCGGCGTCCCTCAGTAATTTGATGTAAGAAGACACTACCAAGAGAAGGAATGTTGCAAGCTGCTTTGTGTAAAAAAAACTGTAAGCCTGATTAAACTCCAATTAATTGTGATATTTATTCTTCCCTTTTGTTTCATGCGGCAAGAAGCAACGCCTATCAGTTTACGAGCGTAAGTACACACTTATTTGAAAAAAAGGAATACCGTGAACTCCTTTACGGGAGAGTACTTGCGTGTCTGCATTTCTATTCCACCGTCAAGAGTTCCTGCGCTCCATCAAAAACAAGAGCACGCCAACATAAGCGTGTTACGCTTATGCCTAATCGGTGTAAGAAAATACCTTCTTGAGAGGTGCGTTACCATAACTCTTTGAGCGGAGCTGAATGTGACACCGAAATTCCAACTCCCCACAGAGACATTCCCATCTAACTCTTTTGTTCTGGGACATGTTTCAAGAATATGTTTCCAGGATATGTTGCCAAGATATGTTTATGTTTCGAGGATATGCTTCAAGGATATGCTGTTCCACGATATGTTTGTCAATCTTTAGACAACTTTACGAGAATTACAAGACAGGCGTAAGTTTTCACGAGCTTCTTTCGATGAAATAAGATTTCCCACATCTCAGTCTTTAACAAGCGGCGACGCGACGAATGACAAATGTGGTTTCTCTGCTGTCAACGAGCACTGTCGGCGATGGGCGACGTGCACGCGCGCCATCTCGGGACACGTGGGCAAAACCTGGCCGGGTGTGTTCGCTCCTTGCGCAACAGGCACGACTACACTGCTGCGCACAGCGGAGGGGACACCGTAGGCGCGCGATAGCCGCCGCTGCGGCTGATCGAAGTTCGGTGCGCCTCTGTATGTCACCTTCCCGCGAACATTGAACCGAAGCGCTTCTTCGGCAAATGATCTGTGATGGTATGGTTCGAATATTTGACTGGAAGGAAAGCCTTGGAATTAGCAGGCTCTCTCTCTCTCTCTCTCTCTCTCTCTCTGTATATATATATATATATATATATATATATATATATATGGCAACATACACAGTAAAGCGATAACTCCTCTAATTTCACGGATTAACTGCTACAAGTATTCATTTTTCCCTAGAACTAGTAATGATTGCAATAACCTTGCAAAGGATGTCGCATTACAAAACACACTCTCATTGTTTGAAAGCAGCCTCACTTAAACCCTCGTTTGTTATTGCATTGTATAAGTCGCTTTATTGTAATTATTATGTTATCATGTTATTCTGTAAATTTATTGTAATAGCGTTTTGAACCACTCTTGTGTATCACATTGTACTTCTCCAGTCATGGTAACTTGATTGTTTGTTCTGACGCATGTAGCTATTGTTATCGAACACTTTTACCACCCTGCCACCGATCTTTCATTTTCACGAGCTCTCTCTCTCTCTCTCTCTCTCTATATATATATATATATATATATAATATATATATATATATATATATATATATATATATATATATATATATATATATATATATATTGTTGTCTCATAACCGCCTTGGGGGGCTGGCCGTGAACCGGATAATAAAAATAGAATATGTAAGGTACAGGAAAGGAAAAAGGGAATGACATTTTGATTTTGTTTAGTACGAATATTTTATTACAGTTGATGTTTGGCTATAAGAAAAGAAAGGACGGGGTGAATTGGTTCTTTGTAAATAATAATTTAGGAATAAAAAATATTATGGATACTATTAATCGCTGCATAAAGGTGCCCAAACCTTGCGCTCTCTTCGAAAGGGTGGAAGGACAGCAAGGTGGAAATGAAGGCTGTGAAGAAGGTGAAAAGAAAAGAAAAGCTTGACCGCTGAGACCCACTGAAGTAAAACAATGATCGACAGGGTAGGAAAAGGAGAATGCCAGTGGATTACGCATGAAAATACAAAACAATAAAAACACAAGGATTGTACTGTAGGACGCTGAATGCAGCCGAGGCAAGAACAATAGTCATGATAGGACACTCAGTTTGGCGACAAGAAGGATAAAATTGCGGCCGCTTGTAATCCTATATAGTTTGGTGACCAGCGGCCACTCATCAGAGTTCTCCTACCAGTTTCGACACACGTCTCTCTTTCATGTCACCGTTAAGTAATATCCCTCATGTATGGGCCCAACGGGCGTGCGCGATAATGGGCATGTCTGCTGCTGCTTCTATAGCGCCTGTATACTCCGTGGATACGTTGCATATATTTTATCTGGAAGTAGCACATCACAAAAGAGCGTTATATGCGCGTCGTTACCCCTTGTTCTGCAAGACAGCGCTTCTTCGCCGAGCTCTTTATGTAATGGCTCCTCAACTGCGTGGTCAAGCCGCTCTTGCGGTTTTTCTAATTTGTTCTTGCCTCAGCTTCAACGCCGCAAAACATTCGCCCTGGCACTTTACTGAAAGTTCTGTATGCATTACATTGCACCAGGACACTGTCCCCATCGCTCGATCGTCGGCCCACAAGGCAAAGAAGGAACTTTTGTGCTTCTTGAGGACGACGGGCTTGTGAAACGTTTTAACTAGTGCAGTCCCGCAAGCGTCAGTGAATTCACCGCTCATTTTTGAGGCAAAAGCTGTCATGAGATCACAACAACAGCCGATTTTGAGGCCGTATTTGTCCGCCGCCGCACCCGTGTCTGTAACCGCTATCGCGCGAAATAAGAGAAAAATGAAACGAGAAAAAATATTCAGGATGGGATTTAAACCCGGGCCCTCTGCGTGGCGCTCGAGTATTCTACCACAGAATCATGTCGGTGCTTGGAACTCCTTCACGAAAAGACCATATACAGGCGTTTTGTCGGGCAGGGAATCACGTCAATATATGTAATATAGCGCGGTAGAAGAGTAAAATAACAACCAGGCGTTACACAATGCGAATTGCGCAACGAGTGGGTTGTTGAATGCTTCCAACCTATTACAAAGGACTCAGCCATATCGCTTCATCGCCATCTGCCACAGCAGAAACAAAGTGCCCATAATGCATCACAGACACGTAGTGGGTACCTCACTTAGCCGAAGGACGAATAATGGCATGTGGGTACTTCCTCTACTTCGGAAAAGTATGATGATTTATGGTGTAGTGGGTGCCTCAACTTCACTTGCAGCGGTCGCTCCAGGAGAGTCTACAACGGGCTCAAGGAAAGTCGCTTCTCCACCTTTCGCTGTGATCGTGCTGCATGTTCCGCAGAGGACTGGCGATTTTTTAGACAAAAGCCTTAAGTGGTTATGTTGCCGCTCCCGTCACGAGATATGCGCGAGTCATTGTGAGACCTTCGGGTCTCGCAAATGTCGAAACCTCGTGAAGTGAAGAAAGGTTGCAATGCCTCCGATTTAGAAAGCAATGCAAGACCACGTTAGGTGCAGAACGCTTTCGGGGTGTAAGGGAAGCATCAACACTATATCGATTGAGATAAAAAAAAAAGAAGGAAGAAGACGCTGGCTTCGCCTTCGAGTCGTCTTAAGCGAATGCATAAGGGACCGTATCAATTTTCTTCTTTCCCTCCTTCCTCTCTCTCATATTTCCATTCCCCTTTCCCAATCCCCAAGAGTGGGGTAGCCAAGCAGACGGTTTTCCGGTGAGCCTCCCTGCCTTCAACCTTTCTGTTTCCTCCTCCTTCATTACGTAGGACAAGCGTGAAAAGATATGCGAAAACACAGAATGAACCGCACCTATATAAAGATCGTGGATAAGTCCACATTGTTGACCTGACGTTCGGCTACTTTTGTCGGTGACAAGGAAGCAAGCTCTCCTTCTGCGTTCACGCCCAGCCCGTACGCTGATGGAAAAGCACCCAGGGACTTTCCCAGCAGCGCGGCACGGCCGCGTCGTCGCCGAGCCTTGCTGCGCTGGAGCGATGTGGCAGTCGTATACGTTCCGCTAGTCACGGCAGGCGAGGACGTACTGCGCATTCGGTACATAGGGGCCTCGTCCTTTGCAGCAGCGAAAGAAGCTGCATAGAGGGAGCGACGAAAGCCGATCGAGTTCATTCGAAATGAAACACGATATCCTTTGATGCCTCTGGTGTTCTTTGCTCTTTCTTCAGTGGGGGAATGATAGAACATGAACCCTCAGAAATAGCGTTGACCCTGCGAAGGAGAGAGTGAGAGAGAGAGAGAGAGAAATGCTTTAAGGAAATGCTGGAGACGTTAGCCTGGCTATTCGACTGACATGCTATAGACTGCAGGTGCTGGGTGATGATTATGATATATACACTGATAAACACTTAACAGCACATGCAACCAATCAGACACACATAGATTCAACTATTTACAAAGTTTTGGCCCGCAAGGGCGGCCAACAGCGCTTTCGTGGAGCGTAACTCAAAGGTGTTGCTTTGGCATGGGCCGAGAATATGCCTCGATTTCCGTTGAAGGTTTAATGCTTCCTTCAGAGACTCTCTCTGTCTCTCTGAAGCATATCATCTGCAGTCACACAAAACATTCTGCAGGTCTTCTGGGGAGTTACATCGCATTCGAAGGAATACTTACGCGGGACACAGCACAAAATTGATCATATTTATTAACAGCGCTTTTTACGTTAATTTAGCGACTGTTTAAGTGCGTTATTTGAGAATCGACAAAACTTTCGATGGGTTTTGCGGTCCTACTAACTGCGGGCGTTTGAGCCCCAGTCGAGGATCGTAAACTCGTAACTTGGCTTTCACTGAATATATCAACACCGCCTACAATCTCCTAAATGCACTCCTTCTATTCTAGTATATCAAAAATGCACTCCTGCTATTCTAGTACATCAAATAGGACATCCAACAGGGCTCTTAGCGAACCTTGAATGAAAGTTCTTTGACCATCATCTTCGTCTTAACTGTGTCACAAGTGCTGAGCTAATTTATGACAACAGCTGCTGTAGATCAGTGGGTTGTGCTCTAGATCAGACACAGTAAAGTGACCTGTCATTTCGCGCTTTCTGTGCTGCTCTGGCATTCCCTCAATGTACACATGCAAAAAAATTCAGAGGCCCTACACTTTATCGCCATACAAAGTATAAGTGCGTTATGGGGACACTTCCTGCCAGCTTGTACAGCCAGCATCTTTCATAAAATTCTTGTCAAGGGGAATCCACTTGCTGCACGGTGATCAGAAAGTAAGCAAGCACCTTCTGGCAAGCACGTATCCTGGTAGCTCAGTGGCTGTGGCATATGCTTCCAGCTGAACAACAGGTCATGGGTTCGATACTCAGTCATTGGGGGCTGCATTTCGATTGGGTCGAAATGCCAGAATATTCGTGTCAGCTGCTCGTTAAAAATCTCTGATCGGTCAAAACTAATTCATTACTGCTCTCTCCGAACTGCCTTACAGCGCTTTAAATGAGTACTGACAACAGTTTTCGAAGCTGACCTTTCTCCGCCATACAATTCTCGTGTACACACAGGACGGCTCTGAGCAAGTGTGAAGCCCAGGAAATGCTGATCAGATATTCTATTTTGACATTAAAGTCAATTTTCCCATCGTGCACCTGCAGACATCGACACTAGCGTGGCGCTTACAACAGCCCCTACAAACCCTGAGTTCCATGGCTTGTGAGAAAATTGTGAAAGAATTTGTCTAACGAAACTCGAAGCATACGAATACTGATGAATACATGACTTCGAATGACATTTATAGCTTACACAGCAAGTAGCCTACGTTTCTAGGAACGCTGAGTGCCGTCCCTTTCGTCAGAACTTTGTAGGCTTTAAGGATTTCAGATGGTAGCACTTATGTTACCATATTTGCGAAACCCTCCACTTGTTTCCCAAGATCACCCGGTGACAACTCCTGACACGCTGGCAGTGGAGTTGTGGTATTCGAGATTTTTCAGCGACACCTTGAGTATCCTATCTCGGTGAAACAGAAACAAACCAAAATAAGATTTATCACGGAATAAGATGAAACGAACAAGCCGCGCTTTTTTAAATGTTGCGTCAAAGATGACGCGCCAGTTGACATAACTACGAAACGGTGGATTAAAGAGTTCTTGGGATGTACAGTCGGGCGCATTTTGACGTGTTTTTCTTGTTATCTGTAACCATAGAGTTTCCTACAATTACCTAGAGAGAAAACTGGCGCTGTGAGCTGTTGTACGCATATATGGGAATGCTGGGATGTGTAGGATTCGGACTTGAATCGATAGGTATCGTTCAGGAAGAGCCCGGACGCCTCGAAGAGGCATTCGGCTTCACCGCGTTCCTGGCGTCAAAATAATTTATTTCGTACTGAAGGAGCACGTAGTAAGCTAGTTGTTTATTATCATTGCACAGAAACGACTTTTATTTAACTTTGAAAACTTCTGCGCCGATGTACCTTTTTACTAAGCGTAAAAAGTAACGAACGGTCGCTAAACTTGGAAGGCAGACGACAAAGCCAGTGTTCACTCTGTGGCTGTTTGTCGTCTTTTTCCTTCTTTCGCCGTTTGGTTATGCCGTACAGGTGAGTGGACTCTCTCTCCCTCTTTTCCTCCCTTATTCCCCTCCCCATGTCTAGGGTAACAAACTGGACTGTAGTCTAGTTAACCTCCCTACCTTTCCTATATTCCTTCTCTCTATCTCTCTCTATTCTAGGTTATAATACGCGTGAATAAGATCTGTTTATAGATGTTTTGTTTTAGAGAAGCTTTATTTGCGCAGTCGTATCCGCATTTTAGCCGAAGCCTCGCTCAACGCCAGCCAACACAAGCCTCGCAAACATATACGCCCGTCATTCCCATCGCGGCACAGCAGCCCGTAGGAAATTCGCATAGACGGTGGGGCCAGATTTCCCTCTAGGTATTATTGTGAAAAACTCTATGTCGGTAACGATCCCTCCAATCCGTCCCAGCCATTGTTGCTGGCTAGAAGGACGGCGCCACCACCCTAGCACTGTCGTTGCAGTCAGCTGTGGTGCGAGAGTTGATAAGATTCGAAAGTAACAGAAAATGGATGCAAAATTCCAACCTCAGCAAGGCCAGAGCTTTAAAACACCATTTCTTGCTTGCGTCATAAGAGGCGCGTTATGAACAAGCAGTTTAACTGAATCGAAAAACAGCTCTCAAAATTAGTGACGTCACGGCCAGATATAGTGCGGGAAACGTACGGTGGCGTCGCCACCTGTCTTTAATTTTGCCTTCTTTCTGGCTCACCAAGTACCCTTTTACAGGAAGATTGACAGATCTGGCAATGTAGAGAGTTTAAATCTGCGAATCGGAACTCCGTGTATTTTTTTCTACCCTTTAGCGCGCGGCGTGTTTTTTTAATATAGTTCTCGTCGGAACAGAGCTCGGCTCGGCGAGCCTCAGCAACGCACCGCGCGCGCGCACAGCGCCGCACACACACCGTTGACGGCTGGATTCCACTCCGTGCGCACGCGTCGTCCTTGGCTATCCTCTCCCCCACATGACGGGAAAGAGAGAAAGCTCAAGCAGCGTCGGCGTCCTTTCCCGCTGCCGACGCCGCCGAGGGCTTTCGCACAAAAGCAACTTCGGCCTCTTTTCTTTTGCCTTTCTTTCTCTCTCATCGCGCATGTTTATTATATTTTTTTTGTTCTTCTCTTCTTTCTCATCTGACGTCGCTCACCCCGCAAGCGCCGGCGTTGCGGTGCGCTGGGTTTCTCTCTCTCTCTCGTTCTCTCTCCATCATTTTCTATCCCTCCAGTTCCTTTTTGTGTGTGGGTACGTGCGCGAACGACGCGTTTGAGTTGCGCAGAACGCCGCGCGGTGGCGCGACCGACTCAAGTCCTCGATCGATGCGCGGTGTAGCGGTGGCTCTGCCCTTTTCCAAGGGTAGGAAAGAAAACGCAATAAATGAAAAAGAGCACCGCTAGCCTGCCTTGCCTGGGTGGAGGGGCCGCTCCACAACGCTAGTTCCTCGTCGCTGGCTGGAGCGGCGCGAGGTTTGGTGGAGAGCGCCGGCGGTCGGTGGGCCGCTGCTGCTGCTTCTGCCGACGAGAACCGAACGCACGCGCTAGCGCCGCTCCGCAAGTGTCTGCTCCCGTTACGTCGAGAGCGCCCGGCTGCGAACTGGAAAGAAAAGTTAACGGGCTCGCTTTCCTTTCACAATCTATCGAGTAACTCTTTACGAGCAACGACAATGAAAGAGAAAACGAGATATCCTACTTTACAACGCTTGGCCGCTTAAATTGGTTGCTTTACGGCTCCCGCAAACATGATGTACTCTAGGAAGCGATAGAACCTGACACGCAGGCGCAACGCTACGCATTAGCACTTCGTATATTGCTGTGATCGAGTTGTGTCACGCTTACCGCGTTACAGTACTCGGTTTAGGAACTACAGAAAGTTGTGCTAGTTGGTACGGATTACATGATAAAAGAAGGTAGGCGTTCAGAGACGAAGAGGAGAGATCACGACAAGACAAACGCCGACTATCAACTGAAAAGGCGCACTGCACAGTACACAGTGGCGAGTTAATTCCAGGCGCATTTATCCAGTATTTTGGTTCGTGGGAGGGCAGGGGGGGGGGGGTAGGTGCTATCAAATTGTGGTCGCTAGAGTGGGGTGTAATATTACATAGAGATATTTCCGCCATTGTACGGTGGTATGGTCGGGGAGGGAGCTTTTACGGGGGGGGGGGGGGTGTCGTGATCCGCCTGGAGACGTATTTTCTGTATAAATGCCTCGTTTATATCACCCACATAACACATTTTTCTGTTCTGCTAAGCGAGATTTCTACTGAGCGCGACATGTCGAGAATGCAGGTGTCCGTCATTCGACGTTTACGCGAATCACGGTGGCTAGACGACGATACTTTTAATGACTGGAAAACGGTAGCTTTTCAACAGCGGCACTGCTTAAGCGAGCATTGGTCTGTGACGAGTGAACAGAAATTATCATCATCATGAACCGGCACGTGCTCTCTTCTTCCTCTTCGTCGTCTTCCCCTTCGCTCCCAGAACACATGCGCCGATTTCTCCGGCGTGGCCTGCAACAACCCTGATGTGTGAGAGAACGAGTACAGTGAGAGAGGAAAAGAAAGATATAGAAAGAAATAAATTGTTGGCGAAAAAAAATTTGACGAGGCGGGATTCGAACCCGCGTACCCATGATCCGAAGGCGAGCATCGTAACTACTCGGCTATCCAGGCTTTTTTTTTCTTTATTACGGATAGTTTTCAATTTCATGTCACAAACATATATATTCAACACACAAAATACAAACAACACGCACAACAATGATGGTGCTATTTAGAGAGATCAATCTGTCTTTTCTACTCGGCTATCCAGGCACGCTAGCGGAGCACAACATAGCACTGATAGCATAGTATATCAAGGAGTGGAAAAGAGAACTAAGGGTGAGGAGGAGGGAAAGGAGGGGAGAGAGTAAAGCATAGCATAGAAACAAGAGAAGAGAGAGAGAAAGAAAGTAAAAAAACAGAAAGAGAAATAGATAGAAAGATGAAGCGAGGAATAGAGAGAGAGAGAGAAAGGAAGAAGTACAAATGAACAGACAAAAAAAGACAGCAAAAATAGAGAGCAAAAATATATAACGCTCGCCGTTAGCTATGCGGAGGATCTGCGTTTCGTGGCGTAGTGGTTTGCGCCACTCGCTGCGGTGCAAGAGGTCCCTGGTTTGATTCCGCGCTTCGGAAGCATTTTTCTTAATTACTTTACTTTGGGGCTTTTATATATATATATATATATATATATATATATATATATATATATATATATATATATATATATATATATATATATATATATATATATACTTATACATATACGGTGCATGACAACGGCGACGGCAAAATCCAGCCGAGACTGTCCATATAATTGCTATCGCAATAAAAAATCACACAAACACGAAGTACATTCACATAACGACACGAAAAACAACACAATATACAGCCAGCCACATGACACTATAGAGTTCCTTACGCATTCGCCTAAGACGACTCGAAGGCGAAAGCCATCTTTTCCTTTTAGATGCAAAGCATCTTATGGCGTAGTTCAAACCGGTGGTGTGCGGCGTGACCACCCTTACTGCGCATGCGCGAACCCTCTCCACACACCTTCACTCCCCCTCCCTCTCTCCACTTCCCCTCTCTCCCTTTCCCCCTCTCCACTCCCCCTCTGAAACGTGGGCTCGACATGCCGAAACGCTACTTCGCATCGCCTCATGGTCCCCTTTAGCGGGAGATGGTGTGATTTTTCTTCTCAGTCGATGCATTGATCCTTCCCCGCCCCCCTCCGAAAGCTTTCGGCACCTCACGTGGTTTTGCACTGTCCACAGGATCGGAGGTATATTGCAAGCTTTCAGTACCTTACCTGGTTTTGCACTGCCTCCGTGAACGACCCGCCTTTGACAAAGCGACGACCTCATGTAATTGAGTCATCAGCTGACTTCATAGTGACGTCATGATTACGTCACACATTTTGGCGATCTGTGACGTCATGATGACGTCATATGGTGCCGTCGTAACGGGATGATGATCTTTGCATCACTCATGTTGACGCCGCCAACGCGAGACGCCGACGATGACGGTCGATTTTCGCGTTTGATGGGGCATCTAAGACTTTCGCCTTAAAATGCAGTGTTAAATGCCTTTACTGTGGGCACGGTTCGCTTGTACCAGTAAACATGACTGCCTAACCTATGATGGGACAGGACGCGTAGTTTCCAGCATAGGAGCCGTATGATCCAACCATTAAAGGGACACTAAAGAGAAACAATGAATTGATTTAGATCGATAAATTGTGCTCTAAGAACTCTAACGTCGTTACTTTCGCCATCATAAGTTTATTAATAGAGGAGAAAATCAAAAGCTCAAAGTTTCGTTTTTAAATTTCGCGCCGAAATCGCCCCACGTGACGTCAGGGATTTCAAAGTGTAGTTATCGTACTTTGTCGCCATCGGCTCAACAAAATTACCCCAAACTTGGTATGTTAAGTCTCTGGCCCCCTCAGAGGACAATGTACTTCATTTTTACCGATTAGGAACTACATAGTCCCTAGTAGGCGCCGTCAAAACATGTGGCGTCACGGCGAATGGTGCGGAAACTTCAAGGTGGCGTCGCCACCCACATTTTGTTTTTGTGCGTTTTCTGGCTTACTACGCGTCTTCTCGTAGCAAGCGCGGTGTTTTTGGTATCGTGAAAGAGTACTTTACTAATATGAGAAAAATCGTTTTGCTCTTTAGTGTCCCTTTAAGCAATATCTTTGATAATACGAACACCAACAAACTGGCTGAAGCGCACCTCTAATGATGCAGCAAGAAAACAATTCATACTTAGTACTATCTTTTAGCTTGCTTGATTTGCTTTAGTGAAGTCTAAACTTGGAAATGGTTTTCCAAAGTTTCGTTATTGAGGTTCACCTGTTATATCGCAAATTGTACATGAGAGAAACGATTGTCGCTTACGTAGCCGTATCATCCCTGCTTACTTAGTTTGAGATCATTGCCACAGAGGCCAGTTGCCGTAACGTCCATAGCATGGCGCACCCGATCGG
The DNA here is from genome assembly GCF_013339695.2 of Rhipicephalus sanguineus. NCBI lineage: Eukaryota > Metazoa > Arthropoda > Arachnida > Ixodida > Ixodidae > Rhipicephalus > Rhipicephalus sanguineus. The sequence continues at coordinate 41,402,248 of NC_051186.1, read as the reverse complement.
CCAAGCCGACGCGATCCGGCGAGTCTTGCGACGGAAGGTGCGTTGTCCTTGAAGCGCACGCGCTCTTTCACCGCGTCAGTGGCAGATGCTCCATCAGCTTCTTCTTTGTCACCTTATTAACTTGTTGAAGTCTTGCCACTGCAGTTTCCTACAAAAATCACTAGAGGAATATATCGAGGAAGTGTCGGCAACGCAGCTGCATGCAGAACCGCTTAGGTTTCTCCATCTGCCTGACAGAGCGGAGGGAGAGCGAGCGTAGCCGTAGTATTACAGTGCATTTAGGGAGGAAGAGGTGAACAAAAAAATCACAGCATATCCACGGAGTGAATGATGATGAGTGGGCGAAGCTGCGGAGGTTCATCGGTAAACCGTGAATCTTCCGTGAATTCTGCCCAGTACATCGTCGCCGACGTGAGATCGGGCGCGTTTATACTAAAGGTTCGATGAGTTATGACGACTTGCAGCTCACTTTAATTTTACATGTACGCTGTGAGTTTTCATTGTTTAGAAAACCATTGCTTTAGAAAACATCTGGCGTCTTTCGTTAAAGCAGCTGGCGTCTTTTCGTTTTGCTTTAGAAACATCTGGCGTTCTTTCGTTTTGCTTTTACAAAACATCTCGCGTCTTTCGTTGGTTTATTTCATCAATCAATGGCGTTTTGAACAAAATTTTTATTGTTTAATCACGCACAGGAGAAATCTCACCAGGCACTACCTTGGAGGTAAAGAATGGCTGCTAATGGGAATGAGAGACAGAAGAAGTCGGCTTTTAGCTAACGCTGCGTATTTTTTATTGTTCAACAACGCACAGGAGAAATCTCCCACCGGCACCACCTTGGAGGTCAAAGCGTAAGACTGGTTACGCACTACGACTACGACTATGAGGGACGAACGGGTGCCGCCTTAAGGAGCTTCGCCCCTAAAACATTTATTGTGAGCAAGCGCAATGTGTGCCCTAGGTGGGCGGCCTCCTTATTCCAGGTAGCCGCGTGCCATGGCCATCTCTCGAGCCCGTCCCATCCGGCTGCGCTCATTCTTCAGGTCCGTGTCTGATAGGTTGACCTCCCACTGCTCTCGGATGTTGCTTGATTGCTACGGTTCCATGTTTTCGTACGCATCCTCGTACCATATGACATAGGGTGTTTGATACATCGCAGTACATGCAGATGTATGGATGCTCGGTCGATGAAATTCGGGGCTTAGGGTGCCGTGAACGCAACACTCGGTTTGCAATTTTCTGAGGGTTACTGCCTCTTCCCTTGTTAGGCTGCGGTGAGGTGGCGGATAAGTTCTGCTACAAAATAAATGTCATTATCGTGGTCAAAATTGAGAAGTTAATTCACGCAACGTTCGTTCCAGCAGTATAGTTGTGCTATGGGAAGAAAAATCAGCCGGTTCCATGGAGGACGGTGCTTTGCACCCCGCCCCATTACTACACACTAAACAAAAATAACCAGAAACGGGAGTAAACTGCTTGTCCTCTAGCGCACAACCTTTTCTGGGTTTTTTTTTTACACGTACCAGTCGCGGTAAAAATTTACTCTCACGATAACCGAGTTTTTGAACGTAGCAACGGTAGTAATTTTTTACCCCCGCTGAGGTTTTCAGCGAGTATAGTAAGAGTAATTTTTTACTGCCTTTACAATGTTTTCCCGGTGATTTCTGAGAGTTATTTCTCGGTCGACAGTTTCTTGTGGCTGATGCAGTAGTATTTATGTACTCCCCTAACTCAGTTTTCGCGGCTATTTCTGATGGTTAAAAAAAAAAAAAAGGAGCGCGATTGCACCATGATCCATCGAAATTCGAATTTAATCAACGTAGAAAACACAGTATCCATGACATATATAGAGATAAACACATACACAAACACATATACATACACACACACGCACACACACAACCAATGCAGAATAAAACACCACTTCAACCGACTGCTCCGCTGTACAAACGTACTCCGGCCAGCCGGTATATATAGGCACCGCATCTTGACCCGCCATGTAGTGCAGGTAGGAGACTTATGTTTTGCTTGCTTGAACAATAAAGATTCACAGCGCACGCGTAAACGTTTAAGTTTGGTGGCAAGTCGCCATGAGACACACCGACCTTTTTAGTATAAACCCGCCTTATCTCACCTTTTTGATTATCCAATTATTCGCTGGCACTCCGTGTTGGCCGCACTCCCGTTAGCAGTGCTGATGCACAAACCCGCAAAATATACCTAAGCACACACAAACCACGGCCACTCAACAATTTTTTCATTGCGCAGCGCTACACAAACACAGTAGCAGCACATATCCAGGAACGCCGGCGAAGTAGAGCGGCGCCGTGCCTGTACCAGGTTCTAACGACGGCCTCGCTAGGCCTTTTCGAGGAGCACGGCTATGCGATAAACGACAGCTGGCGATCTCCTCTGCAATTTTCGTCGTCGTTATTTTAGAGACAAATTAAAAATAGGTGTCCGCTATTCGAGGAGTCTTACGGAGCGATGCACTTACAACGAACGAGACCGCTCGCAGGCCCGGTTTTCACCGTGCTCGTACTCGCAGTGCACCGTCGGCCGCACGTTGGTTCCGTCTGCCTCGATCGGGGCTCGCCTTCGCGCTAGATGTTTCACAGCGGCGGCCGCATGGAGTGAAATACACAGTTTGGACTATACACAGTTGTACACAGGACTGTACACAATCTATGCGACGCTTGTTTCACCTGCTCCGGCGAGGCACTCACACCGGCCGCTGGCCGGCTCGGTGCCGACGACGTAGTGAAGCCTTTTTCTTATAGTTGTAGCCGGTCACTCTCCAGGAAGCAACCACGGACGATCACACCAGCTTGACTTTGTTGCCGCTGGGAGTGTTCTTCGTAGCTCTTCGCGATTCGGCACGGAAGCGAGGTATCCACGGCGTCCAGGCTCGGAGCCTTGCGCTCGTAAGCGCACGGCCGCTCGATGATAGAAGAAGCACCTCAGATCCAGCCCGCTGTGCGCAGCCGCTTGCCATCACCGCCACCAGACATATACAGCGCAAGCTTCTTACACTCGTCCCACAGGCGCTGAGCCGTGCCCCCATCTGGGAGGCAGAAAGCGTCTTTTCCGAAGAACCACTCAACAACAACAACTCGCCTGTCTCCAGGGCCGATATCTGCAGTACGGCTTTCCAGCAGGCTTTTTTCTTCGAGCAAGTCCGTTCGTTCACAGGCTGCTTTTCTCGCTCGTTGTGCTTCTGCAGCTGAAGTGCCTGAGGCGCGACAATGCCCAGCTTTGAAAAAAAAAAAGAAACTTGAAGGGGCACTCATCGTCGGACAAAAGCCGCCGAAGCGGGGCGAGCGGGACCTTGAGGTCACATGGTAATAAACTCTCAAACGGGGGTTAAAAATCACGTGACAGAATACTCCCCAGGTAGTAAAATTGGATTATGACATCCTTTTACTACGTTCCTCAGAGGTGGTGGTAAAACTATGTCATGTGCCACTTTTACTCCAACGTGAGGTAGTAATTTTAGAAGCGAGGGAGTTTTCAGAGGTAATGAGCCGCGAAAACCCCAATCTCGGCTAACTTTTGCTTACAGTGTACATTTACAAAAGGAGAGGGGGTGAATCATCCAAATTGTTGGATCGAGGCTGTAAGATAATCTGCATTGCTCTGAAGCGGGCTGATATAACTACGCAAAGGCCATGGCAGTGAGAATGTACTTCTCTCGACGCGTGTGCGTGTTTGTGATGTCAAAGATAGGCTGAGGTTCAAGCTATCTGCGCTAGCACGAAGAAACAAATAGGTTCAACTGCCATCATGCTAGGCTAACAGGCATAAGCAAAGGCTGTTTCGTATTAACTGAGCGCCATGAGAAGCTATTGTCCGTCCCTATTGCCACTTTACCAAGAAGCGTCACCAAGGGCAGAGAATGCATGCAACAGTGGTGTCTAGCCGGCGGAATTTCAAGTTCGTAAAAAAGGCACATTGGACAACACAGAAGAACTGTGTGCTCCGATTGTGTCATCAGGAGATGCTTACGGACATTTTGAACACTGTGTTCCGCGATGTCTCCAGTGAGAGCGCACAGGTCTTTACTTGCACATCATGCATGAATCACAGCATAATGTCAAGTGGCGTGTACAAGTACGACGTCATTCTTTATTCGCATAATTAATCACTTGTTTTTCATACCAAGGCACTATACACTGCTTCGATAGAAACCTTATTGCGCCGCATAGACATGGGTGTGTATATTTCTAAGGATAACCCCTTTGAAACAGGCTCGCTTTGAAGAGTTACCTAGTCCGCAAGAGCAGGCTATAGGAAGCACATCCATAGGTTTTATTGCCTATATGTATGAACATATGGATTTCTAAGGATGTCCTCTTTGAAATGGGTTGGTTTCAGCCTGCAGGAGCACGCAGTAGGTTCATGGGTTTTATTGCATTTACTATATTTACTTTGTGTTAAGCTGCAGGGTGACATTTCGAACACAGGGACAGCACCACGTTTCTAGGTATATATCCCTAGAAATGAACATGTCCATACACCCATATTTTGTTTGGTCGTGAGTGTGATAGGCGCGACGAAGTTTCTTTTGTCAGGATGGAAAGTTCGAGTGCCTCCATGTGCGAAGCTCGTGATTCATTCTGTAAATAAGAAAAATTACGTGGTACTCCATTCCACATTACGCTGTGATCCTTGCACGCCGTGCAAGAGAAGACCTCTGAGCTCTCAGCGCTTCAGGAAAGACGGTGTTCAGAGGGATCGCATGCCTCTTTAGCCGATGACACAGTCAGAGAGCACATCTCCCTTCTGTTGCCCTAACTGTTTTTTCTATTCCTAACGCAGAGAACAGAACCAAGCTTTCTTTAGGAGCGAAGCTCCTTAGGCCGGCACTCCTCCACATCGTCAAAGCTACCTTCTCTTTAAGCATCGCTTTAGGTTGCAGTGGCCGGTGATTTAAGAGGAAATGTTTAGACCTTGAGCGGTTTCGGTCTAGCGCACCAGAAATTCCAGGTTAAAAGAAATAAGCTCTGTGCACAACTGGTTATAATGGTCGTCTTCACTTTTACCACCTTCATCGTGCATTGTGAAATGACAACCATCATTCTAGCGCACTGCAGGCGCTTTGTCGAAGGTAGTAGCAGACGCTCTCCCCACCCGGCGCCAGCGCGAAAAGACAATGAAATGCTGCGCGTGCCGAACGCCGCGCGCGGCGTTCCGTCACCGCCGTCGAAGCTCCCCGCCGCATCACCGCTCGCACCCCTCTCCCTGCGCTGCGCGCGTCGCACACTCACTCGCTCAGTCGTTCCCTCCACCGGGCGCAACAGACGCTCCCCCCACCTGCTCCCCACCCTACGACCTTCATGAAAGCCAGCAGCGAGATTAGGCGCATGGTCGTTTGCGTCCCATTTCTAAGGAGCTTCGCTCATCGGTTGTATTCGTACACGGAACAACTGCTAGTTTTCTATTATTTATCGGGCAACGGCGTCTTCATTTTAAAAAAAAATGGAATAAACTACCAGCAGGGATAAAACAAGCAAATAATTTTTCATCGGTGCTAAAAAAATATTTATTTAGTCTGAACATTGTTTTTTTATGTGGACAATCATGATGTCCCTTTTTTGTGTGTGTCAGTAGCCTCAGTAATTGCCGAAATCTGTTAAAAACACAACTCTTAACCAGTGATTTGTTTTTCTAGATTAATCGTGTATATTTCAACCTTTCGTAATGATACAAGAATTTGTCTGCAATCATCTTGTTAACTGGTGTTTAATATGTTTACCTAGAACTGTTCAATACAGTCATATGCTTCCCAATACTTTCGCTTTCCCTTTTTACGTTCGTGCAATTTAAGGATGTACGGTTATTATCTGTATGCATGCAATGCATCTCGTTCTTGTACTTGGAACTCATATTTATTTATTTTTCATTGGAGCCGCAACTAGCCTTTCGCCATGGGTCCAATCAGTTTTGGTAGCTCTGTTTGTTTTACCCTTGCAAATAAAGAATTGAATTGAAAAAGAAAAAACCGAAGCTACGGCCTACTTTCCCGCCAAATCAAACCTCTCAAAGCAATGGGAAGCAAAAGCGAAACTGGAGAGTAAATTCGACGTTAACTCCTCTTTTCGTCCACACTCCGGGCTGCACCCAAAATATGGGGCTTTCTCTACAATTAATCTAGACGACTGCTGCACGTCCAAATATGCTGTAAATATGTCGTATGTAGCTTTTGAGCATCACTAGGCCCGGGATGTGAAAAGGATCTGGGTAGCCTATGTAGTGTTGGCTCCTCTTCTATGAAACCACTGCTGCTACGCTGAAGTTGAAATTAATTTCAACTTCAGCGCCATCGGAGCATAGCGGTCTTTTGAAATGTGCTTCTGCTGCACACATCGCGTTCGTGCATGCTCTGTATTATATATACTCTACACTATGTCTATAGACCGCAACAACGTCTCCCTTCGTTTGCAAACACAAAGCTTGTCTACAGTAGCTCGAAAAAAAGTAAAGCATAGTGCATGAAGTCCCACTTCGGATTCAGAAATAAATGCCAGAGCGGAAGCGACGCATGCTTTCGCTGTCGGTGCAGCCGCGCATTGCGTTGACGGCTGCAATCGGAAACCTGATAGCGAGCTGGCACGATAAAGCCAGGGTCACCCTTTATCGGAGCGTCGGCGTATCGTCAGAGCGTCACGCGCCCAGGTATGGTGTATACGCGCGCGTATTTTGCGCCAAATGTAGCGGATCTTCCAGACTATTTTACAGATAGGTTTCGATGCCGCCATATTGGGCTGTTAACCTCGCCATTTTGTATCCTTAACAACTAAACGAACATTGCTACGGTAGACGCATACGCATAAAAACAGTTGGCTCGGTGCATTCGACGTTTCATGACCTCAAAAATTAACGTCGTGTTATACAAAAGGAAGAAAACATTCGTTTAAGAGTCCAAGGTAGCGGCGCCCGTATGTCTTACGTAAAAGTGGCTATGAAATAGCGCTATTCGTTTTTCATATGCAATAAAGAAGTGGTTTCTTGTCAACGACCATGAACTGTTATCTGGAATTAACGTTTATTTCAGTCTACGGGCGATAATTCGTTTATGACGTATAAACTTCAAATGCGGGTACTAATGACAAAACTCAGTCTATTAATGTCATCTTTCACTTTCAAACTTGTTACTGTCTATCAAACTTTTCGACATGTGGGCGTAATTGGTTCGGCCCGCCATTGCTGCAAATTCTATTTTTTGCCCACAGCTGCCTGTATGCGTTCCCGTAGTCCAATGGCAGTGAGAACAGCAGGCGTAATGGAAGGACGTACGTTCGGCTCCCCCAGCGGCAAGTTGTTGTTTTTCTCGTCCACTTTCCTTTCCCGTTCTCTTATTGCGACATTACTCCAAGTGATGACAATGCCAACACATTAAAACAGCACCGCGCTGGATCGCACAGGTAATGTGGACTAGTAGAATTATAGCTCACTAATAGTCTAATAGATATTAGCTTTGGTACAAGACAGATAGCATGGGGGCAATTCTGGACACTGTCAAATTCCGCCATATAGTCATATTTCGTAATGGCAGCTTTTTAAGTCAATCAGAGAGGCTGTAGCAGCCCTCTGGGCCAATCAGAATTGACCAATGGCGGAATTTTACACTGTCCAGAACAACACCCCATGAGGCGTTCGCGGCGCACTGGTTGCCGGACTTTCTATCCCTCCTCCAGATGTTTCTGGAGCAATCAAATTCGGCCATATCCGAGTAGAAGCGGCAAGAGGATTGTTAAATCAATATGTTGGAAAGGTGATGCTGCAGCTAACTGGTCGCTGAGGTCGAAATCTTCAATAATACGGCTTCAGCATAGAGTCGCGAGCAGCTGTCAGCACCGTATGTTCCCAGTAATTATGTCGACAGGTGACGTAACGTCACTGGAGATTACGGTCATTCGTAACATCCCAGTGGGAGGTCTTTCATTGTCCAGAAGACGCGAATCACTTAGTCCAAGCGCATTTGTCCACCTGGGACATTGCGTCATCCGTGCATTAATGCGCGGATTACCTCTCAGTCATCCCGACTAGGCGTCGTAAATCGTTCGAACTTATGGATGTGGGGAACAGCGATTGGCGGGCTTGTGGACAAGCGTGCGATGGGCTGCCTAGTTCTCGGTACGCCAGAAAGCTTTCTTAGCAACATTACAAACAACATGACATTACAAAGAAATTGCCAATGGAACAGCGCGAAGAAGGCAACGCTGCAACTTAAAGAACAAGAAAACAGTACATTTATTTTAAAGAAAGGCCTTGCAAGGTGTGTCCTATGGTAAGGCGGTCAGGCAAAATGGAATGAGAGTTGATCTGATGAAAAATGGGTGTATCATACTTCAATGTCGGCAAGCAATGTCTCAATACTTCAACTGCAATCAGTCAGATGAATTTCAGTATTGTATCAATCTTCTAGAATGGAGACGTTAACGAACTGAATAATTGTAACCTTATTAGCTTACTTTTAGTATTGTGCAGTATTTTTTTTATTATGTGATGAAAAAATTTGTTGGTGTGTCGAGTGCATTAAGCTTCACATCACGTGTCATTAACGCGTTTCGCTGAAATCAACAATATGTACACGCTGGATAACCTCGCTGGTACGCTCTCGCCTCTCGGGGAATGGATATTCAGTTCTGAGTGAATTGTCACTTTACAAAGGTGGATTCATCCTGCAAATAAACCTTTCTCAGTCCACAGTGAGCGTTCTGCCCAAGCACTAATTATCATTGTCAGTTCCCAGTGCTTTCTTTTGAAACATATTAACGGGATTCAACTTGCGGCACTGATATTGTCGGAGCCCACGACTGCCGTTTTGTGTTCCCTAGGCGTAGGGAAGTACACGTCGATGGAGGCTATCCCATGTCATTGGCATGGCCAGAAGAGGGGGGGGGGGAGATTGGGGGTATAAAGCTTTTGAAATTTTTCAAATTTGCATGTGTATTACAGACGTTCACACGCAAACACACGCAAGCACATGAATAAAGGTTAGTTGAACCACCACCCCAAAAGGAATTTCTGGCTATGCCCCTGTCCCACGTGACGTAACACACGTCACTTCTCGCCTTCGCGTTACACCCCCGGACAACGTGGCGAGGATTTTCGCGCGCACCTTACACCCACCTACCACGATTCGCACTGAGCGGACCAACAGTAACGAGATTCCCGAGTAACAGCGCGCGGGTAACTTCGAACGCGACGAAGAAAGGGATCGGGTGTGACTGTTCCGAGAAGCGCACCTCGTCGTCACCGATTGATCGACGCGCTCCGCTTTCGGGCGAAGTGGGGCCACGGGCGAAGGGGGATGGACGGATCCTCTCATTGGCTCCCCTCCCGACAGTTGACTGTCACCCCGCACCGTAGCCCGCACCAAAAAGCTGCCCGTGTGTGGGAGCAGGGCAGACTTCCGCCAAACCTGGAGGAAAGATGGGAGCGCAGCGGTCTTCGGTCCACGGTGTACTTTCGTTTCTCCCTTTTTTCTCCCTGTTCCGGGAACAGGCTCCCGGCCCGCCGCCAGTTCCCCAACTCTCTCCGTCGATGGGTGCGTGGATCGTGGAATAGGGGAGCGCGCAGCGTCGGTCGGTAGACTAGTTTAGTTGTGAGCGGGACCGCGCGATCTGGAGCGCGACTAGGCTGCTTCGGCTACGCCAGGAGGCGCGGTGCGCCGCACCACAACAACCAAGGTCGCGTGAGTCAGAGCGTTGTTAGTAAAGAGACAGTAATCACTGCAGAAGTATCTTTTACATAAACGTGGGATTTTGCCCGCGGACTTCACGTAGACTTCATCGTTTATCTGTAAAGATTCCCAAAACACTGTATTGACAAGAGTCGTCCATCAAATGTACTGCTACTTTTAGCCAAATGGGTTGTCCACGCTTTCAAAGAAGTTGTTTCGATATTCACGAGGATAGCTTAGTGCCCTAGTTGGTATTGCATCTTAGAAACTTTACAGCGCACACAGACGGGGACAGACAAAGAAAACACAAGACACAGCGCTGCATGAACTACAAGATACTTTATTTTGAATGGAGCAAACATATGTAAGTACGCTGAAGCAGCCAATGACAACGCTCTAAAGCCAAGTCTCAACAAAAATAATAAATAAAGATTATGACACACATCATCGGACAGTCAGGTCTAAACGACAGGCTCAGAGAGCGCAAGAATCTTGTTGGAAAGACTGTTGTTTGAGGCCACTTGTCTTTACATTGCAGAAGTTGTGTCTGTGAACCGATTTTCTGGCAGTGTAGAAGCTTACGAAATTGACCGTGACAAAGAGATTGCGTGCGCTTTCCTTCCGTGACGCTCTCAAAAAATAAAAGAAAAAATGAGATTGGTTATTTGAATACTGATATGCAGAAGGCAGAGTGCAAAGCGACATATGTCATATTCTTAATTTTTTTTTTGTGCTCGGCTTGAGAGCGTTGTCATTGGCTAGTTCAGCATACATATGTTTGCTCTTTCAAAATAAAGTGTCAATTGTAGTTTAGCGCTGCGTCTTGTATTTTCTTCGTTTGTCCCTGTCTGAGTGCTCTGTAAAGTTTCTAATTTGTTTCGATAATATAGCATCATTGGTATTTAGTAGACCCTATCGTGACGAAAACAGAAGTAATCAGTTTGGAAACATTACAGTTATTTTTAGTGAATTTTATACCGATTCGCCTTCCCGCAGACTTGTTCCTTTCACTGGACAAAGGCTATGTGTTCCATGTGCAAAAGTAAATGTTATTTTCTTTGGACAGATGTGCATTCCATAGACTTTCGAACAGTGTCTTGACTCATATCGCTACAAGTATAGGAGGAGCATTGCCTCTACAGACATACCAAGGCAGTCCATAGAGTTTCTGTAGGCTTGTTTAGAGCTTTTTCCTTTTGGTTGACTTGAAGTATTTCGATTCGTAATGTTTCTATGCTCTGTAGATGAACGTCTTAATTATATAAGTGCACCTCATTTATTCTTAAAAATTTGGGCCATAGTCACTCGAAAAATTGTTTCGACATACAACGATTGCATTGTTAAAGGGATAAAAATTAAATTATCGATGAACTTGTTTGCTATGTCACCTTCTTGAAAAGATTTCCTCTCTGGCTGTTTGAAATTAATATTTTTATGACGCAATGTTAATGCTGTTGGGGACATTAATTATCATGTAAAAATCCGATGGGAATAAATGGCGCATATGCTCCCTTAGAGCAAGAAAATTCATCCTAATGTAGGTTGCAGTACTGAGTCATATTACGCCGGCGTTCTTTCAATAGACAATACGTCTATGCACAAAAGTTAACAAGAACATACTACGTTCGATCAATTTAGGTCCAGTTATCACAACACGTCAAAAAAGACCGTGTAAAGTTTCACGTATTGAAACTTTACAGCAGCTGGTGCCGTAGCTCAGGTTTAAAGACTAACTCTGGATAACGCGTCTTCCACTGCCTTGCAGCTAAGTCCAAGTGCACGATTGCATTGCCGGTTCACCGCCATCAAAACGAACTGCATTCGAACCAGCGATTTGAGTAGCAGAACACAACCTCCGATGAGCAACTATGGGTAGGGAGAGGGCTAAGGTCTACTCTTCCTCAAGCAGCACACGACCGTAAATTTTTACATTGTCTGGTTAACTAATGAATAGAATTGAAATTTATTTTGTCGTCGGTTCTTAAAGGGACATTAAAGAGCAAAACGATTTTTCTCATATTAGTAAAGTACTCTTTCACGATATCAAAAACACCATGCACGCTTGGTGCGAGAAGACGCTTAGTAAGCGAGAAAACGCGCAAAAACAAAATGTGGGTCGCGACGCTGCCTTGAAGTTCCTGCACCATTCGCTGTGACGTCACATGTTTTGACGGCGCCTACTATAGGAACTACGTAGTTCCTAATCGGTAAAAATGAAGTACATTGTCCTCTGATGGGGCCTTAGACTTAACATAACAAGTTTGGGGTAATTTTGTTTAGCCAATGGCGCCAAAATACGATAAATACACTTTGAAACCTGTGACGTCACGCGAGATTTCGGCGCGAAATTTAAAAATGAAACATTGAACTTCATTTTCTTCTCTATTAATAAACCTATGATGGCGAAATTAACGACATTAGAGTTCTCAGAGCACAATTTATCGATATAAACCGATTCATTGTTTCTGTTTAGTGTCCTTTAGAAGGACGCGGGAGCAGAGGCTAAAGCTGAGAAGAGGCCTCTGCTCCTAATTACAGTTTGGCATGCAGGCCGCTGAACATCACAATGCCATAATATATGACAAGTATACTTTATATTATTGCACAATAACACAAGAAAAATTGGCATAGCCTTGCTACATAATGTGGAATGAAACATAAACAGGTTCATCGCGTAATGCAAATTCATAAATATGTTAGAAATCATCAAACACAGAAAATTTATTAAGCATACTCAGTATCATGGCGTCATGATGGACTTGATAATAGTGTTAGAAGGAATGTTATTGGAATCTACGAGAGAAGTTATTATTGAAGAGAAAACGAGCAGCATCCACCTTTCCGAGAACGATGGGCTCAACACTTTTGAGCAGCGAGTATCGCAAGCGGAGGCGGTGGCTGCGTCACCGGGAGGAAAAAGGGGGGAATCGGCCGATGACGACGGGCGGGCTTCCTGTTCGCGCGTGCCCGACGCGCAAACAGCATTCCGCGATTGCTACGCGTCGCGCCATTCCGCTCTCGCACTCTCTCGCCTTTCGTTTCGGAGGCTGTGCTCGCTGCGACCGCTAGTCGGCGGCACGAGGACTGTGTCCAGAGAAGCCCTTTGATCCTTTAGGTGCTCTTTTGCAATGTGCTTTTCTCGTGAAATGAACTTTTGATTGATTTGGTTCAGATAGGTTGTGTTTTCACGAGGTTGCAATCCAGAGCCATGAGTGATGTGCCTTCAGGCAGGAGATCTACAGGGCGTGTGCTTCGGCTTAAAGGGACGTTAAAGGGAAATAATGAATCGGATTGGATTGATAAATAGTACTCTGAGAACCCTAATTTCTTTAATTTCACCGTCGTAGGTGAAATTAGAGATATTAAAGATAGAGGAGAAAATCAAGGTCAAAGTTTCATTTTTAGATTTCGCGCCGAAATCACCGCACGTGACGTCACGGATTTCAAGGTCTATTTTTCGTATTTCGGCCACATTGACTCAATGATTTTTCCTGAAACTTGTTATGTAAAGTCTATGGCGCCCCTATGACAATGCACCTCATTTTTACGGATTATAAACTATGTAGGACCAGTAGATGCCGTCAAAATCACGGCACGATGTGTGGTTCGGGAATGTCAAGCTGGCGTCACCACCTGCATTTTTTGTTTTCGCGTTTTTTCGCTTACCAAGCGTGCTCTCCTGGCGAGCGTGGTGATTTGGGAATTGTGAAAGAGGGATCGACTAACATGACAAGAATCGTTTTTTCCTTTGCAATGTGGGCCATGCTACCACATCGCAACCCAGAGCCGTGAGTGACTTGCTTTCAGGCAGATCTACCGGGCGTGGGCGTTGCCTTAATTGGGCACTCGCATATCTGAACTCCGCATTGCTTGCGTGAGAGGCAAAGAATGAGCTAAAGTTCCTATGCATTTCGAATGCTAGCAAATGTACTGGCGAGCCTCAGAACATGCTAAATAATTTGTTGGAATAGTTTTTCTAAAGCAAACCTCAGAGCACTCTAAATGTTTTAAATGTATTTTAGCCAGTTTCTGTTTCGTTTTTGAGAAGTGTATTGCTTCGTGCTGTCATGACCCAGAAGTGATCACGTGGGATTAACACACAGCGGCGTTTGTCACCCGCTACAGTGCGTCTTGATCGCCTGGTCCCCCCTTCATGTTGTTGATACTCGTTGTAAGGACTGATGTATCAGCGAGCATAGATAGGAACGAGAGAACAGATGTGAGTGTGTAAGCATCGCATTCCGCTTCTCTCCCCCCCGCCCTCCCCTCTTCTGTGTCATGATGTCACGACATAGTACAGACTCCTGCGAAACTAAAGTGTAACAGTCTCCAAATAAGCTTTTATATTTAGTTGTTTAGGACGCTCTGAAGTTAGGAGAACTTTATGGCACTGAGGTTCCGGGCTTTCTATCGACCCAGAAAATGGAGTCGCAAGTATCATATCCGCGCTCCTTTAAGAACTTGGGACATAACGAATAACGTTGCCTGAGATTTCTGCTTGCCAATATCGAGCTCTACTAAGAAAGCAAGTGGGCATGGATGAATAAAATATCTGGGAGGGATTGTTGCGACTCACGACTGAAGCCGAACGAGTCGGCCCAGCACGTGATACCCACGTCAAAGTGCATGGTCGGTTTTATAATGCGCCTGCTTTGCAGCAAAGCCTCTGCAAAAAGCCTAAAATGTTGGCATCGGTGAAAATTAGCGGAGAATTAAGCATTCTCCACCAATACGCTGGGCGTCGAAGGTCACGCGTTGGGCTGACTTGACGGAGAAAAATTTTGGGAGGGGCGAAGCTTGTAGGGAAGGGTGTTGCAGCTCCATTAAAGGAGTACTGACACGATTTTGAGACATCGCAGAAAGGACATTTTTTGTTTCCTTGGTATGCAGTGTCAACGCTGTCCGCTCACCGGTGTCGGAGAACACGTATAAAATATTTTAATTTGACTTTGAAGTTTTCGTCGCTGAGCATCTGCAAGCCAGCCCCACTGCAATGGACATTATCCCGACGAGTCAAGACAGTTCCCTCGAGTTTGCGAGTTCTCCGTCCTGCATGCAGCCTAAATCGCAGAAATGACTGTCGGGGTCACTGGACGACAGTTCACTCATCGTTGTTTATGTGCACCACGAGCACATAACGGATTTGCCGCTAGTACGTCGCGAGTTTCTGCATCCCCGTGACGTCATACTGATATGAAACGTCACTGAGAAGCCGCCCCCTCGATATCGAAACCGAAAGTGTATTTTTAAGGTAGTGGTAATTAGAATATATACGATGCATTCCCAGGCACCACAATACTCGTTTTAGGTTTCTCGACACCAGTTTCTTTTTTTCGCTCCCCCCTCTCTCTCTGTCTCTCCCATCTTTCCACTCCCCTTCCCTTTCCCCCGGCGTAGGGTAGCCAACCGGACTGCTGTCTGGTTAACCTCCCTGCCTTCTCCTGTATTCCTTCCTTCGACACCAGTATTTTTATTTAGAGCAACAATCCGTAAATTTTTAAAATTCGTGTTAGTACTCCTTTAACGTGAAACCTGCGGAGGGGCGAAGCATGCAGTGTGCGCCGGTGTTTCCCACAGCAATATCACTGCTAATGGGCAGTGAGAGACAGAAGAAAGATTAGACACAAAGACCCGCAGTCCGCTTTTAGTTAACGTGCACGCTGCGAATCTTTATTGTTCAACTACGCACAAGAGAAATCTCCCACCGGCACTACATTGCAGGTCAGTATCCAGTGCCTACAGGGTGGCCGGTGAACGGTTTTGCAGCGCGAGCAGTCGGTTTTTTTATTGCGATAGGAATTATATGGACAGTCTCGGCTGGATTTTGCCGTCGCCGTCGTCATGCCCCGTATATATATATATATATATATATATATATATATATATATATATATATATATATATATATATATATATATATATCAACGTCCCAAAGAAAAATAATTCAGAAAAATGCTTCCGAAGCGCGGAATCGAACCGCGACCTCTCGTTCCGCAGCGCGTGATGCTAACCACTACGCCAGAAAGCGCAGATCCTTCAGGTAGCTAACGGCGATCGAGCGTTATATACATACCCTTTACCGCTGGCAGGACTCAGAGACGGCAGGCGCTTATAAGCGTTTCTTCATTACCAGCGAGATGGCGCGAGGAGCGCGACGGGCGGATTTAAAAGTAGTCGGCAAGCTCGCTCGCTTCTTATATTTGCGCAGGGAGAACCTTGCACTTCCGCTGTCTACTCGCGCGGTTTTTTCGTGGTGAGGGGAAGAGGGATGTTTCGAGCTTTCACCGTGATGTCCGCGCTCATGTTACGGAGCGTACGAAAGTCACTCGAACTCAAGGGACGCCGCTAAACGAACAAACAGAAGATGAGCGCGAACTATCAAGTGTCACAGCTCGACACTTGCAGCACGCTAGTTTCTTTCGCTGCTTCGGCCGCCTTTGCAACAGGAGCGCTGTTCAAACTGAGAGTATTCATTGGCGAGCCTCACTTCGTATAGCATTAGTTTCTTGCTATCGCATTCATTGCTTCGCCCTTGCGGCGAAACTGACTTTTTTTTTCAATCAAGAAACTCGCTAGCAGACGCTGCCTATGTCGGTGTTGTCTCTCGCGGGCAAGGGCGCGTTCTCGTTCCTCGTGAGCTGGTATACTCGCGGACAACTTTTCTTGGCAATGAAGCGAAGGCTACAGAGCCACAATGCACGTATCCCACCGCTAATGAATGTAGTCCCACAATTGCGTCCTATTTTCTGCGTGAGATATATAAAATACTCATCCATTTTCTACATGTAGCTTTTTGAGACGGAACGCAGCACACACAAGCGAGATATTTGTATTTCTTTTGTTTTATGTGTTGTCACTTTGCGTTTTTGCGTGCGTGAAAAAGTCGCGCCTTTTGCCCGTACCTTAGACGCTAAGCAGCGTTTGCGTCGAAATGCAACGCTAGCCATCACTTCCCACGGCGTTATGAGACGCGCGCCAAACCGGACTACTTCGCGTAGCAGTACATGTGCAGGCGCTCCGCCCTCGTAGCTTTCCCTTCATTGCCAAGAAAAGTTGTCCGCGAGTATAGTTCAGCGTACATCGCAGAAACAGCGTTTCCATAGTCAACGCGCGCCGTGCTCTCTTACCACACGGCGAGCGCTGAGGTGATGGCGCCCTCTCTTGCGCTCAAGCAAATGGACAGGACACGACAATGCACGCGACGACAGCAGACGACGATGCACTGCCGACAAGCCAAGACCCTATAGGTGCTTCGCCCCTAAAAAGTGAAGAAAGTTGGCTTCACGACGAGTTGGCTTACCAAGCTAATGCTTCAAATAATGTTTCCTTCCAGTTTATTTCAGTCACCCATGCCAGTGAGCCACCATCACAGTGTTCGTAACTTCGCAAAAAAAGTTGCTAAGCTTGTGAGTTCTTGTCGCCTTGGCGGCATCCCTGCCTTTTCAATGTCTTAGTGGCTTTTTAATTAGCTTTTAGTGACGAAAATGAGCAGAAGATTAATCTGACAAAATTACTTAACGAACTTTGACTATGCTTATTGCTTGATTGCAAAATGCTTCTCGAGATATTGCGGAAACTTAGTCTTTGATAGGAACTTTGGGTAATAGTCTTTCGTTTCCCGTAGTCTCGATTTACCAAATCTACCCCTTTCTGGCCGGCTTCACCTGTTTCCCCATATTGTGTACATGCCAGTCTGCGTGCTCCGTCAATGTTTGTATCATTATAATCACCGGTTTAATGGATCATTGATGAGAGACAAATCACTACTAATTTTTTTCTATCACGGATAAAAAGACCGCCTTACTATCGCAGCAGAGTAACTTACCAATGGTAACTTTATATTATTCCTACGTTATCCTTAAAGAACTTCGGTTGCATAACATAAATACATATCCGCACCCTTGATATCTCTCACAGTGAGACTACGAAATTGAGCCATATTAATATCTCTCAATTATTTCATGTAACACTGGACAGTTAACTTTCTTCACTAATTTGTTCAGGCGATCTCTGTTAGCTGCATGTGGCTCATGCCTTTGGGGCTTGCCGGTGAAACAGAGGTATACCGTATATGGAAGTCGGGGCTTGGGTCCTCTGCTCGTCGTCCAGAAGAACTCAAATCTAGTAGTACAAGTCGGTTGCTCGTACCTCGTGGGTGTGAGGTAAGCCGAGTTTTACTCACCTTTGTGACTACAGCCAAGCTATCTTGTGAGACAGAGTCCAAGCTCGGACGAGGCATTCCAAGGCGTAAGGCACGCAAGTAACGAGTTCATACGCGGTGTGCTGTTTTGTACAACTTCGAAATCCTGCCATGCTGGAGTTTTGTGACAACGAGTGGAGGTGTGAGGTAATCTGCGAACAGTGCATGGTTTCACTTGGTAGCATCGAGAGTAGCACCGTCGCTATGTTAGGCCCACCCACATGCCGTAGCCAAGGCTACTTCAGAAGTCCAACCTAACAGCCCGAACTGTTTATGAAACTCCTGGACAAGAACAACATACAATCACTTGAAAGAACGTAAGAATGGGTTTGTTGGTGGTGATACATGGTGAAACTTATGGCGTACAAAAAAGACACGGACAAAGAAAGTGACGACTGGACGATGCGCACAGTAAACGAATCAAGCGGATCGTCCAGTCACTTTCTTTGTCCGTGTCTTTTTTGTGCGCCATAAGTTTCACCACATATACAATCACTTTAGTTTTCTTCTTGGCCCATTTTAACCGTTCTTGCTCAAAAATTAATATTGAACTATGTGTTCTACGTGTGCGATTGCAGGAAAGGATTTGTAGAATAACAGTTACGAAATGAAAACTTTGCAATCATCAGTTTAAGTTGACGTATTCCTGTTCCAAAAGTGCAACAACCGTCATCAATCTTTTCCGCTTGATTAACGGAGAATTTTAGAGTTGTGTAGCAGTTTGGTTTTTCTAGAACTAAGTGTTCTTTTCTTGGCAGGTGCATGGAGCCAAATAAACGAAACTGTGAAGTTGTTATTACCCATCACCTGTGAATTAATGAAATTTCGAAAGTCTCAGTCAACGTTGGGCCACAGTCAGTGGCAACCAGTGTGAACTGAAGCTCACGTACCCGAGTCCTCCGTTCCAGGAGGTGCTATTTGTACACTACCAAAATCGCAATCTTGTCAAAGTTTAATTGACTCATTGGGCGGCTCCTTCCACCTAGAATGTCTAAAAGCAGTAAACGAATAAACGTGATAGAATTCAACCATTGTTGCGAAATGCGAGTATCCAGAATAGCTTCCTAATATGCCCTCAACTAAATAACATGTGGTTGTGGCACTTATTGCACCCTCTCGTGGCTCGCAACCACTGATAGAAATTGGCCAACAGGTAAAGTCAATTAACAATGATAAATTAAATCACATTATAAGAGAATCCGCGAGCAGTGGTGATTTGCTCAGCGGACATTCAGAAAACACAGGAGTCGTCAATCAAGCCCGCAGTTCATTTTTTATTGACAGCGGTAACACGTTTTCTCTTTTTCTCTCTCACTCTCACTCAATAAGATATTCTTTTTTGTCATTTTTGTCACCACGACACTTTTTTTTTTCACGTGGCGTACTTTTCATCAACAGTAACAATATATGGCAAAAGAGATGTCGTGGCTTCAGAGTTGTTTCTTTTTTCGGTGCATTCCACAGCTCAGAGAAAATCGGAGAGAAACGAAATAGGAGACGGTACAGAATCAACACCCGTTCAGTTCAAGCAAATAAAAGTGTCGGACAATGAGTGATGAAACAAAAAAAGTAAAAGAACATGGCTTAGATAGTCATTCGAATCACGAAGGGAGATCGGAAAATAAGATTATGACCATGTGTAGCTTAAAATTGAGTGTGTCTGCGTGCATGTGTTGTGTGTGTGCCTGTGTGTGACTGCATTTGACGTATATTTATATATGTATATTATATATATTACAATTTATAACATCGCGGTCGCTTAAATATATTTATACTATATTCTCCTCCATTTTTACTCCGTCTTATTCGTCCTGTAGCACATTTCTGTATATATATAATATATTTATATAATGTATATATAATATAAATCTATTCTCTTCACGCACCTCTGTTATCAGTTGCTTTGTCGCTGCCTGCCATCAGTTCTTCATTCAAAAGAAAGTTCCTGTCTTCGCACCGTCAACTGGAGGAACCGGTCCGCAGGAGCACATCGGTTGCTTTCATTCTTGTACCGCTTGGCTAGCGGTTTGCGACTGTGTCTACAAATAACTTTTGACCTGACGTTGATTATGGCCCTCTTACGTTCCCGTGTTCCATACCTTAAGCCCAGGCTGAGACTATTCCATCGCGTGTGTTACGTTTTGAGGCGAGGCAGTCACAGCCCAAGGCTGTGAAAAAATCTGACCATTCAGGAATAACCTAAATTCGAAGACGGCAAAGAAGAAGCTAGGCTACGCCGCCGAATGAGCTATCCAAGGCTTAACGTACCGTCGGCGTCAAAAGTTTAGAGGCCACTAACCCAGAGAAAACTTCGAATTTCCCAGCAATTTGTGCTGTATTCGGCCGAACTGCTCAGTACATGTTAGCGCATTGCAGGACAGGCCGACAATCTAATTTTGAGGCTGCCTGACCAAGAAGCGTGAATATTCAGCTTTTTCTTGGGTCTTGCGGTCTCTAAACATTTGACGCTGACTGCACATGACGGAAAATACGTATCGTGCACGCAACTATGCACTCCTTCTCATCTACTTCAGAATGGCACCGTCTATTGTTTCGGGATCGGGGATGGGGGAATGGGAGGCAAGGTTTGGTACCGCGACTTGTAGCGATTGGTTGAGCGACGCGGGAGTGAGTGCACGATTGGCTAGTGAGCAAATGAGAACAGAACACGGCCCTGACGTGAGCATTGCAGTGACTTACGCGAGAAAGCTTTTGTTTCGCGTCCGCAGCGGTAGTTGGGACTCGTTGGTATTATAACTGAGCGAATATGGATAGACGCTGTGATGCGAAGACAGCCCAGGTACGAATTTGTTCGAAGCTGTGTGGTTTTGGACAACCTAAGCATAGCAAGGTGCTGGATTGAAGACCGAATCGAATATATCCTGTGTACCGCCTATCCTCAATGCATATGTCGATTTCTTTGTCTGGCACTCTTTGGCCAAAAGTGGCCCTTGTGCCAAAAAAACGTATTAATCATCATCAGCAGCATATGTCGATTTCAGCATGAGCTCTTGATAGCTCTTTTTTCTCACGTTGTCTGCTTGGGAGGGACGCTTGAGGAAGGCATGGATAGCGGACATACTTGGTTGATGAGATGTGGTGTGGAGACCTTGCTTACTGTGAACATTGAATTAGTGTCGCAACAAATTCGGGAAACCTGATACCTCAGTGATAATGAAATACTGCGTGTTTGGGCGGACCAGATAAATCGCCATTCGTCAACTCTCATCTTTTTTTTTTCCATTGTTGCAACAACATTTGCATATGTCACCTGGCGTCACGGAACCTCCTGTATGACATGTGCATGACACAGCACCCTGTATGTGTCTTTCTAGCATTGACACCCCGCCAGCCGGACATAGACATCCCATGTGCCTCTAGCACAGCGCAGCAGCGTCTATGTCGCAAAGCTTAGAAACACTATAAAACCTAACCAACGTTCTGTCTGACGCCTTCCAGATAGCTGACTGATGAAACTGAGCTGTCGTTTAAAGGTGGTGAAGTCTTCGCTGTTGGCATATCGCATGCACTGCCACTGACTGGAAAATCTCAAAACAGTATTGCCGCAATGACTCCATCAAAGTTATTCTTTTACAAAGCGCACAGGTATATCCAAACCCAGCTGCCCATTCGGCTTCAGAAGTCTAATGTAGCGATCTACCTGTAGCGTGATGTGTACTAGACAAAACTGTTTTCAGAGTAAAACTGTGATTTCCGGGCCACTTTAGCTGTCCGGCTGAATATGGTGGGAGTGCAGATGGTCTGAGAGGACGTGGATAACAGCTGGTTAATGGAGTGACGTGAGCATCAGTGCGCATATTGACGATCGTCCACACACTTTCCAATGCACTTGAGATCAATGTGTTTAGGCGGACCATGGCGTGAGACATCGCCACGCGAGGTTTCATCTGCGCATGCGCTGTTGGAGTCAAGGTAGCGCTCCATTGCACTTCGCTCTAAATGGCCGTCGTAGGCTTGAATGCGCTCAGCTCAAACCGACATTCCTTATCCCTTCAGTTTTACGAAACACGGTGTCCCTCTACTCACGCAATTTTCATCCCATCCCTCCATCTACTCGAGACTCTCACTCGAAGTCTCCGAGCACAAAGGCACTTTCTCGAAACGCTTACGCCGGCCATATTATTCCTGCGTATTTAGCTCCACTTTAATTCCAGTCCAGGCACTCCTCATTTCTGTGTTCTGAGTCGCTGTATGCCCGCCGAATATTTGACTATCCGATATCGTAGTACAATTTTGTTGATCTAATAAAGATAGAAGACCGTAAAAATATGGAGCGTATGAAGCTTGCTAGCATGGCGAGCTTCGGTGTCAGAAAATGGCTGAAACCTCCAGAACACTCGCTGAATAAGCGTCTGCACTGTTAAAATACACAACCCTTTGCTACCCGATGAGAACTGTCTGAAGCTAAGCCTAACGACAGCGAGTGGTTGATACTTGTCAATGAAAGACTTCGCAGAAACAACCGAGTTATTTGACCGTGAACAAAATCACGCTCAAACCAGGATTAAGCTCTCGTTCGGTAGTTTTACTTCTGGCTTGCCATTTTGTAGCGTTAGCTAGAGCATTTCGTCAAGCTGTTAACCCGAGCTTAACCCTTCCAACCTGCAGTTAAACTTCCGTGGCCCGGAACTCTATTCATATGCACACTTCGCAAATGATTCCTTTCAAAGTGACACTTCCACAGATACATTCGAAGTGAACATGAACTTGTAAGAACTGTGCTACGAGGAAGATAGATGGCGAAACCATGGTCAACCACAATGTGCTGGGAACCAAACATGAAGGGGACAGCCGGGTGCTCTGTTTAATTAAGCTCCGTTCTTATCTCTCAAACGACCAAATCCTCTCGAACTAACTCAACTGTGAAGGAAAAAGAGAGGTCTCGTCTATCGCGTAACTCACGAGATAAGCGCGGTGTGTATTGCCCTCAACTGATATCTCATCCAATAACTGAGGTGCCCCCCTTTTATTGCGACAACTGCTTGAACACGGGTGGCAATGACAGTAGTGCGTGCGGCAACATTATTGCTTTCGCAAGAAGCATCCTTCCTTCTTTAGGCGCATTGATTGAAAGCTTTGATTTCGCATCATGTAGAGACAGCAAAAAGGTACGACAGGCAGAGCTGCTTGAGAAAGCGTGTGTGGGTTTCGTGGTATATATGTCTGTGTGTGTGTGTGTGTGTTCGCCTTTTGTAGACCATGCATGAGGCTGTGCGATTTCAAGGCTGCGAAGGAAACGTGGTAATACGGCGGTGTTGCCTGTAGGCCGCGGGGTTCTGCTCCTGGCTTCCCTGGCGAGCAACTGAGATCTACGGCTGGCGTTGTGCTTTTAAGTGCGTGCGACTCTACGACCAACGGCCCGGAGAACGGGCTCACTTTCGCGTGGTTCCTCAAGGTTACCCGCGCTGCGCGGTGGTAACAACGAGTGGCGGCGCTGTCGTCGCGTCTTGGTCAAAAGGAGGCGCGCGATTGGTAGACTGTCAAAGCGGGACTTCAGAGATCAACGCCACCCATCACGAAATCGCGGTGTCCGTTATTTCGGCCGCTGCACACCGTGAACATCTGTGAAAGAGTCTTTTTAAGCAGCGTTGGGTTCTTGTGTTCATATACACGAACTTAGAAATGAAGAAAGGGCATTTGGCGAATGCGAAGACGTTTCTCGGGTTTTGACGACGATGCGGCTTTATACGCTGAGTTTGCGAACAGAACGCTCAGACTCGACGCGGTGGATAGGATGGTGATGGTCGCTGTCCGGCCAGCTGTCGGGAAGCTGTCATATGTGTATGTAGGAAGCCGAGCAAACTTTCTTCATATATCAATTTACCGTTGTTGGCACTGCATGGACTTCAATACCTAACTCCGCAAGGAGCCGCACCGTACCTTAAAGCATTTAAGCAAACAAAAACAACAAATGTGAGCAAGTATCTTAGCGCTGACTGCCTGTCTCAGGTATATCAACATCGTAGCGTGGACTAACACAGCGGGAAAGCTCGAGCTCTATGAAAGCAGCCGTATAAAAAGCATGGGAAAGAAATTGCGAAAAATAAAAATTCCGTCTGCGTTGTAAAGATTACAGCTCTCTAATTGTAGTTCATAAATGA
Source organism: Rhipicephalus sanguineus (assembly GCF_013339695.2). Classification (NCBI taxonomy): domain Eukaryota; kingdom Metazoa; phylum Arthropoda; class Arachnida; order Ixodida; family Ixodidae; genus Rhipicephalus; species Rhipicephalus sanguineus. The sequence goes on along the minus strand of NC_051186.1, from coordinate 41,378,241 downwards.
TGAGAGACAAAGCATTGCACCGCGGTGTGATTATCATGCACTCCTAACTGACCGGACAGGTCGGCGTGTGTTACGCCACAGATGATGGCGTCAGTGCAAAAAAAAAAAAAAAAACATGTCATCCTAAAATTTGTACGCATTTCTTTCACTGTTTACGCAACTCAGTGACAACAAAGAATGTGTCTATGATTCCTTGACGGAGACTATGAGAGACGTCTTCCTTTACTGCATCGTATAAACTAGAGTTGGAAAGTCGCAGCTAGGTTTGTGTTTGTGGTTCAGTTTATGGGCTTGGTGTTCTCTCTTTTTTTTTGGCTGCCATAGTTTTCGCCTGCCTCTAATGAAGAGTGACGTACTGCCGTGTCGTGATGTCGCATCCCAGTACAACGCAACTTCCCCGATGAAGCTTAATTTTGGTGCAAACAGATGAACTCGAGCATCACACATACGTTTCTGCGTGGTCAGCATCAAAAAAATAAAAAAAATAATAATGAGCGTGAATGTTTTCGGAGGTGAAGGTTCAGTTCGTCTCCACAGGATTTTGTATATAACGTGTATTTAGCTTGAGCTGTCGTGTGGGGTAATAAAGGAAAATCATAGTAAAACAGGACTGCCCAGCTTTCACAGTGCACAATCTGCCAACTCTCGAAAGGTCACTCCTCAACTTTAATTCCTAGTAACTTGTTTAAAGAGCAGAAAGGTGAAAGCCCCTAATTGACACTGGAGGTCTACGAGACAAAACATTCGGCCCAAGTACAAAGTTCTCCCTCATTTTTTTAAGCCTAACGTGGCTGCTCACTGAAGAGCTGCTCAGTACACTTTAGGGCCTCTTTCTTTTCATATTGTCATTAGTTGCGTCATTATTGGTGCTCTAGTCGAACATACGCCCTAACTACCCATTTATTACACCTTTCAAAACAGAATTTTGAAAGTTTTAATAAAACCAAAGCCCCAACTGTGGGATTCGTATGTCGATCGTTGGCACGCCGAAAAGTTATTAGAGGCATTTCGAAAGTTGGCAGCGTTTTTCTACAGTGCCGAGCCCGCCCTAACACAATCATATGAACAGTGTGAAACCACGCGTACACTGACATACACATGTACTACATATATACAAGGCGATTTCGTGCGGCTACACTTTTGGAAACAACAAATGATTGCAGGAAAAAATCAATAAAACAACTGAACGCGCGCACATATGTACACCAGTGATTAATACTTCGCCGAAGAGAGCAAACATACACAATGGTGACATAAGAATCATAATACTCTTCTCTATCGGCAAAAGCACAACAAGGATACTAAAAAAGAAAGTGTGGCAAGACTGGGGCATAATAAAAAAACATGATACAATATGTACAACACCACCAAATGTTGCCGTGTGGTCGCTGCTGTTGGCAATGGAGCGCCGTATAACGTAGTGCTTTCTTTTTTTTCTCTTGCTTTAAAAGTTGCGTGGTCCGAGAGAGTTGATGCGTCCTATCACAGTTTTAACGGGGTTTTGTTTTCTTTTTTTATCACAAACACAAAAAAAATTCCCCAAGTCGAGTTTCGGCAGGTGCCAAGTTTCTCGTGATCTCAAGCGAGCTTTAACCGATGCACTAAAAGTGGGGAAAAAAGGGCGCACAAAAAGGTATACGTTTTACACCTCCTTCGTTCGTCTCGCGTACTCTCTCCGGAATAAAAAGGGAGTACGCGTTACTCTTTCCAATGCGACCTGACTTGTCACGTATGTGAATCGCTTTAAAGAGGCACGTTAACTCTCACTTGGCTCCCACGACTCTCCGACGAGAGTATAATGATCTCCAAGGAGAGTTCTAAGAGAGAGTCCTTAAAGAGAGTAATATACTTGGCATGTCAGAAGTCACAAAAATAGCCGAAGGACTTTTTCTTAGAGTGTAGAGTCTCACTCCTTCTGTTTTTAACGAATTACAAGTAACTTTCGGCTTGTTTCATTTGAAACGCTCGACGCACGCAATGAAACTTTTCACTGATCTTCTAGGAATGTCCCACACCTTTACGAGGTGTGCACCTTTTATGGAGTAAAATGAAACGGCGACAAAATGAGGAGGTGTAAATTAGTAACATGTGCACCTTTTTCTTCCCAGTACAGCGTGCATGGCTGCTTTACTCAACCGACAATAGCTGCTTACACGACTATACCCTACCCCTCACCCCTCCCAACCCTATTTTTTTTATTTTTTTTTCTCCCCTGGCAGAGTTTGCGCGGAAGCTCGGACGACGCAACTCTCGTATAAGCTGAACGCGCACCAACGGCTGGCATGCAAGGCTTCGCAGAAACGCGTACGCAAGCTTTGGAGACGATACATGGCGCTGGCTTCTGCATGGTAAGTCACACGCGCAAGTTATTGTATAAGGCCGCGGAAAGAACGCATTTTGCACCAAAAAGAAAGGTGGACGACGTTGCCGTACAACGAGTCAAGAAGGTGTCGCTTTTTCCACCCGTTTCAGAAGACAACACTGCGCAGTCTTCCGAGGGACTACCCGTAGATCTCTTATCTGTGCCCCAGATTGTCACCGACGCCACTGGGAGACCTAACGTGTCATATGGAGCCCCTGCGTAACCTGCTAATTATGGAATCGAAGCTGATTACAAATATTTCCGGCAGCGCCAATCGTAAAGCGATGCTCAGGGCAGCAGGTGTTCCGTTGACCTCCAACATCCGAAAACTGCGATACACTTCAACGCAATGACTGCGCATGCGCTTGAAGAGTCACACAGAGTTCAGTCGAAGCAGGTTGGAGCGAATTGTCCCAAGCCCATGAGCATAGTGCTTACGTTCAGATAGCCTTTGTCTCTTGGAATGTAACTGCACGACTGGCATGTCTCGACTCAGCAGGCGATAAGCCAAGAGCAGTTGCTGTTTTCGCAAACATTGTTTTGTTATCAATGCGCTTCAAACGGGCATCATTGTAGGTGCTCCCGAGTGACACGAGATAACCACGCGGCAAAATATTGAATATAGAACAGAAAAGCGAGAAAGATGGCTTGGAAGCCAGCACCACATTTCGTCGCGTAAGAGGAAATGGCGCGCACGTTACGTAGCAGCATCGCGGAGACGCCAAAGGCTGCGAGTAAAACTACAGATCAAAGATGGGGCAGCCAAGGCGCAAGCTCGCCGCGCGAAATTGGAAAGCCCGACCGCGGAGACGCGACACAACACCAGAGAGGTTTTCGCGACCGACGAGTGCCTCTGAGACTAACGAAAAGAAAAAACTGAGAGAACGGCGCGAAGGAGGGCGAGTAGAAAGAGGTCTGCAAGCAATGACTATGACGAGCGTGGCGCCATCTCTCCGCGGCGGCGGGTCAATTACACCAAGGATCTCCTGCTACGCTGGGATCGTCTTAACAGAGAGGTCGCGATCACATCGGCCAGGGAAACGCCCCACACACCCTCTTCTGCGGCCCCGCGCACCAACACTCCGCCGCCTTGTGGCAATGGGTCAAAGCAGACTGACGAGAAGCTGGCAGGGCCAGTCATGCTTCAAGACCCAAGTCGAGAACAGTGGTTGAGACAAAGTACTAGCATCACGGAACTCCCAAACACGGCCGCTGGATAGGTGACCCCCTACAACGGTAAACATCCGCCATGTTTAAACGGCCACGGAGGTGCAGAACACGACATGGCTTGGCTCGACTCTTGACTCGACTTCCACCAAGCCAATCGTGTGTGTGTGCAGCGCTGGCAGCGCCTCCTCTGTGTGTGTGCGTGTGTGCCAGTGTGTGCATTAAGCGACACCGTGACCCGTGACACTCTGCTTATGCACGAACAAAACAACGAAAACATTTGACATTTGTCTACATTTTTTTTGCTCTCTCGCAACCTGCCACTACCACATCGCCGAGGAGAGTACGGAGGTGATGCGAGAGCCCGGTTTTTCGGGGTTATGTGGAAAACATAATAAGTAAAAGGCAGTCGACCCGATTCGAAGGGAGGCGGCGGGCGAGTCTGCGCCGCGGCCAGTAGTTGGCGCCACTGCATCCTCCTCGCCTCCTTTGCGTTTCAGCTCCATCCGTTTACGTTTTACAGTAGTAATTGCGAGACCATTCGGCACCGCTGTAGCGACTTGTCACGTCTCCAGATTTCTCACTCGCTACCTAAAGACGGGCCTTTGTCATCTCACATAGGCCGCTCACCGCGTAGGATAATCGCAAGTGTGCAGAGTTGAAGCCTAGCCATGTGACACGAATGAACTTCGGCTAGTTTTGTACCAACGAAACGGTGCGCAACTGTCAAACTGTTTTGCGACTGATAGCGACGCCACTTTGGCAAGCTCTTCTGAAGAACAGTGGAGCCATCGTAGTTCAAAGCTCATGATGGCGGATCGCCGATGCGTTACTAGAGACTAGGCAGCATACAGCGTGAATAAACCCGTTGCAAGAATTGACGAAGACTTAACCTGCACACAAATGCTCCAACAGAGCTCGACTCCCTCTTCCAATTCTCAGAGGCACCCGTCGCCCGATCGTATCACGCGAGTCAGGTTGATCAGCCGTGTGAGGCCGCATGACGCGTTTGGATCTTTAACCAACGCTAGTAAATTACATTTGAAAGCAGTTATATCACCAGCTTAGTAAGCTCCATCCGCTCTCGGCTTGAGCGGGATGACCCTACGACCTGACCACAACGAGCGAGGTACTCCTAGCAGCAGCAGCATACCGCCCCGCAATGCACACAATGAGCTGTCGCGACTCTTTGGCAACGTGAATGTCGGCACTCTTTAGATGATGATTCAGCGCGATATAGTCCACTCACTTCCTCCCAGCGCTTCTTTCTCGACTGTCCTATGTACACGAAGCAAGCGCTGTCCTCCGGAGAGGGTTAGGAGCAAGGGGCTATAGAAGACGAGAAAAGGCCTCTCCACAAACGGACGACCGACCACATTCAGCCGATTGGTTCGTCCCCCCTCAGGACATGACGGTGGCCACGTGGTCCTCGGCGGAGCACATGAGTCCCTTGTAGCCGAAACTGACCTGCTGGCCCGAAGAGGCCACCAGCTGACAGGTGGCTGCCGACGGCGACACGGCCGTGGTTGTGACCACGCAGTCGGCCGCCTGTTGCTGCGACGCGGCCAGCGACCGCATCAGGTCCTCGGCGCTGACCGGCGCAAGCTTGACGTGCGGCGGCGAGAGTGGCGAGAGCAGATCGAAGTCGTACAGGGACAGGTCGATATCGCCGAAGATCTCATCGCTGCTGCTGCTCGCACCACTGCTGTTGCTGTTGCTGGCCAGCGACGACGAGGAAGAGGAAGGACTCGTCTGCAGTACCGAGGAAGAAGCCGACGAGGAAGTGACCACCATGGCGGCTGCAGGAGAGTTGTGCGCCGGCAGCAGGGTGTAGAGAGGCGCGGAACCATTGGCGCCGCCGTTGCCGCACCCGGGGTCGACGATGCCACACGCCGACGCCGAGGACACCGGTTCGGCCACCGTGGGTGCCGGCGGCGTGACGGGAGCGCCGCTGCCGAAGTTGAGTACCGAGCTCCAGTTGAGGCTCGGTAACCGGTCCTCGTCAGTCCACAGGGGTGTGGGAGGGGGTCCGGAAACTGGCGGCTCGGCGGGAGACCGGACAAAGGGCGTCAAGCGGCCGCTGTCTCCAGGAGGAGGGCACGACCGATCGTAGTCGTCGCCGTAGCCGCCGTTGTGGAAGGGCGTAGCGGCGCCGTACGGCTGATGCGGCGGTAGGTGGTGGTGACCGGCGCCGAGCCCACCGTTGGCGGTGGCGCCGTGCAAGTGGTGGTGGTGGTGGTGGTGAGGCGAATGATGGTGGTGATGGGGGTGGTGGGGGTGATGGGGCGAGGCGGCAGCCGCCGTGGGAAGCGTCGCCGGCTCGGGACCCCTAGGCGGCCTCATGTCCCGCTCGAGCGCCCGCAGCGTGTTGCACACGAGTACCGAGCGGAGGAGGCTGGGGTCGGGCGCCTGTCGGAAGCGGGCCAGCTTGCAGATGCTCATGTTGAACACCACGTGCTGGCGGCGCGAGTACGACGAGCGGGCGTCCTCACCCGACGAGCCGCCACCAGTGGTAGAGCTGGCCGACGAGCAGGAGCTTGAGGAGCTAGAGTCCTCCTCTTCGTCGTCGTCCTCTTCGTCGAGGCCACCGCCGTCGGAGAAGTCATCGAGCGAGTGCGCCTTGCGCTTGATTCCGCGTGGCTGCGCCTCTGAGAACATGGCGCTCACATGGAAAGGCGGTGCAATGGGAGCTGCTGCACTCTGCAATGAGCGAGAAGAAGAAAAAGATAGAACGATTCGGTTAGCATCGAGTGTTTGACATCGTTAGGAAGAACACGCATCTGGCAAGCGCTCTAAACTTAAGTCCTGAACTTGATCACAGTGGCATTTCCCAAAACTGTGCAGGCGCCACATGTGGTTCTTGTACACCGAAAAGTGTCAGCACTTGTGCTTTGGTGCTACGGCCTCCCGAGATTAAGCGGCAATAGAACAGAGAGGAAAGCATACCTTGGGAATAAATCAACGAGAGCCATGCCAGTGCCGAAGTGCTCACACACTTCGGCAAATAGAGCAGTGGCCTTTACATCATAACGACAAATTTACATCATAAGGACCTTTCAGGGGCATTCCAATGCATATGATCGCGGTAATTATGAAGCTCAATGCGATCAAGTTGCTGACGCCACCATAAGAAACTTGTGTTCTGTTTTATTTCAATTAAAGACATTCGATTCAAGACAGACACGCTAGCACTCGCCATTCACCAATACAATAGTCAATCTAAGCGAAACTGCAAACTCCCTCGGCCTTATGCATTTGGACTATTTCGTCATTGAGTCGCCTCTGCTCCTCCATGTATTATGGGAGTTGAAGTTATTGAACTCACCCAATTTCATAAATTTTGCGAGTTAACGCCTCATCAGTACACTATATAGGACCTCAATAACACACCTTGGCTCTTGAGCCCGAGATTATGTCCCCTGCCCGTTCTGAACTCTTATTGGCTCGTATAGGTCCGATTGCGCATTAAGCCTGACCTAATGCCTTCCTCGCACAACTTACTGTCGCGATTTATTGGCTCCAAAAACTGTTTACCTGAAGCACTAATGGGAAGGAACAGATCAACGATTGTAGCTGTGATAGGCAGCGGGTTCGCTACTCTTGATGGCATAGAGCTCTTGATAGCATATTGGCGTTTTGTTTTCGCGCATACTCTTCTACGGAAGCAGTTTAGTAACGTGTTGCCAGGGGAACAAGCACGCAAATGAAACTACCGTTACATGTTTTTTATCGCATCTACAGAAAAACGCTGAACAACATCCGTTTATACACACTGAAAGGCAGGTACGCATGCGCCAAGCAGGCTGCGAGCAAAGCGTCGTCGCTTCGCCGGGCGTGCCAACTCGAACGCGTCCTCCGAAGGGAGCCCGTTTGAAAACTTGGCGCCCAACGTTGGGGACGTGCCAGGGACGACGCGAGGAATAAAAATAAAAGAGAAGCCGCAACGCGCGAAGGTGGTAAAACCAGAATCAGCAAAGAAGAGAGAACCGCGGTATTGGCGGGCGAGGGGAAGCAGCTTCTTTTTTCTTTTATTTTTCACGACAGGTGCCGCCGCCAGCTCTTTCTCTCTCTCTTTCTCGGGACGGTTTCTTTGTCCTCTTCTTTCTTCCCTTTCTTTGCGCTACGCTGGGTGCACAGTGTGGTTGATGCGACGGCAGCGCCGCCCTGGCGGCCGTGTGGTGGCGAAGGCTGCGGTAGGTAGAGCGAAACACTATGCACGCTGACGGCGCCAGGAGTGTGGAGCGCCGCAACAATGGGCACGCGTTCTGACGCGGCCGAAAATGGAGCGAGCCGCTCAGTATTTCGAATCTCGGAAGCCACGAACTTTGGTCGTTGTTAGACGGGCGCTGGCGCCGACCACGGCAACGCGCGCTAGGTCAGTGAACAGTAACTCGCGCGTGATCATCAGAAAAGTGGAGAAGCTGTCCTTACGCCACTGTTTAGGTCCTCAACGCAACGACCACACTTAAATAAAGTGCCAGCGAGGGTCAAAATCATGCGAAAATAACGTAACAAAAGACAGCTTGTTCCCAAGTTCCGGCTACGCCGAAGGCAGGCTCCAGAGCAGAAGTGCTTCTTCATCATTTGGTAACGGGTATTGCAATTTCTCAGTTAATCACTATTTTTCGATTATTGCTTTTCATATACCGACGACACCTCTTTCCTTCCCCCTATTTATTTTTGTCCCTACCGTATTAAATGATTGCCAATATAAAAGTTAGCTGAAACAAGTGTCAAAGCACGGCCTCGGGTCTTTTAGACACTGCATTCGCTGCAGGGCCATGACACCGAACTTAATAAACGCCCTGAATTTCGCTCTTGACAAACCCTTTGCGTTCATAAGCGGCGCGCAAATGACACGGTATTCTGCGCGAGCCAGGTGAAACTATTAGAGCGGCAGCTGCGGTGACAGCGGGCGCTGACGAGGCATCGGTCGTGTGCCTCGGCGGCCGCTAGGGATAATTAAAACCGGACACTCGCGAACCGGAGCTCGCAGACAGCAGCCAAGGGCCCGGCCTCGAAATAGCGTGGCGCCGCCTATCGGCTTGTGCGCGCGCATCGCTCATGCCCGGACAGCTGCAGGTCTGCCATGTATGTAATTTCGTCGTCTTCTCTGGGAATATCATGATATATACAGGAACAGCCGGATAAAATTATTAAAAAAAGCCTGTTCGTTGAAATGCTCGATCCAGGAAGATTACTGTTACACAGCACAATACAAGAGCACCATCATCGTCTCTCCTTAATACTTATGCGCCATTTTCTCTACTAATTAATAATTGTAGGGGTTAACGGCCTACAACCACGATTTGATTATGAGAGACGCCTTAGTGGAGGTATCCGGAAGTTTCGACCATCTGGTGTTCTTTAACGTGCACCTAAATCGAAGTACACGGGCCTCAAGCATTTTCGCCTCCATCGAAAATGCGGCCGCCGCGGCCGGGATTTGACCCCGCGACCTGCGGGGCAGCAGTCGAGTACTATAACCACTAGACTACCGTGGCGGGTAGTTGTCACTACGGAACGTTTGTATTGCGAGCGGGGAAGCAAATGCCAAAGTTTTACTCTCTGTTGAAGAGAGAACAAAATGCTAAAGTTATGGCCGAAATGTGTCGTTTTCCTTGCCACAAACAGGAACGCTGTGCGATGACGTTGGCATTGCCCTTGTTAACTTGAGCAGAATACACGGGAACAAACGCTTACGACGTGAACTCGAATCCGCGACACATTCGGATTCAGCGCGACGTGACTGCCTGCGCGCTCGCTCTTCTCTGAGGCCGTTGAGCAATGCGCTTGGTTCGCGGTGCTAGTTGCACAAAACTTGCAGGCGTCATGCGAATCGCGCGCCCTTCACGCGTGCGCCGGGAATGCACACGCGCAACTCCCCAGTCTTCGAGGACTTGCACACCGCGTCAAGTAGGAGAGTATACACTGTAAATAGGAGTGATAGGAGTGCCAGGTTCTCCCTGGAAGCTGCGTCGGCGCGTTCCCGCGAAACATCTGCGATTTGCCGGCACGACCGACAGGGCCGCGCTGGAATCGCCAACGCGGTTTGTGGAGTAGCAGCGGCTTCTCTCCGGCCGTTGCGCGGCCGATGGCTAGCTCGTTCGCTCGCTCGCACGGCCGGCTGACTGTGCGGTCCTTGAGAGAGTTTTTCTCCTGCGCCTTGGACACAGCGCGCGCTGCCGTGCGTCCGTCGCGGAGACCTCGTTCGCACCGGTCAAACCGGTTCGCAAATAGAAAAAAAAAAAACCGTGGCATAGGGAAGAATAAAGAAAGACGACGGCCCAGCTCTTCTCGCCCTTTGCACACGCCTCCGTCCCCCCTCCTTTTGTTTTTCTCATCCCTCGCCTCCTACCTCCTTTCCCCTTCAATTTGAGAGCCCATGTCTTCGAGTTTAGTCCTTTTCTTTGCAGTCGCAGCAGGTTCCCGTTTTTGTCTCTCATTTTTAATACTGCAGCGGCTCCTCGGCATTCGGCTCCTCGGTATTCGTTTATAAAGTCCTCGCTCAGGTCGGCAAACAGGCCTCCTGCGGTGCGTTGCGTGCATTGTTCTGGGGCGATTTCTTCACCTTTCTGGTTTCACTGATATGTTCGGTGCCACCTGCAACACTAACCGCCGCCATGATGGCCCACACCAATCGCCACTGTCAATTCATGCCGATCCATAGAACATGTTGTTTCAAGTCCCGTGTCTAGAAAACCCAGCGCGAAACAAAACAGACATACACAGAGAAAGTAAGAGGACGGTCGCTTGCTTTCTCCGCCATGTTTTCCAGTCAACACGATGGAGCAACTGTCCCAACAGTCAAGTGCTTCTGTTCTTAACGCCGCGATAAGGAAAGAAAGAGAAGACAAAAGAGAAACGCAATGACTAGGCCTGACTTAGGCCTGGTTAACGGGACGATGCCCTTCTTCATAAATCACGTCTCCCGACGACGCCGATCTTGGCTCAGTTTCGTTTTCAGTCCGCCTTTTCATATTTTTTTTTCCTATGCTGGCCTGTGCCGCTTCGGTAGGGGCCGAGACAACAGGCATCGCCAAAAAGATAGCCTCCGAAATCAAGAGGAGTTTCGCGACTTTTCCGCTAGGGGAAGCGCGCATGAGCCGTGGCATCATGGAAATGGCGGATTCCAAAGCAGCCCCTCTTGCTATCTAGGTTGAGTTCCCGAGTATTTGGTTAAGCGCATCTTGACATTTCGATTTGCGCCGCTTTCGCCAGTAGGCTGACTCTACCAAACCTCCCGAGGAAGCCTGCGAGTATGGTTTGTTCATTCAAGGATACTGGGATAAACGCAGCGCGACTTAAGAGACTGGAGGCACAGACACAGGTGCTCGTCTGTGTCTATCTGTGTCTCCTATCTTCGTTTTAGTTGAGCTGCATTTCTCCGAGTACGAAGCGACTCGCCCAAGTCAAGGTACTATTGGAACAAATCTGTACATCCAAGTTCTGCTTCCCGATAGCTTGCCGATGTGGTACAAGAAGCTCAAGAGCATGGACAGCAAGAGGAGTGCGCGGAGTGCAGCAGTTACTCTGCCTCCTCATTGTCCGAGCATGAGGAAACGGGGTGGTCCGGACGATGACGAACGCGCACTGGAAGTTCAGCGGCAAATCCTTGCTTGCTTGATGCTAGGGCAACCCTTTCTCAATCCCCTCCTTGAGACTTTTTCTGCTCCGGCCCTGTCTCCGGCACGCATGGGTGGCGTCCGAAAAGAGGTGGAAAGGGAGGGGGGGGGAGAAGAATCAACGACTCGGCTAGGCTAGGCTAGGCTATCTAGCGGTGCGCGAACCGCTATGGGGGCCAGAACGCTGCATCTCCTCTCCCTCGAATCGCCACCACACCAGCCTTCAATCTTATTTTCCTCGCGCCCTCAACAAGGAGAGGAGGAGGACGCTGAGAGTTCCTCGGTCGGTTCGGGGAGGGAGACGTGACTGCGGCGCGCGGGCCGAGCGGCGGGAGGTCCTGCGCCTCTCGCGCGCGCCGCGACGTTGACGTCGAAGACGACGACGCGGGGCCTGTTGGGAAAAGCTCCGGCGGCGCCCGTTCGACGGCACGTTATTCTACCGCGGAAGTAAACACGGACGTCGGCTGCGCGGCACGAGCGGGTCCCGGTTAGCGGAGGATGCGGAAGACCCTCCTCGCACCCTGGAAATCCCGAGCTCGTATTCGAAAAAGGAGTGCGCGCTCGCGTTTTATTATAGGCGTCGCCGACCGTGCTGCTTGTTGCGCAGAGCTGCATCGGGAAGGGGCAGCAGCTGTGCCGAGATAACGTTTGCGCGGTGTGCGAATGATGCGCTACTAAACCGCGCTCTTCGGGTATCGGAATCAGGATCGGAACCATTAGATAGCTTTCGCTGACCAGGGAATTCGTTAGCGGCCGCCGCCGCCGGGATTCGATCCCGCGACCTTCGGGGTCAGCAGTCGAGCGCCGTAACCACCAGACCACCGTGGCGGCTAGCGCCGGCGAAGTATTGTCAAACGCCTTTAAAACGAAGTATTCGGGAGATTCAAGATCCTTCGTGATACAGGTCACTTCGCTGTAAAAGTATCGAGCCGTAACGCTCGCTATATATATATATATATATATATATATATATATATATATATATATATATATATATATATATATATATATATATATATAGGGAAAACGTTAGTGTTGTAGAATGCGCAACAGGTGGTGAGTTTTAGATTACGCTTTTTATTTCTCGATCAAAGCGATGAACTGTGGTCTAAGACCCGGCCGAAACGAGCCACAAACACGTGGGCTTTTCAACTTGAAGTAGCGGTGTGGTAATTACTTGAGTGACTTTGTCAAACGCAACGAACGTACGCGATGTTTTTTTTTTTTTTTTACGTACGCACTTACGAATAGCCATCTTAATGTCGGGGGCTACTTTAGTGCCTTATTTGCAAAATGGCCCAATTAGTGCACTAAAGCCGCGGCTCTTTATTCCTTGGCTCAGCATTAAAGTCGTCGTATTAAATAAATCTACGTGCTTCAACGCACTGCGCGAAATGAACATGCATAGCGCGATAAAGCGCGATAAAGATAAAGCATAGCGCGATAAAGATAAAGCGACACCGATACTTTCTGGCGCTGTAATAGCATTTCGTACAAAGAATAATGCCACGCTGTCCCTGCGGAGAGAAAACGACAACGGAACAGCCAAGACTTCTAAAGCGAAGCGCAGACAAGTCGAGCTATGCCTTCGGAAACTCACAAAGAGAAACAGGGTGAAGGGCGTAGAAGAGGAAAAAATAAAAACAACAAGAAATGTCGAGAATGAAAACAGAGACATACAAAATGTCGACGAGAGCCGACGACGTACCACGTTCTGTCGCCGCGAGCGAGAAACAAAAGGACAGGCTGATCAAGGTACGCGCCGAAGCGCGCGCGCGCCTCGGCAGAAAAATACAAAGCCAATTGTTTCACTGCAAAACGCCTACGCGTCGGCGATTCCACCAGCAGCCGAACACTTGCTTGCCGCAAGCTGCTCCTAGATCGCATCGTTGGCAGCGAAATGCAGGAGAAAGAAGATCGAAGGGGCTCCTGACGAATCCGAAAAGAAAAAGAAAAGTCGTAGGAGATATATGTCAGAAAGACAGCGGGAAGGCGTCTCGTTCTGGAATACCGGAGTATGACCTCAGAGATCTTCGACAAGCGTATCGGGTTTCTCCAATCTCGGAGGTAGTGGAACCGAAACATCTGTTTGAACGCGACGGTTGCTTTACTGTGGTATTGTTGTGCAACCCATACGCGCCAAGGCAGAAGGACAGCTCGGAGTCAAGCGTCTCGTTCTGGATGCAGTGGTATGGTCTCGGAGATCTTTGACGAGCGTATCGCGCTTCACCGATTTCGGAGGTCGTGGAATGGGACCATCTGTTAGAACGCGTCGGAGTCGGTTTGTTGTAGTATTGTTCGTCGCATTTCTTTTTTGTTCGGACGGGCGTATGACGTTTATAATGTGTGTACAAAAGGGGCACATATGTATCTTATAGAAGTACTTTGGCCGTACACAGGTCGCTTTATCACATTTTAGTCAAGCCAAGCCAAGCTAAGCCTTCGAAAACGAAACAAGTGGTAGGATACACCAGCAGTACTGTTCATGAAGTGGTAGTAATCGTCCACAGGACAGTAAGTCGATGGCATTTTGCGAGCAGCAGCGCAAACTCGCCTGCTACTCTTCAAAAGTCCGATACGACGAGAGCAGACGAGAGTCGAGCTACGCGGGAAACGCCGCCGGACTTCGCGCGCATGCGCCGCAGCCTCCGTTTCACTGGAAGCCACGAAAGCAGCGCCGCATCTCATGCTTTACTTCTTTTACCTTAGAAACAAACGGGAATTGACAATAACATACATATTCAAATTTTCAGCCCTCGTTTTGGTGCGTGTAAAAGCATTAGACTACGTACAACAAAGTGCTTAAGACTGCATAGGTCTGGTTCATGGCGCTCGCGCGAGGCGGCGCGACATACCGGTTTTTGTTACTTTTAAACGCGATTTAAAAATATAAATCCTACTCAGATCGCGAAAAGTATTCTGGAATCTGTCACTATAATTCACGGCCTTTTCATTTCCACCAGGATTTAATCACCCGTTCTGGCCAGTTGTCGGTCCCTTTAATCAAGCCACGGAAGTAGGCCTAGTTTTCTAACCTGGTACACCAATCTACATTTTGTACGAGAACAATACATCTGAGAACAGTCAGCCTGATAACGTCAACAGACTTCATCAGGAACAAATGACAGGATATATTGCTCATGCCGCACCTTTGCATGACATGGCGAAAAGATCTCACATATTTTCACTCACTGAGCCATGACAAATTCACAAGTGCAGAACCTTGACATTGCAACATTTTTCTGTACGCTACATTCCAGTGGCTCCTTAGAAGGCCTATGAGCGACGTATCGATTAACGGAACCATGCACTTACCGACAACTTTGATGGGACTCAAACATGAATAAGACAGTAGACTTTATGAACACGGACCACACATTTCAAGCAGCCAAATGAGCCTATGACAAGTCCATGCAAAGCTAGCTGAGACTAAGCCGCCCACCATGAAATGAAATAAGTGTACTAACACTACTGTCTGCTCGGTGTGTCGAGAAAAGCTGTGAGTAATCCATCCACAAAAACACTTCCGCGTCCTCTAAGTTAATATCTTACAGCTTGTCTTTACGTACACTGCTTTCATTGTTCAGAACGTTCGTCACGGACGCCTTCCATTCGTCACATCAAAACGAGGAAACGGCTGACTGAGAAGCGAGAAGGCACGACAAAAATTGACGATTGCGAAATCATGTACTGATAGGCTGTTGTGCGTATATGTGCTCCATGTTGAGTGCAGTGCAGGCAGTCGCATTGTCTTCCTTCACCCTACGCGTCTTCCCCTGCTCTGACAAGTGACTTCGTGTGTTCTCCGTTGTTCAAACGTTTAGACGCTGCCAAGATTCTGCCGGATCTTTTGTATTGTCAAGTGGCGCTCACGATAAGGGGACGCTGTGAACAATCCGATAACGAAGACGCCTCTGGAACTTCCGTGATAGCGGAAATGCAGCAAAATGAATGAAGCTGGAAAACAAGCTATCAGAATTATAAAAAAGGAACAATGAAAAAAGACTTATCAATTACAATCAGCTCAATCATACTTGTACACGCAGCTACCGACGTGAAATTGGTGACGCGGACTTGTCAGCTAACATGTTCATGCCGATTCGCCGAAGCGATCATCATCAATCACATTCGTCTGCGTCTAGCGATGAGCCTCCTTCTGAACGTTGCTTATAATTAGCAACAAGAATGCACGATTTATCAACCGTAACATACGCTCATTAAGATTCAAGCACAGTTCATTGGCGAATATATAGCTCCGGGAGCATTTCCAGCTGTTCCTGCGAAACAGAGCTTAGAGAACGGTATCGTACACGATGCAACTTCAACGAGGGCACCGAGATTATTGTGCTCAAATCGTGACATTTACACGAATTCTTCATTTGTCTACTAACACGAACTCTTCTTCTTCGTGCAACTTTGTGACCGTGTGGTCGAGTAAGTCGTGCCGATGCCGTAGGCTGCAATTAAAAATTATGGCATGATGTGCCTTCCTCAACATCAGTGCATCAGTTCAGCAGTCCTTGCGGGGATCTTATTCAATGCTTGCAGCGCGGGCCGTTCCCGGGGCAGTACAATCTTTCCACACCCCCACGCCATTCATCATTACAATAAACCTATAGCGTAATCAGTAGATATCCTCCAACGGCATATTTTTCACTGGCGTACAGGTAAGGTAACTCGCTTGACCAGTATAATGGTAAACTTCAGAGCGCAAGTTGAGTAGGCGTCATAGATGAACACATAGCACGGGACAACCGCTTGTCCTGTGCTGTGCAAGTTCTTCTACGTCCCGTACCTAATTTGCGCTCCACAGTTTACCATTATGAACCAACTAGACCCGCAACGAGTTCTCTTATGACCAGTATAAGATGACAGTAGATGGTTGTGTACGTCATTTTTTTGATCCCGCTAATACGACAGGAAAGAGGTACGTGTCACGAGAATCGACTTCCCCTGGGGACACTGCAGGTTCGTTCGCCCACACAAAAGGATCGGTGGCGGAAACAGCGCCCGCAAGAGGGCACTGTCGAACGCGAAGAGGTAGTTACTCTACGAAGATACAAACCGGAGGCGGGGGAGGGGGGGGCAAGTTAGGGGAGGGTTGGTTTTATAGTAAGCACGCATCACCAGAACAAACCCGACAGCCCCCCTTACACATTAAGGCAGACCACGGTAAGAAAGAAGTAGAGGGGACGGGGGGTCTCGTTTTACCCTCTCCCTCACAGACCCATAGATGATGGAAGCGCTCTTTGCCTGCCGGCCCCAGGCGGGTAGCGGAAACGGAAGTCGGGCATCTTTTTCTTGCTCTTCTAGTTCGAATCTCCCGGCTAGTGAGAGCGGCATCAAGCGCTGAGGAGAATGGGTGGGGTAGTGGAGGGAAGGGGAGGGGGGGTCATAAGGGCTGGGAAGAGAGAAGGGGGGGTCACACGTGCTTCCGGTGACGCTCTCCGCACCGCTGCTTTATCGCCGCCGATGCCGGCGAATCGCATGCGGAGTACGATGTTTTCCATTGAGGACCGCGCGAAAGAGATGCGCCGGTAACACAAATCAAGGACTCTATTGAGAAGACGGGTACTGTAATAAAAACAGACTACGCCCCAGAGCCAGGATTAGTTACTCGATTGTAAATAATAAAAATGTACGAAACTTGTAGCGAACTACCTGAACAGGGGACGCAATAACCGCGAGTGACTCTCGGAGAAAGGCAAACTATACACAACGTTTATACGCGTAACTATACGAGTAAATCGACGGTTAGGGGTTTGGATCGCACCAACGGAAAGGGTGATTTTTCGTCCACGTAAGTTCATCTCGATTTACCTGTACGACAGTTAAAAGCAACAATGAATGCTCCCTATGCTTTCATTGGCCAATTGTCTGTTGGATCCATATGGTTGTGTCTTACAAAGAAACGAGCCCCCCCCCCCCCGTTAAAAAAAATTCTGTTCTTTCGTTCACACCACGTTTACACCACTTAGCGCCCTTATTATCGAGTTCCTTGGCCTCATTATTTGTGGCTACTGTGTCGATTTTTTTTTTATTTATACATCACTGATACTGCATTTTCATAGCAATGTGACTACAGGCCACGCCAACCAGGCGAAGAAAACTTCTGGACGCCAGCGCTTTCTCACCTAATTTTTACGCAGAGACGAAGGTCTCAACCTTTATTTCTTAACGCGCTTATTCTTTAACTTCAGTTACAATTAGAAGAGCGGATCTACACTTTGGGAGGCTACCTCCGTGTCTGTGGAGGGTGTGTCAGAGAATTGACAAGCGTAGACTTGCTCGACTACACGACGACCTTGCCTACAAAGCAAAACGACGGCCGCGGAGCCCACAGTGCGTCGGCTTAGTCCTTTATACAACTGCACACGGCTCGCGGGGATTCCCGAATGATACACGGCATTCCTCCTATACGAACGCCGCGCCAAGCATAGCACGCCCTGTACAAGCTGGGAGGGCTTGTAGATCGTGGCTGACAAGGTCACATAAAGTTGGTTCGTACAAGCAACTTGGCTGCAACGCGGCACATCAGGCCGGGGCTACACTAACAATGCACTGTCATGGCACTACCGCTGACGTACTCGTTCCAAGATTTTTATAGATCCTGAGTTAAACGCACACCTGGGACCAAGTGCATAACTGTATCGCTGTAAACTATATAACACTGCTCAGGCAGGTCGCTAGGCATGTACGATGCTTGTTGACCTTTTTTTGTCCATATAAATAACCGCGCAATAAGAGCATACGTCGACACTCGTACTGAAACAGGACCATACATGCGAAAATACGAGAGTCCACGTACTCTAACCCTGTGGACTTTCACTCGGCTGTCAAATTACTGATTAGCGATCGTGCGTATTTTGGTGGTCTCCTAAGCAAACGTGCGAAAATACGAGAGTCCATGTACGCGCACACTGTGGTTAACTAATCTCTTCCAAGTGTTTTTATTTTCTGTTCTAATCTCATACTGAAGTTGCCGGAACAAAGACTTCTCGCTTTCGAACAGCCCTCTGGATTTGCCTGGTTACTTGCGTTCTCGAGCAAAATAGTTCTTAAAGTTATACTTCGTGACGCGACGGTATGGTCAGCGGTCCGACAAAAAGGACCACCTCCCTATAAAAATTCCCGCCCTGAATAACACCGCGAAGACTGACTGCAGCTTTGATAACTTTAGGTGGCAAACAAGTTTTGAAACCTTGTGTGGCAATCTTGTGAGCCACGTGATCACGCCGAGGTTTGTAATATTTCGGCAGCGCTTTCATTCGCACAGCGAATGTCGCGCAGTCACGCAGCAGGCCGGCGACGCCGCAACGCAGCGGATGGGCTAGCGCGCGGGCGTCTCGCTCGCGGCACGGCCGAAGAAACGGGGGCAAGCCAAGCCATGCCAGGGCTCGAGGAAGCGACCGCCGGCACCGTGGAGAGAAACGGGCGAGAGAAGGAGGCACGGCGGCCCCAGGAGGAAACGGCTGCGCTCCCAACGTTCGACGCGGCTCGGCGCCCCACGTCGCGCCAGCGAACTCCCGACGTGCGGAGAAGAGCGCAAGCAGCGGCGGCCGCTTTCCAGGCCAGCGCAGCCGACGACCGACCAACTCGACCAGAATCTTGCGTAGGCCGCCGCCGCAGCCAGTCCGCGCTCTTTCGCTTGGCACGGCCACTGCATGCAAAAGTGGCGCTGCATGCCTGCCGTGTCCCGACTGTCTGGAGCCGGTATCATACATGGGAACATGCCCCTCTCGTGTCGCTAGGGTTCAGGGCAAATGGGAACGTCCTTCTAGCCAAACAGCGCTCCAGATAAGCGAGACATATTGACTGCGTTGGTTAAAAGAAACAGGTAAGAGGTGGAACCGGGATAGCTTTAAAAATTGACCGGTGAGCTTCGATAGCACGAAGGGCAAGACAGCATTACGACAGGACACATATGACGACATGGTCGATCACATTTGATGGATGATTGGTTCAGTACTGCTCCATTGGCCCAAGCAGGTCAGAGGACCTATTACCACTTCGTTTCAAGGAGGATGCTGTTACATGTAACAATCTAGTCTAGCCTGGTTCCGAGGAGACCACTGTCCTAGCAGACTACGACCGCAGCTGCTAGAATAAAACTAGCAGAGGGGCCATGTTCACCTTCCGAATACAGCCGCTGCACGACCACTGCGCGAAAAGGCGGCGTTGCCTGACTGCACCTGAGTATGGTGTGGATTCGAGACTTCTGCAACTGCAAGAGTTCTGCAACTACGATTTGCGGCACCATATCGTCACATGCCCGAACAGAGGAGGCGTTGGCCCGAATAATCCACGCACCAGGTCATCCGAGTACTCTGGTACTACTACATGAGCGTTGCTTCTGTGCTGTGGCTAGCATCTGCCCCATATAATGAATAATGCCGGATGAAAAAAAAAATTCACATCGTCACGAACAGCGCTGCTACGAAACTTCCAGAACCTCACAATAACCCCCCGGTAGTACCACACCATTTATCTTTTACTTCACTAGATTAGACATAACTAGATTTTTTTTATTTTTACTTCTTTCATCGTCAAATAGCAAAATGTAACTTAATATTTAAAAATTTTCTTTTTAAACTACCCGGTTCTTGGCCAATCCCCAAGCGTGGGTGCCAGCCACGGTTTCAAGGGACTACTACTACTACTAATACTACTACTACTACTACTACTACTACTACTACTACTATTAGATGATGCGGCGGCAGCGAGCGGCGCTACAGTTGCTAGAGGAGTAAACTGGAAGTAGCGGCGCCAACGATGATGATGACAATGATGGCGTCCGCGAGAACAGCTGCAGGAGCGGCGCGCTGCCCTCCCACTTTGAAGCAGATCGCGAGGTCCCGCCACCTCGCGGCCGTCGACGGAGCGACAGCCGATCGAGCCATCCGCTGACGCCGCAGGTTCAAAGTCCTGCTGCTGTTGCCTGCCTGTGCATGGACCCACGAGGTCCATGTCGGTCGTTTCCGTTCTGTGCTCGGTGACTCTGTTCGCCGCGACGGACGGCGGCCCCCTTGTCCGGGTAGGACACCGCTGGCCTTCGGCCACGCAGTACTTCCTGGGTACGTCTAGTTTGGGTGCGGCGACCAAGGTTGCCGCGCCAAACGGTAGCCCCAATGCGGTCGCAGTTCAGTGCCCGACGATTGGACTCGTCGAGCCGAACTGTGGCCCCCCCGTCCGGGTAGGACCCCGCCGGCTTCCAGCCGCGCGGTATTTCCTGGGTACGTCTGTTTTGTGTGCGGCGACTGAAGTTGCCGCACCAAACTGTAGCCCCATGGCCGAGTCTCTCTGGCGTGGGGCCGTGAGACTGGCTACGTCTGTTTGGCGCTTTGCGCCGAGCGGTAGCCCCCTTGTCCGGGCAGGGACCGTCTTTCCGAAACAAATCTTCCCCTCCTCAACCCGGGGGGGAGGTCGTGCCGGGATAGACGTATGGATGATGATGGGTTGATGAGTATCGTAGAACTCTGGGACAAAGTGCCTCCGGGCACCGCGTCTCCTCCCATCTGACAACGGCGCGGGGGCGCAACGTGCAGTACACTACCACTACAGCCGGCCGCATCTCTCGCTCGCTCTTTTTCAGTGCCCTTCTCTCGCGCGAAGAGCGGCAGCCGAGACGCCCGAGGCGTTTCGCGTGGCCTTCGCGTGCCTCGAGCCGCAGGAATCGCGACGGCGGCAAGCTTGCCCCGCGCGCTGCCAGCTGATCTGACCGCTCACTACGACGACGTGTTTGTATCTGCCTTGGCGCGCTGTCTACGTGTTCACAGCAATGTTTCCTGCAAATAAACGTAGAACACTCTCAGGCCCTGGCGTGGACGGGCCAGTCCGACTAGTTGGACTTTCTGGGGCACTGAGATACTGCACCTGGTAGTTCTGCATTGCATTGTAATCGTAGCAAATCGCAATGAATGTACGCAGCGAATCGCAATGTGTACGCAGGAACCTAATTGTCTTGCCCCGCTTCCAAAACTACGATTGCTTGGAAATTTGGGGGAGCAAAACGTAATTCACGACTCAAGTCAAGGGAACATTTGAAAGCATAAATATTAGACAAATCCTTCTATTCAGCACCATATCGATGATCGACTGAACTATCGCAGCCCCAGAGTCCCTTCTAGCGATATTTATAAAAAATGGCGGTGTGCAGCCCCTGACAAGCATGACAGCGGCACCTTCACCTGGTTCGGACATGGGTTTGACTGTTGCCGACGTCTACGCCTTCGGATGAACGGCTGCTTACTTACCGACGCTTTACGGGTATTGTGGACACGGTATTGAAGAGCTCGGCAAACATAATCGCCTTTTGCCAACTGTGACAACTTGCAGACAAACTACGAGTATTCTGCTGATGATTTAAATGGCTCTTATCCGGCTTACAAAAAATTATTGGTGATTAGGCCATACACGTCCGCATGACAGTGGGTAACAGATCTTGAGAGGGCGCAACAGGCTCAGAAAACATGCGGAATACGGTGGCAACTCTGAACTTAGTGAGCCGACAGTCTTCGCCGTCCGCCACTCAGACCAGCATTGACATACACGTTGCCAAGGGTCGACGGTGGCGTTGCCACCACCCGCAGAAGAAATTGCGAAACACTGTTGCGCGGGTTTGCGCCACTTCGCGATCGATCCTATGGTTGCCGGTTCGAGCTGGGTTATATTTCGATCTACGCGGCACAGCTTCCGACACATAATAGAAGAGTGCGCTTTACGCGCGCGTTTGGAAGGTATTTTCTTTCCTCGCCTCTGACGACATATTTAGCTGTGTCAACTGTAATTTACGACCTGGTTGAAGGACGTCCGCATATGGCAGCCCAGATTTCAGAGCAAGAGTTAACACTGACGAAAGCGAAATGTTTACAACTGCTCGAGCAATTTCGTCAGCTCTGACAACTGGTTTGCGTAGCACGACGAAAGCTAAGCATCGCAGGGCTCGACCAGGTGGTTTAATTACTCGTTTACCGAGTATCTGAGAAATAGATGTTATGTAATTAGATTTTCGAATAGCGTTCCAATGAAGATCTGAACTCCTTAATATATATAAAGGTCCGGGCCCTCTGACGGCTTCGGGCAAGTACCCTAAACGATTTGCCGTCACCTTTATTACTAAGAAATGCTACCGTGTGGAGGCGCATGTGCAGTACTGTCAAGCAAACGCACCAGTAGAAATCCGCGGAACCTTACTGATCAGATATAGCCGTACTGTTACATTAAGTTAGAAAGGCTTAGCATGCCCGGATAGCCGAATGGTTTAGAAATCACAAAGGCTTGCTTTACTCCACGATGTCTGGCTAATGTCGATGACGCCGGGCCCGGCATTTCGGGGCCAAGTGTCGTGTGAAATTGAAATATCTTGCTAGTTTTGCCCAAACTTCCAGAGTGTGATTTTCTTAGTCAAGGGAAGTGTGTGACAGTGTTTCCAGGACTCATAAAGTACCGTTAAGTAGTCCTTCAAAGTATTAATGATTAACTTTGTGGTCGCGAGACGCTGCTGTGGTTCGATAAAGCTGTTAAATCTAATTATACATGCTGATACATATTTGCTACCCACATACAATACAAAACATATTTATTTCCAGAAATACAAGAGAAATACCATTGGCTAAAAGCTGTTAGAAATACAGATTGAGAAAACTACTTCTGCCCGGCTCATCAGCAACTACAATAACGATACACCTAAGCATTCCAATTTGTACAGATGGGCAAACCCTTTGAATAATCCACGTTGAGCTGCGTTACTCGAATCATTTGTCAATATATATATATATATATACATACACACACACACACACACACAAGTTCATTAACGGGACTTGTGACTCTTCAAGCCTACAGACAATAATGACCCATCACCCGGACTCTTGCGTTCGGGGTCTAGGAGCTTGCCTCAACGTGAAAGCAGCGCCTACCGACGCAAGTTTCGCGGGGCGCCCCTATGCTCTCGCCAAGCCAGACACCCGCGCGGGGCCAGAGCCATCGGCCTCCGCGCATCGATAGCGCAAGCGTCGACTCCCCGCCGCCACTACTACCACGCCGGCGCACATTTCCCCGTCCCAGCTAGCAGCCGACGCAATCCCGTCGTTCGAAAAAAGCGCCGGCGCCGGGCCAATGCGCATGCGCACTGAGGACATTTTGCTCCCTCTTCCAGCATGTGAGCGCGCGAGTATTTTTTGCTTAGTTCTCTCCAGTTCGAAAAAAAAAAAAAAAGCTCCCGAAAAGCCGCTTCGCCCCACGCTTCTACTATACTTCTAGTACGCCTCCTCCATCTGAATCCTCCTCAACCGTTCCCTCAGTGCTCTCCGAGAAGAGTCAAGGAGAGAGAGAGACTGATGAAAACAAAAGGAAAACAATCAAGACCGAAGCCCTCCCCTACGCTCTTGCCATTTCCCAACCTCCGAACTAGGCAAAAACACCATGGTATAAAAACCAATCGAGGAAGGAGGCCGCGCAAAGAGGGAGCGAACTACTAAGAGACGCCCGCGCAACGAAAACAAAAAACTTTACCGTCGCAAAAGCGAAATTTAGCAGAAAAACAAAAATGGGAAAGAAGACGAAGAAGAAAGACAAAAGCGGCCCACACCGTCCTCTTCTTCCCCCTCCCCTTCCAGTCAGGCTCCCTCTCTCCGTTAAACTTCTCTCCATTTCGCAGAATCCAGCCGCCGCCACTTCTTCCTCGCCTCCTCACAATGGCCGGCTCAGCTGGTTTGCGCGACGTACCCCCCCATTTTTCACAATACCCTCGCCCACTCTCCCAAGGCAAGGCGTGTGTGTGTGTGCTTCGCTACCCCATCACCCGTCGTCCTTCCTCCTCTCCGCAATATTCCGGCGGCCGACTCACCGCGCACGCGCACAAGCGCGCGTCGCGCGATGGCGCCACCAAACTCCCTCTTCGCCGGCGCTGTTTCCTTCTCCTGTTTGCGTTCCGTTTTTCTTTCCTTCTTGCCTCTCCTTGCTTCAGATTCCGTTCTGTTTCTCTCGCTCCATGCACTTTTCTCTCTCTCTCTCGTACAGATCCCTAGCTACCGTCGCTTGGGCCCCTCCGTTTCTCCCCAGCCTGGTCCTCTCTCTTGGCCGCTTTATTTATTACAGCTGCCGCCGCCGCCGCGCCGGCCAGACCAGCCAATGCCGTTGCTCTGCGGGCTCCTCGGCAGCTAGCTGCGCGACCATACGCGAAGCCTGCCTCCATTCTCTTCCCCCTTCCAACCTTCTTACACCCACGTGGCGTGTTACTACATAGGCTATCTCAACCTCGAGTAAATTTGAAGTAGCAAAACTTTTCTTCAAGTATTATCCCTGCAGCAAAGGAGCTAGCTGGTGACGACATTGTTCCTCACAAACAAGAGGTTAAAACACGTGAAGAAACAAGGTAAAACTACATGCAACGGAGAAGCCTGAGCGACTTGCTTTATCATCCGAACATCTACACTGAATAATATTTTGAGGGCATTGTCACTGTACCCTCAGCATACGCCAGTGAATGTACTACAATTACTACAGATGCGCATCAGGTGTTTGCCTTCGATACGCATGTGACGCAAGAGGGCGGACTGCCTATTCACTTGAGCCATAGTTTTGATTTGAGGACGTCAGTGGGTAGTTAGTACCCAAGTTATAAAGTGAACGCTCTGAAAAATCGACAATAAGAGCAAACTCCTACGTTCAACTACAGAAGACGCTGGCATCTGTGGCCATTTCTCCATGGCTCGCGAGTCCCGACAGTTGATGGTAGACAGTAGGCTATGCTGTACCCTTTTTTCGTCATTGCCAGAAGTTAGTTAGACGTGCGAGCTGAACGGCCGCATCGCGAATGTTTAGTGAGAAACTTAATAGTACACATGTCGCGTCGCTAAAGATAAATGTCTGCACGAACGCAGACAGTTTCCTTTTGCGTCCTTTCCTTTTTGGGTTCAACAAGTCCAGCTGCAGAAATGGCATAATTGACTGCGTTGTCAACTCAGTAGTCTTAAAGGAGACCGTGTTCGCTACAAAGCGGTAGACTCCAGAGCACCTTCTTGAAGAGAACGGGGTTGTAGTTTGGTTAAGATAAAGTCCTGGATAAAAAGGAATTATTTGAAAGCGAAAAGAATCTGGAATGAATTGAAGGCCACGAGAAGCTTGCAAGATGCCTCCTAGGCCGGTAACGTTAACTCCCAAGTCTCCAAAGACTTGGCACTTTACTTTTCTCCAAAGAACCCGGAACGAAGGTTCTCACCAAGCGGATCCAGAATTCCGAGATAGTTCTCGTTTCAACCGCGGCGCCATCTCTCGGCGCAAGCCACAGCGAGCACGAGCGGGCCTGAAATGCCCGCAAAATTTGACCTGAGCCGAGCCGAGCCAGACGGGAGCCGAAGGCGCCTGAGGGCTTGCTGGAGCGAACCGTAAGTAGCGAACAAAAAAATTAAAGCGAGAAGAGCGACGCGATCCGACAAACAAAATATGGCGGCAGAGCAGACACAAGAGAAAAAAAAACAGCAGCGGCGTTCCGTCTCACTAAAGCCATGCAGCACATTAGATGCTGGGGGGCTGACGTCAGCCAATGAAGAGGGAGAGTAGGTGTACTGCCCTTCGCACTATGCATCCGAGCCCGTGTCGTCTGCTACAGAGGGGCAGGCACAAGCAGACGATACTGCAAGGCTGCGCGACATGGGCAATACTTACTGGCAGTTTTTATTTAAAGACAAACGTTGTTGATGACCGGAACTGAGAGATGACTCGGCAGGGAACTATCTGACTGATGAACAGTGAGCATCGACGAAATCTGGCACCATACTCTAACTGCTCAGCTTTCTTGTTCATAGAACGCGAATGAATACATCGGCACTGTTTCACGATGACGTCAAGTTGCTTAAACCAAGCCCAATAAAAGCAGATGTTCGTCCTTCAGGATACAGGACATAGCAAAGGCTACAGTTTTAAGCAGTTAGGACGACAATGTTTACTTTGGAATCGGCACTGTGTAGGACTGCTAACTACTTTCGGTCGCGCATTTATTAGAGGTACTCCCCGCGATTGCTGCTCGTCACTTCTACAAGGCTGCACGGTTGTAAGCGCCAGCGCATGCAGAGAGAGCCGCGGAGGGGGCCACCACCGACTGGAAAGGGAGGTGAACGAAGGTAGCTTCGGCGCATGCGTCGCTTGAGCAAGGCGGCGGCCCATCTGCCGAGCGGTGGAAAGAGCGCGCACGTGACTCACCTCCGGTTGGCGCCGGTAGCGCCCCCTCCGCGAGTTGCGGACGCCTCCGTAGTTAGCGCGATGGGTGGCGGGATATCGACAGAACGCCGTTCGTCGCTGTCAAGAGCTAACACACAAACGGCGGCGCGTGAACTTCTGCCGCTGGCGACGCACAAGCGTCACATCTATCTGCTTTTATCCCTGCGCGGGCCCTAGGCGGCAAGATATCGGCGGCTGCAGCGCGATAACGTCAGACAACCAACGCTCGCTTTACTCCTTCCAACGTCCCAATTTTTATACTTGACATCCATTAATGAGGTGCAAACAAACGTCAAATGCCCCAAAATCGCAGAAAGTAAATTATCAAAGCGAGACCAAGTCTCATCTGTAAAACAAGGTAGCTTTTCTGTGTTGAGCAAGGCCTCTGATGATCCTCGAATGGTTACACCTCCGTTATTCCTAACACATTGGCTATTTGCGTTATAACTGCAACAATACGAAGTCTCCGAACTGATTTTGCCTCAGATCCACACGACCGCTGCCAGAAAAATGTGCAAATACGATAACGGCGGTCGAAAACCAATGCTACATGCCTCCGGCGCAAAATCGCGCCCCCCTTATCTCGCATCATTAGCGTACCATTACAGCTTACTGTTTTCTTACACTTCGGAGTTCCAGGCGGCTCTGCTGCAGCACCTTGAATATGGACACCACTGATAGCACATTAAAACAAGAAAAACGAGAAACGGCAATCAAGAGGACATGCGCACGTATGCATTAGTTGTGCCATTCGGCGACACTCGCACTCTTACCAAGTTCATATTCGAAAACGTTCATAAGTTCACATTCGGAAGAACAAAAGTGGAGTTCCTGAAGTCATCGGTTATTTGGAAGCACTGCATCGTACGGCTGGTAATCTGCGAGGGCCACGCAACGTCCATTTAATTACAAAATGCACGTATTTACACACGAACATCGTATCCCAGACAAACTGCGCAGTTGGGGACTGTCCCAAGTCTTTATTACCGAACAGAATAACCCATCTGAGAGGTTAAGCAAGCGAAAAAAGGTCACTCTCTAAAGCTGCAGGGATATTTCTGGACACACTGGTTACCGCAAGCCGTCGGATCTCCTGGACAGTAGTAGAGACAAAAAAGATATCACCAATAAATACTTTAAGCGTGCCTTTATTTTGCGAGCTACAGGTTTCCAGCACTTTTGACGGGGTACGATCAACGCGTCTGAGAACGACCGGTCGCCAACCACGGACACTGGAAGCACGACAGCAGGACACACAGTCATGGTAACGGTTCACGGGCTCCCGACGGCTACTGTGTTGCAAAAGCGATTCCGCGCCCACAGCACACATGATCCCGGGGTAGGCAAGAGCCCGCGACGGGTCTTGGGCGGTTTTCAACGTGGCTAAAAACGAATGGCAAACGGCAGGAACGTCAGCAAGCACAGAAGCATTCAACAGCAAGCTCGGACAGATGATGCGCACTGGGCAAGAGTTAGGCCTAAGCAGAAAACAGCGTATTAAAGTTGTGTCTAACAGAGTCAGATTGTCGTTAGAAATGAGATGTTATGTTAAAGTCCTCATATACGCTTGCGACGATTCACAGACATCGCACTAGCACAACAGCAAAAGAATTGTCCAACAAGAGGTACACAAGCATTAGCCATTAAAACGACACAGAACATAGAAAGTTCAATAACATTAGCCATTAAAACGACGTAGAACATAGGAAATCGAATTACACTTACGCTCAAAGCCCACATATAGGGTGACGTACTCGTTTCATTACACTTACTACACCCTATGGATCACGTTGTACGAGTCCGGTATGCGATCGGTACAACGATGTTCTAACAAGGCCGGAGGGAACTTTCTGGAAAAGTTAAGGAGCTCGCGAGCGATGAGTTCAAACAAAGGCGCGGAATACTCGTTCAAAAAGTCAGGCCAAACATCCATCACGGACCCGCCACGCGCACAATTCGAGGAAAAGAAAATGCGCGCCACCGCGTTCGTACGGTGCGCCTTAGCGGCGACTAGCCGCAACCATCGAAACCGGAACCAAAACCGGAGGCGCTGACCGAAAAAAAAAAAAAAAGATGGAGAACGCAGCTCGACAGACGTCGGGGTCCAAGAAACGAAACCACCCGAAGTGGGGCCCCTACAGCGGCGGCTGCGGAACGGCAAGCGCCCTGAGCGGTGGCGCCACCTAGCGGCCAGTCGCCGCAGTAAGCCCCCGTCGGCTGGCGCTTGAACCGAAAGCCCATCGCGAAGAATCTCGTTCGCGCTCGGATCGCAGGAGCGCGGTGCCGGTGAAAAAACGCGCGAGCTAGCTAGACTGCGCAAACTTCTCTCGCGTGTGTAACGAAACGCGGCGGTACACAACTCCGGTGACTGTTGCACGTTACGCCGGCAACAAAGGCATTCCCTCCTCACGGGATGCCTCGCTGGAGAAACATCGAATCGCTCTAGAATTGCCTCCCATTAAGATTCGCGAAATAAAGAGGGAAAAATGAAACTGCGAACTGTACAGGCGTCAAGATTTGAGACCATGACGAAATTTCAGGCAGGACGAAGTAGGGTCCATATATATATTCCCCTCGCTGACTGTGACGCCAGACCGCGGCACAACGCAACCGCTTGGTCGCTAGGCCGGCGGTTGCAACGCGATTTCCCCACAGAGAACGAAACGGCGTGCGCGCGTCAGCACGCGCGGCTGTTGACAGCGCAGGCGTCGTCGTCCGGTGGCTGTGCCGGTCGCGACGATTGCCCTGGTGAACGACACTGCTTCTCGGAGCGAGAGCTGTCTTCCCTTATCGCACACAAGCTCACACGGAACAATGCCCCGGCGCAGCAGCTTTTTCTTTTTTAATAGGGACTCGCGCTGCTAGCAGGACTGGATGATAAAAACGAATGCCTCCGATGTGCTCCCTACTGCGCGAATATTCTCTGCGCGGTCCGGAGTCACTAGGTGACGGTCCTAGTAGTGACGCGCGCACGCAGCGATAGCGACGTTCGCCAGAACGGTCACACATACACACACAGACGCATGACAAAAACAAAAACGTCACGCACACAAGAAGCGACGATGACGATGACAGCGACGAAAACTCACCTTAAATCTGAGGGCATGCAGTGGGCTGACCTCTACCCCCATGCCATAGGCGTCTGGCGTCGAACACGGGATGACGGCCTCACGGCTCGAACCGTGCTGGTCGTCGACTTCGTCGTCGCGTCGACACGTCGTGGCAAACACAGTCCCTACTCGGGAACACACGAGAATGTTGTCAGTTCACGACAGTCGTCGAGGGCTATAGGCTGCGATGAACGGCAAACGCTGTGCGCTAGAGTCAGCCGCAGCAGCAGACGACACGCCGTGAGGAGCACGCACGGCAGCGGCAGGTACGACGCTCTCTTCTGAAAGCCACACCGGCACCGACAGCGGCTGATCGCTCACTGAAGCGGCGCTCGACGTGAGCGTTGCAGACGACGGGGCGCGCGCGATCCCGTCGTGCTTCGCGCGCTATGATCACGTGGAGCGCTTGCGGCCAATCCGCGCTCGCGGAACGCTCGCGGCGGCCCCTTGCGGCGGCAATTTTTCTTCAGCTGAGGACGCGTTGCGAGGCGCTTTTTTTCTACGCGGCCATGTCGTTGTTCTGCCGCCGGTGTGGGCGAGGGATGAGGCGCCGAGGGCTGAAGGCTGGCTGGCTGGCTTGCCTGCTGCTGCCGCTTGCTACGAAGGTTGCCACGAGCGGCCGGTGTGCTGGAAACTTCATTCGAGAACCGTTCTGAAGCGCATTGTTCTGTGTTCGTTTCCCTTTTGCCTGTTGAATGAACCTTGCACACTCATTAAAAAAAGTTTGCCTTTGTGACTTCGCCCGTCTATTTGTAAGACTGTTTTCGAACGGTCATCGTGTGGCTAATGCCACACGATGACCGTTTGGAAGCCTCCAAACATGTTCCTGTTTTTGTCCGCTGTCCTTAGCGAGGGTATTCTTCACTCCTGTCAATCCCGGTACTCTATTTTGAAGTTTGACGCAGAGATATATTTTCTTAACGAACACAGGTCGGAATACCAACCCGTTGCGCTCTTCCTCTCCGTTTCCCCAAAGATCACAGAGTTGTGCTATTAGAGAGAGTAGCGGTGTTCACCATTAACTTTGCTTCGCATCTCCCAATCAAAGGGCAGGTCAGGTGATTCTGCGAGACTGGACGCCACGGACAACTGGCAGTAAATTCTCCGAAATATGTCATAACGTCTCCCAACGTATCCACACCTTCAGACATGACGTCACTAGATGTATCCTGTGACGTAGAAAGAGTCTTCTTTGCTCACTCTTCCCTTTGTCCTTTCGTTACACCTGTAGCTGTAAGGACACATGAGCAGATGCTCAACAAAAAGTTTGTTAAATTTGTTACTATCACGGTTTCTGAATGAAAAGACGCTATAAGAGCCTTATAGGCATGTGAAACAAATCAGGAAATTGATGCGGACGTATTACTTTATGTGAGCTGAATTTCTTAAACAATGTTTTGTGAAGCGGTTGGCTGTGAAGTTTCAGTGAAACTGAAACCATTGTACTTGAATATGTTAAAATAAACTCTGGCGACGTTTGTGCTTGTATCTTCACAACTCTGTAGTAAGATATCGAGAGGACACACTGGAGTAGCTAGCTGTGCATTTTTCTTTTCTAACGACGCAGCTTTGGTGAATGTTCAATACTAGGTGTGTGGATCTGTGCGCGACTCTGTGCATACAGAGTTCATTCACACACTTGTGACGGTATTTTGTTCGAACGAGCAGTTCTGCATATCTGATAAAGTGAAATTAGTCGTCAAACCAGTTCGTGTTCTGATTTTATCTTTCCAAGTACTGACCTCACCTTTCGATGATAACGGCACAAAGCTATGCCCAGATACACGTGTAATAATAGCACATGTTTCGAACCCACTTACAGTAAATATTGTAGAATATCGACATCTTCTTTTCTCGCATAAATTCCGTGTTAACATATTGTTTTTGATGTCCTGAATTTAAGATAAATGATGAAAATGAATCGAATGGCTGATAAGCTCCCGAGAAAACGGCAAGCCTTGTGTCCGAACGAGTTTAAATTAATGTTTAGCCGCCTTTTTCTTTCTGCGCTCTGAAAGTTTGGGTACGTGCGAATTGCACAACTTTATAATACACGTCAACTTGACATCTTCTAAACAGCTGGGTGTTTTGCACTTATGCCGGGTCACGTGACTTAATACTCAGCACAGGGTCAGTTTCGGGCCGTGGTTCTGGGAAAACAAGAAGAGTTCGTTTACACCGCTTGTGGCGTTGCTTAGCTGCAATAAGCAATAATGCTTGTTTAACAACATAAAAGATATTTCATCAATAATGTGCCATTTGGAAAGAGACCTTTGCGAAAAAATGATAGGCGTAACACAAAGGATAGAAAAATCGAAGAGTGGATCAAGGAACAGACTGCCGTAGCCGATATCCAAGTTGATAATGAGAGGGAAAGAATTATGGCAGCTTTCACACTACTGGTGCCAAGCCTGAAGGAAGAACGGACCTGGGCGGCGTTCCTTATTTCTCTTCATTTTTTTCTTTCTGTCTTCTCTTTCTTTCTCTCTGTTTCTTGTGTCTGTTTTTTTGTGCCAGTTGCTTTCTTTATTTATTTCTATTTCTCTCTCTGTCTCGCTCTTTCTATCTTTATTTCTCTTTCTTCCCTTTCTTTCTTATCATACTATGTCCATCTTTCTATTTCTCTCTCTCCCTCTGCTTCTTTATTTCTTTGTTTCTCTTTATTTCTCTTTTTGCCTTGCTCTTTGTTTTTTTCTACCTCTTTTTCGTGTCTGTTTCTTTCTCTTTCTATATTTTGTCTGTATTCCCTTTCTTTCTATTTTCTCTTTCTTTCTCTCTCTCTCTCTTTCACGTGTTTCACGTGCTGCACTTCGCCGAGCAAAGTTCGCGTTTAACGCTCGCACCTGCTGGACTAGGTAGTGGGGCTTGCCCAATTCCTGTGGCACATACCCACCTGTAGTTTTCTGCGGGAACCAACGTTTTTACGGCCGGCTTGCTCCGCTGTTAAAAAGAATTTGGCCTGGTCCCGTCATGAGAAAGACCGATGACTGATGGTCACTTAGAGCAACGGAATGGGTAGCAAGAGATCGGAAGCGTGACCGAGGACGGCAAACGTTAGGTGAAATTTGAAATTAAATTAGAGTAATAAAATGTAATCAGCTCGCGCAGGATAGGGTGGTGTTGGAGATCTCTGGAGGTGGCTCTGGTTCCGCAGTGCACATAAAATGGGCTGACAACAAAAATGTGATGGCTATTTGCGAAATTAACTTGAATAACAGACGGAATGCCTTCAGCATAGCAGCGAAGTAAACAATAGTTAACGTTAGTCTGTTTGGGTTATCCATAGAGAGGATGGCTAATACGCCTTCGCGGTACTATATCGTATTTTAAGGTATGGAAGCTGTGTGGTATATCATCAACTGTGAGAGCGGGCAAAGCATAAAGCTTATTCGAGCAATCTATATGCCCCATAAAGTTTTGCCTATACACAAAGTAAATACGAACTCAGCCGTTCCACAGCGCAGAATGCGATCAAATCTAAGAAAGGCTTGGTATCGGACATCACACAAGCACACTCTTGTGGTCTTGGGCCATGTGGGAAGCAGAACTTTACTTAGGCGGACGTTAAAGAAATGCCTTTATACAAAGAACTTAAACACGACGATGGAAAAGTCTCGCTGAGGATGTTGTTCATGTTCCATATAACAGGAATCTTTCCTGCTACACCGCACGGACTCCTCCTAAGAGTCTAAGTCCGGAAACATACAGTCCAATGAATTACAATATAGAAAGCTCGGTACAATTAGGCACTATGTGCAACATACGGGATACACGTTCTATTACTCCACTTTAACATTGTTACGAACTGCAAATCCTCTTCAACTTCATTTCCCCTATGCAACGGTTCTGCGACATTTCGAACGCAGAGAACAACGAAATTTCACCCGTAGCGACAACTCTGACCTTTCTCATGTTCCGTCAGAAAAACTTTTTGTTGAGGCAACTGACATAATTCTGTCGTCGCAGCAACTCTGACATTTCTAATGTAGCGGCAGAAGTGCATCCTGTCGCAACTACATAAGTATCCCAGATTAGACTCCGCGACACAGTATGCTTGTCTATCGTGATGTTGAAATGGTATAGGAAGTACACAACCTTCTTTAGTTACGTTTCGCTGGGCTATAGTCGCATAGTTGAAAAGAGTTTAATTGACGGGATGGCGAAGCGCTCATCGTACGTCTTTTTCGTGTACTTTCCTAAGCTGAGCACATCTCAATACTGCAACCGAAGCACTGTAGGACGACACACTGGATTGCTCCAGAAAAGCGTGGCCTGAATGTGGCGATATAATCTTTTCTGAACAGTCCCCCCCCCCCCCCCCCCCCCCGCGCGTCTACAGGCGTATCGCGGATCTTCGCAACCATGGCTCACCTGCACGTGCAAGATAAGTCCGTACTAGACAGTAATACCGAGACCGCAGAACTACAGGACGGCTTTCACTCTACTCGTGAACTTTTAACCTGCCTCTATTTCTCTAATGCGTTACCGGCGTTCGATACCTAACCGAGCCTGTGCAGGCAATTACGAACCTGATGTACAGAACACTACCGAATTGAACCACCGCTGTTTCTTCAAGAGCAAATCCGTTGCGGTCGAGATAATATGTACCTCGCTCACATATCTACCACTGTTATCCAAAAAACGGCAGGAAGGGGAAGATGGAAGCTTGCGATGAAATAATCCGTAAACTGGGGGTGGGTGCTCGAGCCGACGTTTCGACAAGTGGACTTGTCTTCAACGCTGGAAAGTTCCAGCCTTGAACAAGACAAGTCGACTTGTCGAAACGTCGGCTCGAGCACCCACCCCCTGTTTACGAATTCCTTTGCCACTGTTATGTATTGTAACTTGTAAGACACGGTGGTTGCTGACTTGTGTGGCATTCCTGTGTAAGGAAAGGGGCATAAGAAAATGCCCCAAAAAATGACAGTGACGTAATGGTGACGACCGGTGGTGGATTGAGAAAGGGTATATTTTCGCGTGAACGGGGCTGTATTGGGGGGCTCTAACCTTCATCCTCCCCCCGCCCCGCCCCAACGGCTACGCCAGTGGTACCAGCAACTTCCGCAGAATCGTGCCATTGTACCAGTACTGACTTGAGACATGTGCCTATAGGGGTCAGCGCAGACACTTGAAAAGACTCTTAGTGACTGAGTAATCACTGAGTAATGGAACGAACAAAAAAAAAGGTACGCAGTAGGACCATGGTTCGGAATAGGCAACAGACCGAGACAGCCAGTATTCTAAAGCAGAAATTACTATATCACATTTCGTGGGGCTGCCTAAACCGACCACCAAATTTAGATGCCTTTTTAGGCCAGTACAATCTATCTAATACTTTCGAGCAATGGAAGGCGCAGCTCGCCAGCTCTGACCCGGAGGTACAGCTTGCGCTTTGGGTCACGTCAGGCAGGCAGCAGTAGCCAGTGGAGCCCTGGACTTGGGGCCCCACCCATCGAGCTCATGACCCCTTATCCCAACCATTATGAATAAAGTTGTACTACTACTACTACTACTACTACTACTACTACTACTACTACTACTACTACTACTACTACTACTACTACTACTACTACGAGGAAGGAAGGGCAATGGGCGGATCATATAATGGCGTAGCTCTCCATTGCTGGGATTCTCCATACTCGAAAGATCACTGACGACCCCTAGACACCTCCGTGTCACTATTGCGCATTCTGGCCCCCCGGAAAGCCAGCTTCTCCTACCAACAGGGAGGAAGCGGCGGGGGGGACTCCATGGCACGGACGCACTGAAGCCCGATTTAATCGGCGATACACGGTAATAGTTGCAGCCGCGCGGCGGGCTACTGGGCGTCCAATCGCGTTGAATGACAAATGAGCGTGGTTTGCACGCACGGTATTCGAGGGGTGTAGCGGGCTTCTCCGGCAAAGAGGGGAAGGGGGCTTTGAGGGATGTTAGGAAGTCGTATGCAGAAGGGAGAGTGAGGGGCTTCATTTCCTCAGTGTCTGCTGAAGCGACGGTCTCGTCTGCTCTGCCGATGACTCGATGACTACGTGTCAAGAGCGGAGACGTCCACTTATTCACGCGTCCGCCGGGCCAGGCTGCAGGCTCATCTCGCTCATTACAGGTGGGCGGCGTGCGTACGCTATCATCGCTGTGTTAGCTACCGTCATGAATGTTGAGCTCTCTTATTATGCCACGATTACTTCTTCGCGCTCGCTGCTCAAAACAGCTTCCACCCCCCCCCCCCCTCCTCTCTCCTCTTCTAGATGGGGTAATTGAGAGGGGCCACGACGCGGCCGCCTACGTGGTGTTGCTGTCGATATCTTTATCGGCAGGGCCGGCGGCGCACGCGCCTTGTGGACGGTGTGCTGCCGATGGTAATCGTCGTCGGCAAAATCACTTAAGCCGCCGCTGGTGGCACCGCTCATCGTCGCACTTTCACGCACTGCCTGGCTACTTGTCAGGAAGGAAAGTGATGGTAGAAGTTGAATGTTTTGGGTTAGCTGGAGGCACGTGGGAACTCGTGAACCTACGCTGCTGCAGAATGGTAGCCTTACAATCTCTGCACGGAGAAAGACATGCCAAAGATGATATCCAATGTAAAGCTGGCAGCCGATGCATAGAAAAACAATGTGCTGTAGAGGTTGCAAAAAGGAGTTGGGCAGTCCAGAGGCCCGCATTCAAAGAGCCTTAATCAGCCTGTCTGAGGACCTTAATCCTGTTCGTACAACCCCTGTATGTCTATATTGAACCATTACACACACAAAACCAGCTCAACTTTGAGCAGGAAAACGAGAACGCAGAAATAAATTCGAGCACGGAGGTCGAAACAAATTGTGAGTGCCTGTATTGCGTGTCTTTCTATACTCATGGTCCGGCTACGAACAAGTCTCATGTGACGACGAATATTGTACATTATTGTCAATCGAACATGAACCGACAGGTGTTCTCTTACGATCGCGTGAGGTTGTTGGAAATGTGGCAACTGCAGGAGCGCACATGATTACGAGCGTCTATAGCTTGCAGACCTTGATCGAATCATGGCCACCCGGTCAAGAAATCCCATCACAATCATAATCATCATTTTCAAACTATTTTATGACCACTGCAGGAGGAAAATCTCTTCCAGTGATCTCTGATTTAGGCGCCTTGGCAACTGACTAATGACAAAAACTCTTAAAAATTTATTCTTGGTTCAGAATAAATTATAAATACTCAATAGGAACTCATCCGGAGTATTCAATGGGTAATTTATGTGCGCCAAGGCGGCGACCTGTGAATTTATATCGAATGACGTGGGTTATTGTTCTTTAAAGCTTTGTTTACAAGAAAGAATACACTCATGGGCCGTAAGAAACACGACAGGGAGAAATATGTGACGTCACAAGCTTGGTGTGTTTACGAACTGTAACGGGCTCAGCAGTCGCTTCCATGGCCGCTCGCAAACGGGAAAAATTAGGCCTTCGAGATCACTTCTTGTTAGTCTGAGGAAGCCGCCTCATGGAATTTCATTTTAAATGCCACCTAGTCCTTGATTCGACGAAGCATATACGGAGGAGTTGCGTTGCGTTCTCGTCTTGTCAGCAGCACTGATCATCAGTCGCACTGTGTCAGTAAGATGGATAGCTACTTCTATACGTTTTTGACGCGGTTGGTTGTTCCACATCTGCGAACGCTGTAATAAGTCATTTAAGCCTGCTATTGTCAAACAGGATGTTTCACTTCCTTCTATTTCGGTGTCTTCACCCGTGATAAACATTTGCTACTGGGCTTATAAACGCTGAAAGTAACAGACCGACGTACGAAAATGTTTATACGCCGGCCGAAATGCTGAAAGATGTAACAGCTTTCGTCCGATACAAAGTTTACGAGGCACTGGAATATATATATATATATATATATATATATATATATATATATATATATATATATATATATACATACGAGGGTTATTCAAAAAGTAAGGGCCGTTTCGTCCCAACAAAAGAAATATTCATTAGTAAAAGTTTTCATTGGCGGGTTTACTTTAGTACACTCCTACTCCACTTTTCTACATAATCACCGTCAACATCTACGCACTTTTCGTACAGCTGCGCCCGTTTCTGTAGTCCCTCTGCATTGAAGTTCGCCGCCTGGGAATTCTTTGCTGTTTGAGTTGGTCTGTAGGAGCTTTTGGTACCCACCTTGCACACACTTTGTGAAATGCGTGCTTTTCAGTTACAATAGTGCAAATTGTAGTGCGGTCTACAAAAGGCAATTCATCTGACAGGCCACTAACTGTCAGTCGTCGATATAATCGCAATTCGCGGTACTTGTTGAACAGTTTCATTGGTCTTGGCGCTGGGCCATGCCACTCCGCTCTTCTTCGTGCGCATATCGCGGTCACTTGCGAAGTCTCGACACCACCATTTTATGACCTTTGCTTCACTCATCGCTGTAAGTCCATAAACTATGCAGAACTTGAGAAGCTGATGATCATTTTGCAATCAAAAATCAAATTGCAGCTCGCACTTTATATATATATATATATATATATATATATATATATATATATATATATATATATATATATATATATATATATATATATATATATATATATATATATACACCTTGTAACCAACATCGGTTGTTTTCTATGCCTACGTGTCAGGGGCGTAGCCAGAAATTTTTTTCGGGGGGGTTCAACCATACTTTATGTATGTTCGTGTGTGCGTTTGTATGTGTGCGTGCCTATATACGCAAGCCAAATTGAAAATTTTCGGGGGGGGTTTGAACCCCCCCAACCCCCCCCCCTTGGCTGCGCCCCTGCTACGTGTGTGTATATGGGTGTATGTGCGTGATTATATATATGTATATATACATGGATATATGTATGTGTATACGTGTGTATGTGTATGTATGTGTGCATGTTATATATAATGGCTCATTTGTTGAAGTAAATGTCTGATGTACTCCCTCATTCCGCCTATCCTGCATCCCGGCAAAAAGAATTGCTTGGCGCAATACAAACACGGCACACAAGGAAGGTACACAAGGAACAAACACTAGGTAATTTTTGTCAGTGTGCACCAACTAGGCTCCCAAAAAGTCCTATTATAGCCTGCATCTGTTCTCAATATTGTGCACCGGCGAGCCGCATCTGTGACTTTGCGGGCGGTCCTTGATGAGTGCCGCCAGCGCCTGCGAGGCCTCCGAGGTAAGCGGTCGACTTCAATAGCCACACCGAACCACATCCCTCAGGTGCACGGGTGGGCACGCACTTAATGACTTTCGGCGCGCTTCTACAAGATAACACGCTGAAAAAAGACGCACGCGCTCTGCGTTGACATCCGGCGTCCGTGACCATAGTTCCCTTTCATCCCGAAGTGTATGGACCTCCCCTTTTAGCGCGGTAATCGCGTTCTTTCCTTTGTCACTCGTTAACCTTTTTTCCCGAACCACACACGTAGCCCTGTTTCTTTCGCCCTTGTCTATTTGCTATTTATTTCTTGTTTGTTTGTGTGTTCTGACCCCGCCTCTTGTCAAGTTCTAACAAATTGGGACACTGTGTATGTCAGTATGTATGTCTCTCCCTCTCTCACATTCTCTTCTTTTTTTGCTGTTGTTGTTCTGGCCCCTCCCCTTGTCCCGTAAATGTTGTGTTTTTCACTGTGACTTTCTCTTATATATTTTAAAGGGACACTAGAGAGAAATAATGAATTGGTTTAGATTGATAAAGTGTGCTCGGAGAACTCTTGTGTAGTTTATTTCACCACCATAGGTTTATTATTAGAGGAGAAAACAAAGTTCAAAGTTTAATTTTTAAATTTCGCGCCGAACTTTGTAATTCGTGACGTAAAAGGTTTCAAAGAGCATTTAACGTATTTTGGCACCACTGGCTCGACGAAATTTCCACAAACTCGTTATGTCAAGTCTCTGGCCCCCTCAGAGGACAATGCACTTCGATTTAACCGATTAGGAACTACGTAGGCCCAAGCAGGCGCCGTCAAAAATATGTGACGTCACGGCAAATGGTGCGGGAATTCCAAGGTGGCGTCGCCACCTGTATTTTCTTCTTGCGCGTTTGCTCGCTTATTAAGCGTCTTCTCGCAGCAAGCGTGGTGTTTTTGGTATCGCGGAAAACTACTGTACGAACCGTTTTGCTCTTTAGTGTCCCTTTAACTGATAGCCAGGAATATTCTTTTTATTTTCTTGAAAAAAAAAGTATATATATATATATATATATATATATATATATATATATATATATATATATATATATATATATATATATATATATATATATATACGCGGCAGAAGGAAGAGAACACGAATATATGCACTGTGAAAAACACATCGAAAGAAACTATTTTCAACGTGAGATTGTTGTCTTCTGCCTCTTAAGCACGCACATTATGCGTTCGTGTGTGTGCATCTGTGTGTGTTCGCACGTAAATATCGCACAACCACGCGCAATTTCTGCCCTACTATGCGCAGTATACCAAATCGCTGCGGTCGAGAATTGAACAACGCCAGCCACCTGATTTAGATCTCATCGTTCATCGAACGGGACGTGCGAGCCAGGATACAGAAAAAAAGAAGATCGGCTGCATTGCAGGCCGTATCCAGCGGACGTGGGAACGAAAACAACGTTATCGACGCCGACCGATAACGAGGAGCTGAAAAGAACGAGATAGGAGCCGCTTTCGAGTCGCACGTTTTCGCACAGCGCGCTTCACACATGCCGTGGACACTGGGGGAATGAGGTGACAAATGTTTACTTGTAAAAAGAAAAAAAAAATCTGTTGTCGGATTGACCTGTTGTCAATGCAGTGTTGTTGTTGTAAAAGCGGATAGCTATAGAATTTGCAGAAGTTAGCCATCCCTAGCCAAAATTTAGCCATCGTCTAGCCATCACGCAGCAATGCAACCCCACGCTAGAACCTTTAACAGTTTACAAAAAAAAAACTTAACATTGAGTGGGCATTCAATGAACGCATGAAAAAAATGCCAGGCCTGCGCGGAAAGCGCAGCACAGACACGGCGAAAGCTGGAAGAGCGGCATTTCTAGAGGCCACTGTAAATTCTCCTGGGGCTACTAATACAAGTACACTGGAAAGGTACCCACTACGCCATAAATCGTAATTTTTGTGAAGCTGGGAAGCACTGACTACGCCACCATCTGTCATTTTGCGGAGAAGCGAGGTACCCGCTACAAGTCTGTAAGGCATTATGTGCACTTTGTTGATGCGGCGGCTGATGACGATGAAGATTTATGGCTGAGCCCTTTGTAATGGGTTGGAAGCTTTAAACGACCCACTAGTTACGTAATTCGCAGTGTGTGACGCCCGGTCGTTTATTTCACTTTAAACGACCCACTAGTTACGTAATTCGCATTCTGTGACGCCCGGTCGTTATTTCACTCTCCTTCTAAAAAGACAGGGCGTGCAATCACGGACACAAGAAAGAAGTCAGGACATCACAAACGCCGACTAACAGTTGAGTTGAGTTGTTAGTCGGCGTTTATGATGTCCTGACTTCTTTCTTGTGTCCGTGTTTGCACGCCCTGTCTTTTTAGAATGAATACTTACCAACTATAGCTCAGCTCTCGGTTAATCTAAGCTTCACTCTCTTACCACGCTATATAACGTCTACGTTAACGTGAGAAAGAGAAAGAGAGGGAAAGAACTTTATTGAGGCCCTGAGGAAATGGATCATTGGGGCCGTATGGGCTTCCTTGGCAACTAAATACAAATACACTTGCGAGGTACCGACTACGCTATAAATCATCATA
Organism: Rhipicephalus sanguineus; assembly: GCF_013339695.2. Taxonomy (NCBI): domain Eukaryota; kingdom Metazoa; phylum Arthropoda; class Arachnida; order Ixodida; family Ixodidae; genus Rhipicephalus; species Rhipicephalus sanguineus. The sequence continues at coordinate 41,337,003 of NC_051186.1, read as the reverse complement.
ATTTTTGCGAAGTAGAGAAGCAGCCACTATGCCATTTTTCGTGATTCTGCGGAGAACCGTGGTACCCGCTACACATCTGTAAGGCGTTATGTGCACTTTGTTGATGCTGTGCCTGATGGCGATAAAAATTCACTGTAAAAGGTTACCGTGTTAGCGTTTTATTTTTAATTCGCGCAGATAACGAGTAGCTGAAAAGAACGAGATAGTCCCACATTTTCGCACAGCGGGCTTCAAACATGCTGTCGGGCACGGAATGAGGCGGTGTGTTTATCCCGCCCCACCGGTAAGGAAAAAAAACAACTCAGTTGTTGGTTTTACCTTCTGTCGAAGCAGTGTTGCTCTTGTAAAAGCGGATAGCTTACATTAGCAGACATTAGCCATCCCTTGCTAAAATTTAGTCATCGCTAGCCATCACGCGGCAACAACAGCCGACGTTACAACCTGTAACACAGAAAAATTCAACAAAAATGTTCCATATATATATATATATATATATATATATATATATATTATGTTACTTAATCCTAGCCAACATTCAGTCATCGATAGTCATAATTTAACATCACCGACAGACAATAGCCATCATATACAACACCACTCAATATCAGCCACTGCTAAATACTGAAAGTGTGCAAGTAAATACAGCACCTTATGGATATTTCTTACCGAATTCTAGTTGAGTTCGGTGAGCGATATTTCATCGTTCTCAAGGTATACAATGCAGTTATATGAGTGGTCGGCCAAAATATTGTCTTCGAAATTCGCCGACAACTCAATTATTAAATCATGATTTAGGGAAGAAAGTCCATGTTGCTGTTAAATGAAGGATAGCTAACGTTATCCACCGTTAGCCAACCGCAGCCAATATTTAGCAATTCAAGGCGACACTAGCCCTCGTTTAGCCAGCCCGCGCCAGCATTCTACCATGTTACCAGAACCTCTACCAGAGTCCTTCAATACTTCTCCTGGTCATGAAGCTCCCGCGAAAGTTTGATATAGGGACAGGAGCAGCCGCTAGGGGCGCCCTCGCCCGTGCGTGGGCATCGGAGCGGCACCGGCGCTGAAGTTGTACGGCGCCCGTCGGAACCGCAAAACGTGATTGAAAGTACCCGCGAACGTTTAGTACATCTTCAGAGTGATGTTACCCTCACGGAAATTCGGGGAATGTCTAATACAGTGCAATTTAGCGGCGAATGAGGCCTTAAAGCTAGAAGTTCGATGGCAACAAACGCATGCTGCTTCCGCTGTGCGCGATATACTACCGCTATAAACGCAGGTTTTTTTTTTTTTCTGAAGAATCTAGGGGAACTTTGTGGATGATACGGAGTCCTTCAAGGACTCTGGCGGATCTTCGCGCGTCGCGGAAACGCAGTGGTTGCTACTTTTTATCGTGCATATCAAATCTTTCAGGCTATACGTGGTTGTATACGAATATATCGCAATATAGCCTCCTATTTAAAGAACCAAGAGCCAGTTTGAATGAATTAGTTCTTTGAAAATTAACGATGATCGAGGGATAGTTCACAGGGCTTTCCCCAGGTTTTCGTGTTTTATTTCGCGTTCATTTATCACTACGGTGCCGTGATGCGTTTAAACTTCGCTTGCTCATGCAGTACTGTGTAGTGTTCCCAATCCTTCTTTACTGTTTTTACTGTCAAGGCGAAAGCCCTACATGCCTCATCAAACGCGAAAATTGATCGTCGGTGTCCCACGTTGGCGGCGTCAACACGTAACGCAAAAAATGATCATCTCTCGTGAGTAAGTATTTATTGCGCTCTTCAGTTGTGACTTCCGCTAAATTATTCTTCTTCATTTCCGGCATCCCTAAGCGTCTCGGTCTTCATTAGGTGTTCATACATATGCAATTAGCACGTTAGAACCAGGCTTATTACGCACGACGGTAAGGAACTGTTTATTGATCCATCGGATTCAAACCCTATTAGATCACCAGCACTCAAAACCAAATGTTTTTATTTAGTACAGACGTTTGCCCTAATACACATGCACAACACATATCTTGTGTGTATATTAAACGTTTTAAAGAAATCATTCGCTCGCATGACGAAGGTGCGCTTCTCTTGCGCTGTCACCCTAGCAAGCTTCAGCTGGTAGCGCTGAAGTCGCCGTTCCAGGCAACGAACGTGTGCTTCCAATTTTTGAAGCTGCGAGGAACTGCATATAGCTCCGTCTGTTTGGCATGCCACCTCTACGTTTTTGGTGACCTCAGTGCCTGTATAAAAGATAACGGCGAACGTTGCACTCCTCGAACTCATGTTTTACGGGCATGCAACGAGTAAGTGTGCGTCAAGGCGGTCAATATGCTCACCTTCATTAGCTGTGTTTTTCTCCGCAGTAGCTGTGTCAGAGGGGCTCGTGCACAGTGTCGGTGCAGCCTCAACGGTATCCACATCTGATGATGGTTCCCGACGACGCTTAGAACGCCTTTGCTGTCTAGGCAGGCGAGCTCTGGACGTTTTCGCGCTTGACAAATACGCCGGGAGGCCACGAAAATCCTCGGCAGTTTCGCAACGTCGCGCTGCGGCGTCACGACAGCACCTCAGACTATCCACTGGTCCACGCGAACGATGTCACTCTCGTCAAAGTGCTTTTCACAAACGCGTACATGTGGGGAATCGAATGTGAAACCACCAGTTCCTTGTCGCGGTATGGCGCGCTTCCACTCTTCCCGTCGTTCGGTGTCTCGAGGAAGCGAGAACATCGACACTTTTTCGTCGTTTCCCTTCTATCCGGATCGACATCCGAGTACGCAGCAGGTACGCGGCATCCTTCCCGACCTTCAGGCACAACACACTAGCCACATGAAAAAACATACGGCCGAAAAGGACGCGCTAACACGCCACAATCTTTCGCAGTGACACCGGCAGCCACCTCTGCTGCCGTCGGCGCGACGCCAACAGAATGGACGCAGCGCCGCCCCGCGGCCTCCGCTTGCATGGCACAAAGCTCCCTCATAGAGTTACGGCGCAGCTTCATGACCAGGAGAATATTGAAGGACTCTGCCTCTACCATGGATGTCACCAACAACACCGCCACCATTCTGCAGACATTCTACCGTGCCCGCACTAGAACATCAGCAGATGAAAACAGGGTTGCTTGCTGTTACAATAACGGGCAGCCAGCATCATCCGATATTATCCAGGAATAACAAGCAGTCAGCCAATAATAATCATTATTTGTCATTTGTCTTGTTATTTGTCATTCCTGTTTTATCAGTTGCCTCTGGTTATTTTCATGCCATTCATTTTTCAATAGTGAGGATTGCCATTAGGTTATGTACTGATTTTAGAGCTATTGCAATCAAGCTCACTCATTATTGATCACAAGTCCGTATACATTTGATGTGTTTTTGTAATTGCGCCATTCACGTAATCATGGGAGGTCTCCCTCCTGTCAATTTCTCCGAAACTTTGCCACCTCTTGCTGTAATATGCTAACTGAACTATTTTAATAAACTTTACTTGACTTGTTATTCACAGAATCCGACAGCTAGCCAACATTAGCGAGTCCGGCCAGTGTACAAAAACAAAGAAAGAGAGGGAACGCAGGAAAGGCAGGGCGCCTAGCTGGACTATGTACAGTGCTACCCTTCAAGTGGCAAGGGAACTGAAGCGGTAAATCGAGAGAGAGAGAGAGAGAGAGAAAGCATCAGTCCACATATTTCCCAACCTGCACGCACAGTGCAGCGTATAACAGGCTGTCACTTTATTTCGTGGCTTCCAAGAATTCAGAGTAGGTAACTCTATCTTTGCTCTCGCGCCAAGGATAGGATGGGCAGTGAGCTTGACCTCGATTGGCTGCCCTGTACTCCAGGAAATAGGACTAGAAACGCCTGTAAAAGGAAGGAATTAAGCTTCTCAGCACACGTTTATATATACTTTCGTCTGCTTACCTCTCCTACCTTCCCTATCCTCACCTTGCTTTTATCTCTCTCTCTCCCTCTTTCCTAAACAAAGATGCTTGGACCGGCAGCCGATAAAGCTAGTTTCGAGTTCCACTTCGTTTCGTATGTTCTACTTGCTTCACGTATGTGTAACGACCTTGATGCACAACAGTGGCAAGAAAGCTCGACCGAAGCGAGAGCCGACGCTAAAGGCAGTTTATTCCACGTATAGGACGTAATCATAAGTAAATGCAACCTATTATTGCAAATATACTCCTCTCACATATTCGGAATGCACGACATAATGCACGGAGCCACCAAGTTTTTGTTCTTATTAATGATACGCTCCTTGGAAGTAAGTGAAGAAAGAAAGGCAACCACATTCCCGGTAATAAAGGCAAATGGAAGATGTAAAAGGGCCTGATTTCAAGTTTCATAGGCGCCTTACCTTAGCTTTTGCCTTATTCGCGTCGAAAAAGAAGAATAAAAACAGCGTCCGTTAGGCCCCCCTTCCCTATTGTGTGGGCATCCGTCCCCGCCCTTGAGACAAGTTGACCCAGTGTGGCCAGAGAACTGAACGCGTGCTTAGCGCTACAGACCCGTCGCTCTACGGCTTACAACGGGTCTTTTGTAATAAAAATAAAAAAAATTACTACACATGTCGCCAAGCCGCTTCTCCCGCGCAGAACAAGCACACCTGTGCGCTCTTGGATTGCGATGACAATGGGACATCCATCGACAACGGACAATGCAGGAATCCATAATCCATACGGGAGAAAGGAGGTGGTTGGGGGAGAGGGGGACTTTATTTTTTCACTGCGAAAAATCTCTTCGCTAAGAGAAACTCTTTCAGGTGATGGTGCGTAACTAGCTTGTGAACGAAATCGAGAACGAAACGTCGAATAGCATGCATTGTTCTTGGTGTCTTGGCGCCATATTTGCTCTCTTTTTTATTTCACGAGCATCGATAGCGCGGGAAAGCAGTTCCACACTGTAGTGTAACGCGTGCGTATATGTGTACACGTGGCGTCGCGGCTGACTGTAGTCATAGCAACAATAGCTTTATATATACATAAATATTTTTCTTACAGCCGCAGAAGCTCCTTGCGCGAGCTTTGAGAAGTGCTGAGATTTCATGTAATCAGATGGAGAAAACGCGCACGCAGGCATCAGTGGTTGAGTTGATTTCCTCTCTTTAAGGTAGCTTACATTGATGGAAAATTTTCCCAGAAAATTTGAGGCCGCGAGGACAAAAACAAGGGAAAATATTTTTTTTCGCGGAATTGTTGGAGAGGCTAGGAAAATATACAAATCTTTCGAAACATATGGAAGTAAAAATCTCAGCATATGAAGTTTCACGAAAATAGTCGATCGTATTTAAAATAGTGATGCAGAACTATCGGTAAATTGACTATCGATAGCATCGATAGTCTTTTTTAAACTATCGATAGTGTCGACAAACTATCGATAGTACTACTATCGACAAACTATCGATAGTGCAATCGGTAGTACCATGGTTAATATTACTAGCGATATTATTGCCACGCGTGTTTATTGCTTTGTTTTGACGTATTCGTGTTCAGTCACCCACAAAGACCGCTAGCAAAGTTTGACGCAGACCGCGCCGTACTGTTTGAGAAGCTTCACGATTGTTTGAGATCATTCTGTTAAAGTTACGCGCCGGACGTGAATACAGTTGAAACCCGCAATAACGAAATCGGCGGGGAAAGCAGAAAATTTCGCTCTTGCGAGAATTTCGTTGGCGCGAGAATGCAGCAGAACGACATGAAATTTACAAAAAAACACATTTTATTTCCAAAAGTCTAAGTTGCTTTGGCGGGCCTTACCATGCAGCATTTTCATGCCTCTCGATCGGGAATCTCGTTTGCCACGTCCACAAAGTTCCCCTATGCACTGGTCAGGGACGGCGGCACCGCGCTGTCACCAGTACCGTCATCAAGTGCGCTACAGGCGAACCCTTCTTCCGGCTCCGCTGGATCAGCGCGCAATCGTGGACAGCGAGCTGCACGCAACGCCGAATTCTTCGGCAATGTCAATTTTTTTCCAGCCCTTTTCCACATCACTGATATTGTAGCCTTATATTCCAGCGTGATGAACTTCCGCTTTTTCGTTGGAGGCGGCATCTTCGCAGGCAGCGAAATCGGACGAAGCAGTCGCAAACACACAGGTTCACGTTGCACCAAGCGACCAAGCAAACGCTCCTCAAAGGATCCACACACGCGACCATGTGCGCGCAAAGCCGACAAAGCCAAGCACAGAGCCAAGCCAAAGAACGAAACTCCATGAGGAATGTGGATTTGGCTACGTAGTCCACGATAACGAGCAGTTTCGCCAAGCCATTATCATCATCACTGTCGCCAGCTTTATGTGTTTTTGTAAACAATGATGGCGGCTGCTTCTCAAGTGCGCTGTAGCGATAGTTTGCAATTTAAGTGTAGCATGATGCATTTCAGCAGTTTTTGAATGTAGTTGATGTTGCGAGAGTATATTATTTGCGCACTGTTTCAAAAATTTCGTTAATGAGGGACTGCGGTATGAATATCTTTCGTAGTCTCGAGTTACGAAATGCATTGACTCCTACGGGCGTTCGCCGGTGCTCTGAAAATATTTCGTTGCGGTGAGAATTTCGTTCCCTCGGGATTTCGTCATCGCGGGTTTCGACTGTAGTCAAGTTTATTCGAGACCTTACGCGAGCACCAGCGATAACGCTGGAAGGTTCGATTACTGATGTATAAAAGACGACGCTTTCCACCGATGATCAGATTCTCGACGGCCGACGACTTTTCTCGCCGCTATCAGTGCGCAGCCTGTATCGCATGTATTTTGAGTTTTGGTTTTCTGGGCACTAGATCGCCCAAATAAAGAGCTCCGTATTTCCCAGTCTTGTTGCAGCATTCTGCACCGTCACAACCACGTGACAATACTATCGATAGTGGTGTGAATAATGATGCTGTTGCGGGCCGGCGATATTACCAAAATATTTGCGATATCCTACTGTCAGCCTCGCTTAATTTATGAGCAACTCTTCGCAAAAGAAATAAATTATTTCCGCAGTGAAAATGGCGGAATATGTCCATCAATAAATCAATAAATTCGTATTCAAAAGCAACCAGTTACACCTTGCAATTAACAAACTTAGTTCGTGATATTTTTTTTGTATTTTGAATTCATAAAACGCAATATAAATTTGAAGCCGCGCAGTTCCACTACATGTAACGCTTTCCTTTCCGCTGCAGCTGAATAATTTCACTTTATCATCATATGTCAGCAAAGCACTCAGGTGAAGAACAGAAGCATGTCAACTTTCTTGCCCCTCAGCCTGCTTCTCCTGCTCCCCTATGTACCGCGCGCGCGGATCCAAGCTTATTCTGCAATGAGTTCGTGCTGTTGATTTTATGCTATCGATAGTACCATCGAATTTTTTACTATCGATAGCGCTATCGATAGTATTTTTTACCATCGATAGTTCGATAGTGACTCAGCTATCGATAGTATCGATAGTACCATCGATAGTTCTGCATCACTAATTTAAAAGCTTTGACATGACGTTGATAATGGTAAACAAATGACGCCCTTTATTCACTCTGATATCCCTGGTAGCTAAGATTTCTCATCTATACCTACCATGAAAGCTCCGCTCTCCCACTCAATTAGCAAGAGGAAAGTGGCGTGCTGCCGCAAACTTCTGGGAGTTCAGTTTTCTTGAATTCGAATGCCACGTGCGCATGTACATGTCGGGAGCTTGTAATAAGGAAAACCGTTTGCCTAACGCATATTTACATTGGGACCGGAACGGTCACAAAGGAGCGCCCATAAGCAGGTGGTCTTGAATTTAGTTAATACATGGGCTATTTCAGCACAAGATAACCTTTTTAACCTTCGTAGGTTGGGCCTTTGCCCTATTGACTGTAGACCGACTCCAGCCCGAGTTTACAATGAATGCTTTCTTTCAAAACTGCTTTTGTTAATTACTTAAGAATAGTTGCTCAGTACGGATCAAGGCAGTGAAGGTAAGATTTGTTGAGGTTGTTTTCTCCAAACGCGTGACGTCTGCAACTTAATACTTGTCAATTATCATACATGGGCTATTTCAGCACAAGATAACCTTTTCAACCTTCGTAGGTTGGGCCTTTGCCCTATTGATTGTAGACCGACTCCAGCCAGAGTTTACAATGAATTCTTTCGAATACTGTGAAAATCCACGACGTCCTATGCCGAGGAAGTGCGCAAAATTTCAAGCTCTTCGATAACTTATTCATTGCATTTTGCGTGGTATTCTTGTGGTATAAAAAGGGGGGTAAAATATGGCCACTTGAGAAGCGTGATTTACTATAAGAGCTTAACACATTTTCATTGACGGATTTGTAGGCTTATAAATATACGCTCGGCATAAAAACCTGCTTAAGGATGAGGAGGAAGAAGAAATGGACGGAAGGAGGGAGGTTTAGCCAGTCCTCAGACCGGCTGGCTGCCCTGGGCTGGGGAACGGGGTAAGAGAAATAAAAGATTATAGAAAAGAGTTACAAAAATGAAAGCAGTGTTGTATGTCGTATTCTTCTCTATACTTAATAAATCGAACAGAATCAGTACCGTCAAGGCGTTAACCTAAAAGTACGTCAGCTTGGAGTTGTGAAAGCAGGAAGCCCACCATTCTGGACTGTGACCGCAAGAGCTCTTGCACCGAAACTGAGAATCAAGGAAAAGAAGTAATTCGCAAGGGTTTTGATGTTGTTTGTGACGCGAACTCCGTGAAGAGCGCAGTGCAATCGAATGCGCAAGTTTCACCGATTCCAATAATATTGTGCGCATTTGTTTGTTTGTTTGTAGCCTTTGCATATTGGCACATACCCACTCGGGGGGATTGGCCAAGAAAATATGTTGTGGCCTATTAATGATAATTATAAAATGTCCACCTTCCTATCATTGAAGTAGAAAAAAATACCTAAGATAAATAGCAATAAATCGAGAGAGGAAAAAAAAGGAAGGGAAAAATTCTTTCTCAATAACGGAAGTCCAAAATTTTGATCCGACCAGACAGCTGAGTTTTCCAGACCCGATCGAATTCGACTGTATTTCTTAAAGTAGGCATTATATTGTAATACGTTTAGTGGCAAGAATGAAATTACATACTGCATTGAAAACTTCTCTGTGACACTGTCCCAAAACTGAGGCACCGAAATTTAGAACATTTTCTGCAGTTAAATTTAAACCAATCTTCGAAAGCGGAATAATCAAAAGTCTTTTCCTAATTATTGAGTAGTTGCGACATGATATGAAGTAATGTTCAATAGTTTCTGTTTCGTCGCAAAATGGGCAAAGAGGGGAAATCGCAAGACCAGCTCTGTGTAAATAAAAGTTTAATGGGGGGACACGGCATCGAATATATCAAACACTTCGTCATCTGTACATTACCATCATCACATGGTGGTCTTCGTCTCCATCGCTTGTGTGGACTAATCTGTAGGTTGATTGAAGTTCTGAATGTGATCGGTTCACCGCGTCTTCAGGGCGCATGAAAGGCGTGCTGACTGCTACCTCAGAATATTGTCGTATCTCAGTCGCTAAGAGGTAGTATGTTGACACAGGTTTTTTGGGGTTTCGTTTGCCAGATTTGGCATCGCTGTGTCACTGAAGAAAAAATCGTAAGGAGGTGTCACACAGCTGAGGCTGGCAAAGAAATGTGGCGCTCAGTCTCTAGATAGCATGGAGGAGTTTGGAGCGGAATCACTTGCGCTGTCGTCCGTGACTTTATGCCGCGTCACAAATGGTTTTATATAGCTCACACCTTATGAGACTGACATCACAGTTGGAAGATGCGAATGAGCCTGTTTGTGCGAGAACTGTGGATATGTTACTTATCGTGAAATCTGCTAACTCGGCATATAATTTCGCTCACTACTAGACTACAACGTCCCAGTATTGAAAATGCGATGGAATCTTTGCAGAAGCCAACCACAGTGCTTCTGCAGAATTCGTGCATCGCTTATATGGTCCGCAGTTTCTCATTCCTTAAGATCACCAATGCAAGGATAAAATGTCTATTTACGTCATTCATTTATGAAGAAACAATAAAACTGCTATAACGCTTAAGATATATAAGACCACAAACACAGAACTTCATCGAGCATACAAAATGTGATAAACGAAATTTCTCAATATTATATCAATTAACTTCTCGATGAGCAGAGCAGTATGACCAAATCAACCTCGAATTTTCGACATATCCTATATATGATAGAAATTGGTACGCACTGGTACAGCGCCATTAAAAAAAAAGACCAGCTCCTCATACAACAAATGCTGACATAAGTTGCCATGGAGAATATAGCGAATACAGCTTGAGTGACGCACTCAAGCGATGTGTTGAGTGTTTCATTGCTTCCTTGGGCAAAGATGCACACACAAAGGTGAAACAATGTTTAAAAAGCAGATGTAGAATACGCGAACACCTAAGTGGCAAATGGAGTGTTTTAATGGCACGTAAAGTTGTACGCCGTCACTGCACTACGACCTCATATGTCAACTCGAACGAGGAAAAATAAACTTATCTTTGCTTTTCAGTAATTTTTTTTAATGCGACGCTTGTGGCATCGCTGTGATTGAGGTCCCCGACACGGAAGTTGTAGCGTGCCTAAACACTGCCTACGCAGCAGTGATTGCACATTTCCTTGATCATACATTCGAGGGGTTGTTTCGGAGTGATTTGGCAACGCTTGTATGGCCATTTTTAAGGCAGCAGCTTATATAAGCTTTACTACTAAACGCAGCTAGACTAAATATGCATGAAGAAGCCATGCAGAATGACACCGTTGAAAACGCTTTACGCTGTAGAAATGGAGCGTTAATTGATGCACATGTGTAGGTTCGACATTTACTAGGAGGGCGGGGGGAGGGGTGTAAATGACACTAACGCCGCCATATTAACTATGCATTGAGGGTGAGGCACACGCAAGATATCTGGCATTGTTGGGACGAAAATTTGCTAATTCTTGTAAGGTTTATTGCACCATTATACCACATGTCTATCACAAAATACAGCTGTTTATAAGGACTGCTAAAAGATATGGCGTCCAGGAGGTGGGGGGGGGGGGGGGTAGGTTAGGGGGCGAAGTGGTGGACCGACGCCCCTTTTTAGACGGGTTCCGGGTGTGGGGGCCTTCATTGGCCCCTCCCCACTTTTTATTTCACTGGCCGCCATGTAACTCACAATCTACGCAGTCAATCAATCCGCAGAGCCATTTCTCTTTGTTTGTCTGGGTAATGTAAGTTTGTTTCTGGGTGTTTAATGGAACTTTCTGTCTCGATACCATCATCTCTTCTTTTCTGCTCAAACATGGTTCCTTCTCCGCATTTTTATCTTGCGCTGCAGAGGTAGTAAATCTTTATGGTTCGTTCGGGGTCGAAGCTTTTGCGTACCAGCAAAGGCGTGTACTGTGTGCATCGTCACCTTGTTGTGGAGTTCCAACCCGTGAAACCGGGGTGAAATTGAAGGCTGTTATGATCGGCCTGCCTGGCTTGGCGCCGCTTTGACGCATGAGACGTTGCGGCTAAGACTACCCTGATTTCTTCCGGGTCAGCGGTTCCAGAGATGCCCCAAGAGCGGCGACAACACGAAGGTCGTTCGTCTAATATTCTCAGGTTGTCTGCGCCCCTCGTAAAACCCTTTGGGCACGCCTGACCGACTGACAGATTAGGAAGAGTTGTTGGCCGTCGAGGCGGCTTGCTTTGTCGTCAAGGTGCCCGGACAAAGGACCCAGCGTCTGGGAACCGTCTGCGGATGCATTTCCCACGTTCTCCGTGGCGCCTTGTTGCCGCTGTTTCCACAATTCGTGGTCTGCCTCGCGCATACCCATCATTGCAACAGACTACGAAATTGACTTCCACGTAAGACTCAACGTCTTCGTGCTGTGCCGTGTGTGCGCGGTGGGCAGTGTTTTTCCCTCGCCATGGGACGAACTGGATGTGCCTTTCTCCTTCGTGGGTTGGGAAGGAGGCGGCGTTTCACACCTTCCCCTTTTGGGGGCGGAGGTGAAGATGGAATTTTCATTGGACTGTCCTGGCCTCCATTGTTTTTTCCTACAGGGAACCCTGGGAAGGCCAGGACATAAAATGCGAGCGCCGATGCGCTCCCGAAAAGCTCTCACAAGTTCTCTCGAGCTCTCACAAGCTCCGAGAAGCTCCCAGAAGCTCGAGAGCTTCCATGACGCTAACCCCATCATGTAGCAACACGCTACCTGTAAATAATGTAATAAACGACTGTTAACAGCTCCGGGCTCCTCTCCTCGACATCTCCCCGGGACTCTGGCTGGCTCCGGTCCTCTGGGCAGAACCCCGACTACATCAGTTCCCCATTTACTAGGAGGGTGGGGGGAGGGGTGTAAATGACACTAACGCCGCCATATTAACTATGCTTTGAGAGTGAGGCACACGCAAGATATCTGGCATTGTTGGGACGAAAATTTGCTAATTCTTGTAAGGTTTATTGCACCATTATACCACATGTCTATCACAAAGTACAGCTGTTTATAAGGACTGCTAAGAGATATGCGTCAGGGGGTGGGGGGGGGTAGTTAGGGGGCGAAGTGGTGGACCGACGCCCCTTTTTAGACGGGTTCCGGGTGTGGGGGCCTTCATTGCCCCCTCCCCCCTTTTTATTTCACTGCCGCCATGTAACTCACATCTACGCAGTCAATCAATCCGCAAGAGCCATTTCTCTTTGTTTAGTCTGGGTAATGTAAGTTTGTTTCTGGGTGTTTAATGGAACTTTCGATACCATCATCTCTTCTTTTCTGCTCAAACATGGTTCCTTCTCCGCATTTTTATCTTGCGCTGCAGAGGTAGTAAATCTTTATGGTTCGTTCGGGGGTCGAAGCTTTTGCGTACCAGCAAAGGCGTGTACTGTGTGCATCGTCACCTTGTTGTGGAGTTCCAACCCGTGAAACCGGGGTGAAATTCAAAGACAAACAATTTATCCTGCGAGTATTTCATTTATCGTCGTTACTAGCTTAAGCAACTCGCTAGATGCTCTGCCGGGCAAGTTTCTCGTTAAATGCATTCTTTGTTCGTTCGTTGGTTTTTAGTCGAAGCATTGCAAGAGCGTGGAGTACGCTATTCAATGAGTGCCCCTACTTCCACGAAAATCGTCAAGTGTACCTGGCATATAACAACGTGCGACTACCACCCACCTGTTCCTTACCCCCCCCCCCCCCCCCGCCCCCCGTTACGTTCTTCTTAGTTCAGTCAAGTTTCAGCCCACTCCGAAACAGATTTATGGATCGGCGCGAAGCAGCGCCTATAAAGCTACCAACCGCTCCTATCAACTGGACAAATGGGAAACATTGCATGCCATCGCAAAATGCCATGACTGCTTTGAAAGTAATGATCAACAGGTTCGCAACACGTTCGCAAGTCCAAAATCGCGTAAGAATTGGCGTTCGCTGATTAACGCTGGGCCACGTTTTGTGCAGTTACGAATGACTGATCTTGCATCAACGAGTTACACGTTCTAGGCGTACATTCCGCTAAGCAAAACAGCAACACGTGATGCCTTGTTTCGTGAACTGTTGTGTTGGATTTTTTTTTTAAGTTCAAGAGAAAATATTTCTTGCTAATTTTTGTTTGTGGCCTATTCGCACGCATGTTTATTCAAGTCATTTCCTTCACGGAAATGATGTCAGCGAAATCTTTGTGAACTCCGCCATAAAGAACTTACACGTTAAAAAAAACTTTCAACCCCAGAAGCTGCATGAGGCGTTTCATCTCGCTTATGGACGTTCATGAATGAGTTCGAACAGTCTAAAAGAATTTGTCAGGAATTTGAAAAATGGCTAGATGTGCATTGAAGCTTGGTCTACCTGAACCACTCCAGAGAGCGGCAATTCAAGCCAACTTAGAAAGTTGATGCACTCCATCATCAAAGGCGACAGTAACAATGAAACAAATGGCGAGACTGCTTGAAAGAATACACGGTGCAGTGCGGGAAGGTGGCTGAAATTGATTGATGATTCGGTTACTGGAAAACATATGGTGACTGAAACACTGACAATGCTTCCTCCCTTGTTACATGATAGGGGACCTTTGCCAATTACCGTCCCCTTCTCGCTTTATGGTGGAAAGAATTTACAGAATTGAACGAAAAAAAAATTAATGCTGCAAAGGAAAAGGCTGCTGCTTGCCGCCTCAAATTCAACGAAATGCCACGGTTACGATGCGATACATATTAGCGGCGATTTGTACAGCATTGTTTATCGACCTCGGCAAGTGTTGAACAAGGGCGTAGACAGAATCTTTTTTCAGGGGGGAGGACTGTTCCATCCCCTGTGTGTTCGCGCGTATGTTTGTATGTTTGCGTGTATATATGAATTCAAAATTTAAAAATTTCTGAGAAGGGGTGTTCAAATCCCCCCCCCCCCCCCCCCCCCCACTTGTACGATACTCTATCGGAAGGGTGGCCTCAATCTTCACAGTATGTGGAAAGATGTCTGCACAGAAATGCAGACCATGCTAGGAAAATGCACACAACAAAAGTTAGGTTGCAATGTTTCACTTTGGGTAGTGTATTGCAATCACTTTTTTAAACGCTGTCGGTCACCACCTTTCCGTGTGACCCTCACAAAAAAGAGTCATTTAATTAGTTTGGTGTTTTAACAGTGCCAATGCCAGAACATTCCTGTAATTAACTATTGATATACCGGATTTGAAAAGCCCCAGCACCACGCGATTATCATTTACGAGGTACGTTGTTTGAGTAGAGGGAGGTTATTCCTGATACATTGTTCTCAACTGTGCTTAGATCACAACTTTTAAGTTACATACATATTTTATCAGGACGTGTTTCGCGATAATGCATAACATATTAATAAACAATTCAATAACAGAGCACGTTCGACTTCAGAAAGTGTGGTCTCAGTTTGTCAAATCGTTTCGCATTCCCGAATTCGGGGAGCCCGAAGGTGCAGATTTAAATCATGAGATGGACTAGGAAACGTTTCACCAAAGCTGCACTCACAGCCGAATGATATCTTGCTATTGGCTAGTTGGTGTTCAGTTCTATCTATTGCACACTGCAAATGCACAACCATCTCAGAAGACAAACAAATGCTCGCCACAAGCGTGGCGATGTGTTAAGTGTCTGTCATCTCTCTGGTTGTGGCTTTACACTACAACGTGTTGTTAACTGCGCTTACAAGTTGAACAGGATAGGTTGGATTGTTGCCCTTGTAAACAGACAAACAGCGATAAGCAAACAAAACGGCGAACCTATTGACAATCTTGTCGACAGAGTATTGCCGATACCGACGAAGCGGCACAGTTTTTGTTTGCCGCAGCGAATTCGCAAGTGCGCTTCCGCAGCCGCAGGTGTGAATCGCTGTTCCTTCCCGCTCACACATTGCGTCCTTTAAACTTTGCCTCGCGAGCACAACATAGGTGGAGGCGCCGCACCGCTTTTCGCCGACTGACGAGCGCAGCTGCGGCCGCGGAGTTAATCAGCAGCTGCACCCCCCCACCCACCCCCGCGTGAGGCTGCTGCCCTGGGCTGATAAGACGTGCCCGCTGCGTGCTCGATAAGCGACTCAGTCGTCGCCGACAGTGACGGCGACTCTGACAGCGTCGTCACCGACAGCGCCGTGCAACGCGTCCCGCACCGTCCGGCGTCCTTGCGGAGCCTTTTCGCCACAAGTGCGTCCTGTAGCGCGATTTACCGGTCTCCTTGTTTATTACCTGCGAAGTATGGAATGTTATATAACTGCGTTCGTCTTTCTGTTTCCTCACCAACAATACGGGCATTAGTACGGAAAAATACCAGTACCGTACAGTAATTCTAGGTTACCTGCTTTGATGTTTTATTACTTGTTTATATAATAATATTATTGCGGCTTTACGTCCGTTAACCAAATATGATTATGAGGGACCGCCGTAGAGGAGGTCTCCGGAAATTTTGAACATCTGGTGTTCTTTAACGTGCACCTAAATCCAAGTACACGGGCCTCTAGCATTTCACCTACATTGAAATGCGGCCGCAACGGCCGGGATTCGATCCCGCGACCTTCGGTTTCAGATTACTTTTTAACCTTCTAGTTCAGTTATTCACACACGTATTTAGGAGGCCTCGGAATCTGCAATTTGAATTATCTAACGATTTCTGCGTTCGTTGTGCGAATTTCCTTACGTTCGCGATTGACTCATATTTGTGTTATTTTTTATTATATATGCTTGTTTTCCTTGGCCATACCCGTACGTGTGCATCGTACACAATGATGTGTCTAGCCCGCTACGCTGTTCACTGATGCAATCGCACTTACGCTAAGGCCTTGTGATTGTATGTACGCGCATGGGCGGGATTATATTGGTTTATTTCGTGAGGTAATTCTGCGTATCCATCAGGCAATAGAACGTTGTGAAACGGCATAGGCGACGAAAGTTGCCAAAATTTTTATTATCCTGAAACAAATGAAATCAGACAAAATTTTGAAAACCGCTGCCTGAATGAGCATGGCCTGACTAAAGGCAAATAACTATTTTATGTGATAGTGAAAGGTCATTGCTTGAGAACGTCTAAGATGACAATATTACACATAGCAGCGTTTTAGTACTCGAGAAATAAGGTAAGTGCATGACACGGAGTTGCACCGGCAGTGGGACATTCTGGAACACAAGCCCGGTGACGTATTAGGTCCTCAGGGCAATTAATCGCAAGTACTCAAGCTAGCCATGATGAAAAAATATTACATTGCATTACCAGAAGCAATAAAATTCAACTTGTGCGTTTCAGTTTGACTCACAGACAAAATAACTTCTTAGCGTTTCGCTTGAGAACAATGCGGCTAGTCCGAAAGTAATGTGTTCGCCAAGCTATGCACCGCTATACTCTGCCTCGCCAGCGGCTGGGCAGTAAGGGGTGAGCGTGGCGAATGCTACGTCAGAAGGCCGTTCTTGGAGGCGGGCGGTTTGAATGGCGCTAACGGCATGCGGGCCACTAAAACATGATTTTCTTTCAAACTGCCCATTTTCTAGTCACGAAACAAGCAGTACGAGGTTTCAGGAACGCTCTTTCAACAATCCGCACCGACTTATCATTCGCGTTTAGTGTCCCTTTAATGTTACTAGCGGCCCTTTGTCCGCCAGGCACCTTATAGTTAAGCAAGGTTTGAATTGATTTGGCCACCTGATGCACTTTGACGTGATTACCATAATTCGAGCACCAGAGTTTTTCCTTCATGCCCTGAGATCGAGGCTGCGGCGTCCTACTCAGCAGCATAACAGATTGCTTAATGTATATACGTATGGCAAATATCTCAACCCGAGATAAACAACCGGACAAAAATGAATGAGTATTGTAAGTATGTTTTTCGAAACAAGGCGAATCTTAGTACAAAAGAACAAACACATGCTTTAGGATATTGGGATGTAACATCAGGCAGTGGTTTAGCCCATAGAGACAAACTTCTGAGCAAAATACAAAGAAGGTATTCCTGAGTAAATGGCGGCATTGTAGCGATGCCTTAGTTCCTAGCTTCGTGAAGTCTGACTTCTTTGTTTTTTTTTCCTCCTACTCTTTCATGTTGTGCTTACGTAACACTCTTCTATCTACGGTTCTCCGTTCTCAGAAAATCCTCAACGTCAAGGAAGTATTTAGACGTAGACCAACTTCTTTGAGGCGTCACGGTAGTACCCACATCATTACTAATATCATTACCAAGATTGCTTTTTGACGATAATGAGATAATGTGCTTCTGACGTCCATTTTTAAGATATGTTATCATTTCTGGCCAAAATACAGCATATCTCGAGCGGTGCTCATTACTAGCTGGGTACCTTACATCCCAGCTGTGTTACCAAAAATTAAGCCGATACATCTTGCGTTAATAAACGAATACATCACAAGGCATTATACTGGGCCCGTATTCACAAAAGCATCTTACGCTCTAATTGCTCCTAAGAGAAAATTTCAACCAACCGTGATGCCGGACATATCATTATCGAAGCCGACTGGCCAGTGTCAAAGAGCACTTACCAAATGATAGCTTTGTGAATTCGGCGCCTCGTTCTTCAGTGCACACACATTTATTTTCTGAGAACCGTCAACCCTCTAGCCGAGTTTTCATGACGTGGCGGCCGATATTTTGAAAGGTACTTCTAAAATGCAACATTGTCTTGTTCAATCTCAGTGCTACTTATGCTACTTCTCATTTTATCGTTTATTAAAGTTGTGTTGTTATAACTTATTTTCTTCATTTCATGCGGAAGAACAAATGAAATGTGCAACTTGTTCTGCACATTAACCACTGTATAACTTATAATTACACATATTTTCGTGGCAGTACAGGCAACGCTCTGTATACATGTGGCCTGCGTCTCGAAGTTGCCCTCGAGAGTGTCACTGTCCTCTGCAACAGCTTAGCTGTCGTCGTCGGAAATGAGTTTAGAGACACGGTGGAATCGTTGTCAGCGATGTTTTGTTTACCAGCATTTCGACAGAAGTTAGCAAGTTATCCCTGCGATCGCTTATACACAGAAACCGCAATCACAAAAAGAGAAGGCGCTTGCATGTTATTGCACTAACCTTACATATGTTTCAGCATGTCCCGTATTTCGAGCTCCGCTTCGTCTTCAGACCTCACTCTGTCGTTTCGTCAGTCTCGGCACACAAGTGTATAGAATGTGCGCGCTATCGGAAATTTATTTAATTATTGCCTCTTTATTTGTTTACGAATGCTGCAGCCCTATGCAGGGCTATTGTAGGACTGGACTTATTCTGTTAGTGTTACTAGTTTTCCTTGTTTTTCTTTGTTTCTTCAACGTTAATGTCATGATGATGGGATAGCAGACGCTAAAGTAACCTAAATTCCCATGCTTTTCATGTATAAATAAAAAGTGCATTTTTATAAGGAACAACAAATAGGTAGTTCACAAGGAGAACATAAATGCAAACAGAAAGAGCAATGTTATCATAACTCCACTTCTGTGAAATCTGATGTGCCAATTCACAAACCTTAGTAGACCATCAATATTAATTGAAATAAACCAATAATAATAATAATAATAATAATAATAATAATAAGAAGAAGAAGAAGAAGAAGAAGAAGAAGAGAAGAACAACAAGAACAACAACGACAACAACAAATAATAATTGCTTGGTCGTTACGTGCCAAAACCACGATATGATTGTCAGGTACACCGTTGTGACAGGTCCTGTATAATTTCGAGGGGTTCTTTAACGTGCACTGACATCACAATGTGCACAGGACTCTTTCACTTCGCCTCCATCGAAATAAAACATTTTCTCGTAACCTGAAAAGGAAAGGAAGGTTGCAGTTACACTAGTGCACACTTGCATCAAGAAATGTCTTAAATCGCATGATTTTGATATCAGCATCTTAGCATTAGTAGCCTGCTTATGAGAAAAACGCTCGAGAGGAAACTGTTCCTCCGTGCTCGCAGTGAGTGAAAAGAAAAGAAGATGTATAGCAGTGTACAGAAATGCATATATTTATGAGATGGCAATTGACAGTACTATCGTACATGTTACTAGTAGTAGTTAAACTTTCCGTTACCTTGTAATCAATTAATTGATACCTTTGACAGTGGTGATTGTGATGTTGAGTGATGCGCTGCCCTTCATAATACACTATGCGTATCCGTGTCGCTCGACGCCGCGCGAGAATTCGCTTTGGGGTTTGTCACAGTGTACGCCTATTTTGATACTTCTCAGCATGCAGAAGTAGAGCATCAAGTCGGGCTGGTTGGTCGACATTCATCGTAAAGGCGTTTTAACTGCGCTAACAAACATTGGCAAAACAAGAGGGAAGAAGGCTGGACGTCTACAGACTCGCAAATGAATATTTAATGGCTTGCGTCGGATAATACGATTTTCGGGAGATAGATTTCATTTTCCCATTCTCGTGACAATCCTAATAAACGCGGTCCCACTGTAGATAAACATTCAGTGTTTATTTTCGCTCACAAATTCTACGTTATTCGTCTACAGCTTGAAGTCAGAAGTTTGCAAACAAAATTTCGCACGTACGTCAACGTTTAGAGTAATACATAGTACGCGCGAAATATGCAGCGTCAGGAAACGGCATTTGGTTCTGCAGACCTTATGCGTGCGCATGTGCGAAGTATCCGACATGATTCACTGTACTGACGTATCGGTGACGTCACGGCTTTTTACTCGACCGGTCGCTGAACTTGTATACTGTTTGTTTGGGTCTTCTTCGTGCGTGTACCGAAATGCCGCGAGTCAGGATTTAATTGGTGACGCAAAAAATGCCTACGTAGACCTCCTTGTCCTGTGAGCGAATAAATGCTTCTCTTTGTTTTATTCAAATGAATATAAAATCAGAAATTTTGGTACACGTAGTTATATACCGAACGTATCGCTGTTTATATAGAAACCCTGTTTCAACGTGGGTCCGTCAGCGACACGGGACGGGACGACCGCATCGCTTTTACCCGCCGTGGTATAGCTTAGCACGTAAGTGTCGTGTTGCAAAGGTCGCGGGATCGATTCCCAGCCACGGCGGCCGCATTTAGATGGGGGCGAAATGCAAAAAACACCCGTGTACCTATAGATTTAGGTGTTGTTAAAGAACCCCTGGGGGTCAAAAATAATCCGGAGTCCCTTGCCACGGCGTGCCTCATAATCATATCGTTGTTTTGGCCCGTAAGACCCTGCAGCAATTATTATTATCGCATCGCTGTTGTCAACGTGACACTGAGTGTAAATATGACGTACAGTACGGTCCATTGTCAAAGGGAACACTCGAATGAGCACCTCTCATTTTACTGGCCCCCTAACTCCAAGTGGATGTAGAAACGTTGGTCGTGCACGGTACCAGTCTATAAAAGGGAGTCGGAACTGTCAACCACCAGTTATGCAAATCTAAGTCACTGTGCTGTTGCAAGAGAGCGATATCCTGACATGCGCTGAACGCAAGTGTTCCCTTTAACAGTGGACCCGTCTGGACCCGTCTGAACAGTGCACCCGTCTGTAACAGTGGACCCGGCTGGACCACAGGCGCGTACACAGGACAATGAAGGAAAAAGCACTCACTGTATGCGACTCTTTCTTCAGCCACTGGAATTCGTGGTTGCAGTAAACTGCGGCTTGGATTCTCTTCCAGTGCGGTAGAAAATGGCTCAGCACCATTACAAGCTAGCCAGAAAACCACGCTTCGCATTACACAACGGTACCTCATAATATGGTAGATGAATACGGCAGCTGTGAACACCACAATACTGGCGGTCTGTGTGCACAGCGCAAAATCGATTGCCTATG
The DNA here is from genome assembly GCF_013339695.2 of Rhipicephalus sanguineus. Lineage (NCBI taxonomy): Eukaryota > Metazoa > Arthropoda > Arachnida > Ixodida > Ixodidae > Rhipicephalus > Rhipicephalus sanguineus. The sequence continues at coordinate 41,315,800 of NC_051186.1, read as the reverse complement.
CAAGAAAGCTCGAAGAGAGTAGTGCCCTTCCCGCTCTATACTGTTTCCTTTTAGTGGTACGACCACTGAGTGAAACGCCTTGCTATCTTCCAGAGCCCCCTGCCTAGCGCCGATGCGAGTTGTCCGAAATCCCTGATCATAATAAAATAATAAAAACGCATGTATGAGGGGTATAATGGGTTAAGGTAAGGGTTGAATATGGTAGAGTGCACATTAGTGTGCGCCATAAGTTAAAGTTGGAGTCATATAATTAGCGTAAATTAGTGTAAACAGCACCTAGATCCCAGAAACTGTTCGGAGGGGGTGGTTGCGGCACCGGACGGATCAGAGACTCAACCAAGCGCTTCGTTCTGCGTTGCTTCGGCAGGGCGCGAAACACAAAATTAACCTAACGTATGCCCCATGGCACACCAACCCCGGAAACGTACATGACAGGGATGGAATGCGGGTTGTATATCGTAGACTGGTCATTAAGGTATGTCATAAGCCAAAGCTGGAGGGCGAGTGCCTGTCCCAGGCCCCTAATTCTTGCATCAGGGTCGCTTTAGGTTTTTCCTAAGTTGATTTTGCGCTATGCAGTCCACTTTAATGTACAACTGCCATTCCCCTATTTTTCCACACTTATAAACGACGGTGGGCAGCTGTCCCTGTAACCTCAAGGTCTGGAACAGGTCCATGGGCCATGGAGTAGCGCCTGCGCATCTGACACCAGAGGCGCAGGCGCTACTGTAGGCTAATACTGGTTATCTAAGATGAAGATCAACGTAATAAAATTATACACGTGTCTAAGGTTCTGTCTCATTCTAGGACTGAACGACAGACCGCCTCAGGTGATTTCGCCGCCAGTTCTGTACTCACAGGCCTGCGCACAGGGAGGCATGGGGGCTGCCGCTCTCCCAATCGTTTATTTTGGGTGCCACGTCTACCCCATCTCTTTACTCAGTAAGACCTTTAGCGTCAGTCGTCGTTTAAAGTGCACGATTATGGCCATGCTGATTTTTGTCGATGGTGGCGGCCGAGAAACCACCTGTATTGCAGTCCAAGAACTTTTTACTTCACGCCTTTGACCTCGGAAAGCCGGGGACCAAAGGCAGGCCGTTGTGAGATGGACGTCATGGCTTCATTTTCATTTTTGCAGCTCGGTTTCTTTCGAACTCGAACCACGGGAATGGAGAGGGGGGGGGGGGGCGCAGTGTTGAAACTTGGCTACCCCTGCGCACGTCTATGTATGTACTTAACACTTCTTTATCCATATATGACGGTATAAACCCAACATAACGACATAAAAGCTATCAAGAAGCGCCAGCATCTGCTTCTAAAATCCAGCTTGGTTACGGCGCCCACACGTTTTCAACACGTCGTCGTGACGCAGTGGCTGCGGAGACGATCGCAAGGCTTTTTCTTATACTACTTTAGCGGGAGCAACTTAGTCATGCCTGTCCTTTCTGCTAAGCGACGTCAAAATTTTTTTTTTCTCCTGGTCATGACGTCAGAGAATGTCGACGACGTCAGGTACGGCATTTCGAAACGACATTAACGTCGAACTAAAATGTCTTGAAAGTGCTTTCCCAACCTTCACACTCGTGTGATCATTTTAGATGCGAGGAACGTGCTTTCGATATCGTACAAGTTTTATCCTACTTGCCAGCGAATGTGCCCTAAATTTATTTCAGGGGGTATGGGTATTCTTTTATGCGGGTTCGTGCTTGTGTTTGTATGCGTGCGTGTGTATACATACATATAAAATGCGAAGCCTTTGGGGTGGTGGGGGCGGTGGTGTTGGACATCCCAACATCACCATCCCACCCCCACCCCCTCTCTGTGGCTACGCCAGTGATATACGTCATGTGGCCATGCGCTTTCGGCTTTCTGAAGAAAACGCTTTCCTGAACACCCTTACGCTCACTTACTGCAACGAACTATGGTGTATACGATGTCGACGATATTTTCTGACCGAATTCTTCAGCTACTGTATTCACCCGCATACTACTAGTCCTGTCATAGGCGTGCGGAAGGGGGGGGGGGGGCAGGGAGGCGGCCGCCCCCCCTAGTCACCTAAGATGGTGGGCGCTAAGTCTGCCCTATACATTGACTTAATAGGGAGGGGGTGCGCTGCGATGAGCCTTCGCCCCCCTAAAGGGGAATCCTGCGCACGCCTATGAGTCCTGTGTTATCTGGGGTACCAATGATTAAAGATGGCTAACCCTCAGCTATTGTGGACAATTTATGACCATGATGTTGCACACCTCTGTTGTAGCACTAACACTGTTTTCGTTCAATCTAAATTTGATTATGTAGTCGCATTTCAATTTTTTTTTCCACCCGCAGCAGCTCACTCGTTTACTGCAGCGTTACGTACATACAATTTAAACCGGTTATTGCATATGGGAGGCTGCTGGTTGAGATACCGAGATCCTTTCATTCCAGCTTCCGGTGTCCTTTCTTCACCCTATATCGTTTCCACGTCCGGTATCCTTTCAGCTGAAACAGTGAAATTATTTCCACCAGCGCTGATGTCAAGTGCCCTTTTTTAACTAGAGTGGTAAAAAGTGCAATATGTGATGGCGGCGCCTTGACCTCGTTTGCTCATTAGTTTATTATTTGCATCACAGATGGCTGTACTCACACTTGACCTTTTCACTACCGCAGGTGGCCCGAGCTCACTTTGCGCAACTTGTTTATGGACTAGCTACTCAAAGCACAAATGTCAAAGCGTGTACGCCAACCAAACTTTGGCTGACATGCAGACAAACGTTTCTGTGTGACACACTGAATCCTGTAAGCCCGTTGACCACTTGTCAAGGACTGTTACATATAACACACATCCCGTATGCTATCTCGTGCTGTCTTATTGACGGTATTGACACTCCGAGAAAACTGTGATTGGCTTCAGATGAAAACAGATGCATTAAGCGATAGTTTTTCTGTACTTTCTTTTTATTTTGTGCTTCTGTTGCGGTAATTTCTTCAATAGGAAGGCAAACAGGGCGAGATGGTAACTGTAAAATTTTAACGTAAAGCCAAAATGACGAGGACGGAACAAGTAAACAGGACGAACGCGTTGTCCTGGATAAGCGCTCGTCCTGTTTTCTTGCTCCGCCCTCGTCCTATCGCGCTTTACGTTAAAATGGGTAATGCCTTTTATTACTTCCTGAATGAGACAAAGATAGCACAGATCGCATATATGTAAACATGCACCGTTGACTGATTCGGAAAACTGTTCGCAATTATTGTACAGGTCGCACTCCAGGCCTACAGCTTGCCGTATCTTTCGGTGCTGGCGTAAAGCTGTTTCTCGATATCGGCGCTTCACAGTGCGAGCTGACATTATTTCGACGAGTATATTTCCCTCTGCTGCGGTTTTCGCAGCCCTAACCCGTGACCTTTGAGCGGCTGTCGCCAGTGAGAAACAGCTGCACGAAAACTGTGACGTCAGTGGGTTAACCGCTGTACAGCTGCCTACGCATCACCCGGCGTTTCTCGTCTCTGCTCTCGCGGAACGTGTGTTTCAATCTTTGCTTTCCGCAAATAAGCGCAGCAAAGATCTCTCGCTCGGGCCTACGTAGGGAACGCGTATATAATGTATATAATGCCTTTGACGTGTGGTACTACATGCACTACTCAACTGTTATGTTATGGCCAAAGACAAAGACTGCAAGAAATAAAGTGCCCCAGAATACTCCGATACATTCGTAAATGCGTGTTTTCGATTACAGGGCAGAGGTTCAGGGGAAGATGGAAGCTTGGAGAGACGAACAATCCTCGAACACAGGATGTCGCTGGGGCCAACGTTTCTACGAGCGGTCTTGTCTTCTTCAGTTGTTGGTTTGAAGAAAAGACAAGACCATTTGTAGAAACTATGGCTCCAGCGACATCCCGTGTTCAAGAATTTGACATTGTTTTCCGCTCTGACACCCTTTATTGTTTTAGAGCGCAGCTCTTAGGCGCCCATTCCTGCGTTGAGCGGCGTCGCTGTCGCCGTCGCCGTCGGTGGCGTAACCGATAGACGTGTAAAAGTAATCGATTGACATGAAAGAATAAAATGAGAAAAAAATACCCGGGATCGAATGTGATTTGAACCCGGGCCCCCTGTGTGGCAGTCGAGTATTCTACCACATAACCACGCTGGTGCCTGAAACTCATTTTACAAAAAGACACTGTACAGGCATCATGTCGGGCAAGGAATCGCATCAACCTATATGTAATATAGCGTGACAGAAGAGTAAAATAACAACCAGTCATCGCACAATGCTAGTTGCGCAACGAGTTTGTGGTTTCCCACCTACTGCAAAGTGCTCAGCCATAATTCTTCATCGTCATCAGCCACATGCAGCATCAACAAAGTGCACAATATACCTCACAGATGTGTAGCGGGTACCTTGCTTATCCGCATAAACACAAAGACATCCACCGGCGATTACGATACTGCCTAATGCTAATTCTGAGCGCAACTTCGTGTTGGGGTAAGGCCAACTGTTTTTGAAGTTTTGGCTTTCCGCAAGGTATCGACTGCGCCATAAATCAGAATTTTTGTGAAGTAGAGAAGCACCCACTACGCCATTATTCGTCTTTCTGCGGATTTCGTATTTTGGCAACTCCGGCTCAAACAAGGCTCTACAGCTGTGTGTCAAGCCAGAAGGCTTCAGGAGCCAGAAAAGAGGCTTAACATGAAATGGTGGTGGCGACGCCACCTTTAAGTTTTCGCAGCAGCTGGACGTGACGTCATGCAGTTTGATGACGTCAGCGTGTAACTGTGAACTTCTTTTAGCGGCAGAGATGGAATATATGTGTACAGCTTGTCAGAAGTCAAAGACTGAACTTATAGTGAGTCTTGAGAGCGTTCACTTTGAGATAGCGGTCCATGCCCTTCAATACACTTTAAAGTTGGTGACGTAGCATCGACATCAAGGCTCAAAGTTTCGGCGCGAAATTCAATAAAATTGAGATTTTATCTCCGTTCCGTAGGTTTTGCATTTCTAAATTTACGCCTGCTGTTGTGCTATTGAGAAAAAATCTGATTTTTTCGAGAATGCTTGATTATGTAGGCTGAACTGACTGCTGTTTCTGTTTTGTACAGTTTCTATTCAAATACGCGAACGGACCCGCCACGGTGGCCTAATGGATATATGGTGCTCGACTGCTGACCCGCAGGTCGAGGGATCGAATCCCGGCCGCGACGGCTGCATTTTCGATGGAGGCGAAAATGCTTGAGACCCGTGTACTTAGATTTAGGTACACGTTAAAGAACGCCAGATGGTCAAAATTTCCGGAGCCCTCCGCTACGGCGTCTCTCATAATCAAACCGTAGTTTTTGGGACATTAAACCCCAACAATTGTTATTATTATTAAATACGCGAACGCTAGGCAGATGAAGAATGTCCAAGTTGTCCATCAACAATGAGGGATGAATGATCGCACATCCTGGACAAGACCTACAACAGCCAACAGTGGGGACGAAGACTGCTTAGAACACAAGAGCGAAGTTTAAAAAAAATAATGATAAGGCCGCTTCGCCCTAGGGGTGCCAAGCCTGAAGGAAGTGCGGCCTTCCTTGTTTCTCTTCGGCTTTCTCTTTCTTTCCTATCTTTCTTTCTTTTTCGCTTTTCCCGTTTTTTTCTCTCTTTTTTGCTCTATTTCTATTTATTTCGTCCTCTCTCTTTATCTATGTCTTTCTCTTTCTTGCTCTTTCTATTTTTCTTCCTATTTTTTCCCTTTCTTTTTCTCTCTTGCTTTCTCTTTTTTTTTTTCTATTATTATACGTGGTTTTGCCTGCGTTACGGCAAGCGACGACAGCATACGACAGCCCGGACCCCTAAAGTGATCCGCACTTATCAAGGCGCTTGAAGAACAAGAGGAAGAAGACTTCCCCTTGGCGCGGGCGCGAGCTCAATATGCTATGCTGTTCGTGGTTTTGCCTGCGTAACGCCAAGCTACGAAAGCATACGATGACAGCATACGAGAGCATACGACAGGCCGGGCCCCTAAAGTGCTCCGCACTTCGAACTAGAGGACATGGTCTTCCCCGACCTTCTTTTGTAATTGACGGCTCGCCAACACAGCCCGCCTTCATGAGGGCATTATCGAGAAAGAATAACAATGAACGGTAGTAACCGGATAACAGAATCGAGTGCCACGACAAAAGCAGTTATATTCTGTACCGCAGTTCTTTTCTTAGTGTTTGTTTTTTTTCATATCACAGCAAATAATCGTGGGCAGAGCGTTCACTTAAAAAACTGCATTAGGAATTGCACCACGCTACAAATGTTGCAATCGTAACGGATGGATTTTGTGGTTTGAACAATGCTACGTTTTATATTCTTCTTAAATTCATTTCGTCTTCAACTTGTGTTAGTTAAATAGGCAGGAATACTTTCTTCGTCACCTTCTCTTACTAAACAGCATTGTGTTTCGTCGCTTAATAACTGATATTTACTTACTTATTTTAGTTTTCAAGATCTCTACTATATACAACGTCGTAGCAAGCGATTGACGAAGCTGTTGTGGAATTCCCGATGACACATATCTTAATGTGCACGTTTGTAATGCAAGTGGCACCCAATCACTGTAAAGACTTTCATGACCGGGAAGCGGCATCAGCAGGGCAATCGCAGGCATACATAGTGACGCTGCATGTAGTTCGGCCTTGCAGGCCGAACTACATGCAGCGTTTTTGCCGGCGTTTGGCCGCCCCGGCGTCACCCGGCGTCCACGCTATACCGGTGACGGCGGTTTCAGGTTCATTCCCTCTGGTCACATTGTGCGACGCCGCGGACTGGCGCTGGACTCAGCGCTTCTCATGTGGTTGGCCGTCCCTCTCCAGGCGGCGTTCATGTGACGACGCCGAGAAACGCAACTCCAGAAAACGCCAGCAAAAAAAAAAAACGCTGCATGTGGTTCCGCCTGTCGTAGTCGGAAATAAGAGTGGCGGTGGTGGATAAGTATCTGTTTATTCCAAGAATTACGTACAAAAGAAGGGACGGAAAAGGAAATTTCGTAGTGTCTAGCTCTATACTCGGCGACAACTTTCCTTGACAGCACTGTGGAAGCTACAGAACCGAAGTGCATGCCTGCTACCGCGCCAAGAAATAGTACTTACGTTTACTGATAATTTTCTCGTTTTTCTTGCTGAAATAAATGTTGCTTTATTTATTATGAGACTGAAACAGTTGCGGGAAGTCGTAGGTAAAATACAGTTATTGTTCACCTCGCAAGAATGCCTTCCTTTTCTTTCCATTTCTTAGACAGCACCACCTTTTCAGCATGCCCGTTTTCCAAAGTAAACATGGCGTCCGTGACGTAGTAGGTCAGTGTGCGGCCGCAAACGCACCGTTTAGTTCTCCAAGAAAAATGTACTCGTAATATGACACTAAACTGTACTCTGAACAATCGAAATGTCTCTCCCGTTCCCATTCCCTTCACATTTTTCGTGAATATGTTTTCTAAACGCGTTAACGATGCGAGCGAGCAAAACCGAAATCACACCCGAACGGCGGTCGTCAGTCGATGAGGGAAGAGTAAAGCACAAGGAAAGAGGGAGAGGATAGAGGAGGGGCTGTTCACGTACGTGCACACCTATACAAAATACAAGGTAGGGGGCTACGGGGTCATTAGACTGAGCAGCCTTTCAAACACACCCTGCATACTGAAGAAGTCATGGACTGCAGGAAGGCAAAAGTTCCGCGCTACAAAGTCGAACCGACATTGTTCGACTCCGAAAGTACTTAGCGGTAGAGTTCTATCAGGGGCGGCGCCAGGATTTTTTTTTTTTTTTTGGGGGGGGGGGGCAACCACGACAAGTGAGTTCCTTCGGGGGGGGGGGGGGGGGCAGGGGGGCTGGGAACATATGCATTGTGTTTTGACTATGCTTGCTCTTGGGGGGGAAAGGGGGGGGCAGGGGGGCATTTTTTGGGGGGGGGGGCTCCAGCCCCCCCCATACCCCCCACTGGCGCCGCCCCTGAGTTCTATATCACTTTTCTGTACTTTCCTGAGCTCGCATATTGAAATGCAGTTTATTCTGTTATCAAATTGATGGAAGTTAACGCTGAAAGTCTGATAAAACGGAAATGCTTTTAAAAACGAAGTCGTTTTATTTTTTCAGAAAAAAAAAACAAGTTGAATAGAACACACAAGAGGCACCGGAATAGAAAAAAATCTACAAATTTCAAATGAAGCGCACCTTTTTCCTGCAAAGATTTATCGTGTCACATATTTAGTTTTAATTTTTTTTTACTGTCACTTCAGTTATTATTTTTCCTTGAAACTCAACATGAATTACATTTTTTTGTGCTTCTACAAGTTGTCACGTCTGTGCCTCTATGCGTCGGTGCCCCCCCCCCCCCCCCCCCCACCTGCCGCTGTCGTCATCTCGTGCCATTTAGGAGGTAGTCAGCACCTCTGAGTCACAACTGCATTCAAGTCGAAGAGCACGATTCAACTTCGTCAATGGGCTGTGCGTATCTACGCACAAACACACACGCACAGATGGAGAAACGGTACGCGAACGTAAAACTCACTTTCGCTCAATTCTGTCAGAACACTCAGGAACTCTCTGCTCGTGTCGAACACGTCACTAGCACCATTCTATATTTTGCTCGCTTGGGAAGTGAGAACAGACGGATACGTCATCAGACGATGACGAGATTAAAAATCACACAAGGGGACATTACCACGCTCGCGTTGTAAATGCACGGGAGTTGTTTAATAGGCGCTATCTCCCCATAATGACCTTTCACTCACAGCACTTTGAGCTATGTCGTAACGCGGCTATCGCCGCTTCACCAACAGCAAGTAGAAATCGACACGCCTGGCAAATTAGCGCCAGATCAGCGGGCCGTTAATGTCCAGTAGTCAATTACGAACGGAGGAAACAGGTCTCTGGCCTTTATCTTGGCGTCTAAGTACATCGCCAATGGCGTTCAATTAGATGGGGGCGTGGCTAATGGGTATATACGCGTGCGTGTGTGTGCCCAGACCTGGACAACGCGATTTTAAAAGGTTATTATTCCGCGTAGGGCGTCAGTCGTTTAGGGAATTTTCTCGCTTATCCGGTTGTCTTCTCGCGCTAAATGTCCCCAGCTACGCACCGCTTCCAGCTGTCTATCTGCGAACGCCCGATTTCGACACATGGACGTAGGGAGATGAGAAAAGGTCCTCGAGGCATCTGGACGCGGAAGCTGCGTGCGCGCTTTGACCGGGCAAGGATTGACTCCTCGCTCGTTCGCTTTCCGCTCTGTAGTCGAGTGCTATTTCGTACCGCGTACGCCCACACGTATGCGGTCGCGGGTGATGTTGAATGTTTCGTAAAAAAAGAAACTTGGAGGACGCTTGAGCTGTGTCTTCAAAAGTACAACGCGATGGCATAATCAGCAGCGCTTGTGTGTACGTGTCGTTCCTGTTGTGGATGTGTCCGCGCTGTTACTTTGCTCCTTGCGGCAATAATCGGGCCCCGTGCGCATCGCCGACGCCTTCTCAATCGTTATACCCTCGCTTCGTTTCTCTGTGGACACTTCGACCGTGTCGCAGGAAAAGGAACGTCTATGCGCGTAGCATTGGTCGCTTCAAACTATCCTGGAATGCCTACTGCAAGTACAGTTGCGAAGTGCCCACTACGCCAAAATTTTTCCTTTTGCGATGTGGCTAAGTATCCACTACGCGTCCGTAAGGCAACTTGCGCACCTGCGCATCCGCATACTTTGTTGATGCTGTTACTGATAGCGATGATTAATTATACTTGAATGCTTTGTAATAACTGAGCCTTTAAACCGCCCACTCGTTGCGCAATTCACATGTTTTGCGCCTGGTGTAGTTCACGCTCCTTCCACGCAATGTAGCCCCGCCACGGTGTTCTAGTGGTTATGGCGATCGACTGCTGACCCGAAGGTCGCGGGATCGAATCCCTGCTGCGCGGCTCTTTCGATGGAGGTGAAAGTGTTTGAGGCCCATGTACTTAGATTTAGGTGCACGTTAAAGAACCCCAGGTGGTCGAAATTTCCGGAGCCCTCCACTACGGCGTCTCTCATAATCATATCGTGGTTTTGGGACGTTAAACCCCAGATATTAATGAATTATTTCACGCCAATATCGTATGCGTTAAGGCGTCTCCTCGCACTACATGACATTCTTGTAGGGCTTATTTTTATTTATTTTTTTTCGAAACACTGTCAAGCTCCTGGCGTCGCTCTGTAACCGAGCACCGACACCGACACCGGAATTTCTGCGAAATGAGCTCTTTCGCGCTATCGCGTTAAAATGATCAGTCACGAAGAAGATAACAGGTGCATTTCAGAACCCTGGACTGGGAACAGTCGGGGAGAAACAGACAATAGAGAATACCTGAGTCATCTGCGATTAGCTGACGACATTGCCTTGCTGAGTAATTCGTGAGGCGCATGGCAAAGAGATGTCGTTCAATTGGATAGGCGAAGCAGACTGGTGGATCTAAACTTAACTAACCATTCAACAGTGCTCTGAAGGGAACAGCTGTTTGCGATAGGTAGCCAGGCACTGGAAGTAGGTAGTGAACGCAGATCCGAACCATGAGACCGAGGTAACTGGAGAAATAACAATGGGATTCAGTGCATTTGGCAAGTGTTCTGAGGTCATGAATGGTAGTTGACCAGTATCCCTCGAGAGGAAAGTCTGTAACAGATGCATCTTACCGGTACTTACCTAGGGGAAGAAACCTGGAGGCTCACGAAAAGGGTTAAACTTAAATTGAGGACGAAGCAGCGAGCCATGGAAAGGAAAATGATAGATCTAACGTTAAGAGGTAAGAAGAAAGCAGATTGGGTCAGGGAGCAAATGCGTGTTAATGACATCTAAGTCGAAATCAAGAAGAAATGGAAGTGGTCAGGGCATAAAGTGCGGAGTCAAAATAACCGCTAGTCATTCAGAGTGATAGACTGGATTCTAAGAGAAGTCAAGCGAAGCAGTGGGAGGCAGGAAGGTATAGGTGGGCAGATGACATTAAAAGAATTTCTGGGATAATGTGGCCGCAGCTAACACAGAACGGGGTTAATGCCAAGAAAACATAGGAGAGACCTTTGCCCTGCAGTGGGCGTAGTCAGGCTGATGAAGATGGTGGCGAAGACGATAATCTGTGCTGACGAATAAAAAAACGGGCTGTCCACTGTTTGTCATTATACTGCCCAAAATTGAAGCATTTGAGCAAATAAAAGGACGGGCAGGGATTCTTCGTTCGCTTTATGCTCGAGTCGACTGCTCTTTCTGACCGCGTACGCCCACACGTGCGCGGTCGTGGGCGATGGGGAATTTTTTGTAAAAAATGATCAGCCATGACGAAGATAATCCGTGGTCAATAACGGGAAGAAGAGGAAAACCGTTTTTGCACTGTTTGCCATCATGCTTTTTAAAAGTGAAGCATCTGAGCAAACCAAATAAACTAAGGGGTCTAAGTACGGGAAATCGCGTCTGTAGGCTTTAGTCAAAAGCATTAGTCAATACTTCCAATAGGACGGCATTCAAAACGTGCGTTATTCAAAGTGATACGGCACTGCAAATACATTTCGATGCTTGAGCACTTCTGGGCGTTGTGTACTTTGTTAAGCCCATTTACAAATGTCGTTTAGGTTTTCCTTTGACGCGAGCATATTTAGAGCGTCAGGTGGGCGAAATTCACGGTTGTGCAGAACTTGATCAACTCACCGATGAATTCGTGAGCAAAAGCAGGAACACTTAACGTGCTTTATGACATATGCTGGCATCGCGCAGTCGCCCTATATATGACGATTATGAATATAGCCATCACCGCTGTTTTAGTTTTCTCCTAGCACGCTATATCTATAGCTTACTGGGGCTTTAGAGTCCACAAAACAACTCATGACCTTCGGCACCAAAAACGAGCAAATCGTCTTCTCCACAATTAGAATGTCTTATTGAATCTTACATACGCAAACATACAAGGCCAACGACCCTATCATAGCTGCGAAAAATAAACAATCTCAGGAGTTTGTTTTCTTTTTAACGCCCTATATTATTTCACCCACCGCATTCCCCAGCCCCACACTATTCCGCCGCGTCTGATCTGAAGTGAACTAACGGCCTGCCAAAGACACATACACAGCCCTCTGGTTCGCTTCCTACCTTGGTGCGCGCTGCTGTCAGCGAGCACCACACCACAAGCACGTGGAGTCCAACACTTCCGGCGGGCGTATGGCGTAACACGATCCTTGCGAACACCGAGAGAGTATCATGGGCAGCAGCGTTCCGAAAGTTTGTTTATAAGAATGCCGCGTCGGATGCCGAGACGTATACGACGTGCCCAGTTTGTGCGCTTGCTCAAATCTCTGACGCTTGCCACTCGGCGTTTTTCCCTAAGCTCCTCAGTTCGCCGAGTAGACCTCCATGGGTTGATATCTAGGATCACGTTTCTCCGGTTCAGCAGGTGAGGGGGGGGGGGGGGGTCAGTGAGTGTACCATGTCCCTGTCGAGGCCCTAGCCCCATCATTCTCTGCGGAATAACGGCAAAACACGTGCGAAATTTGAGGCAGAATCGCAGCGAAGCTCTCTCGTACGAACGCCTTCAGCATCACCGGGGTCAATCTACACTTGGCTGCCGCCATTGCCGCCGCCCTCGCTGGCTGAAGCAAAACAAAAACTAATGGGGAGGACGTTTAGAATTCACGTTACTTCTTTCGTGCTCCGATCTTCAAGCGAGAATAGATCAGACTGCTCCTCGCTGCCATCGGCGCAGTTGAACAACTGATCTCACTCTACCACTGGATGACAGTGCTCCTACTCCTGTCTGATCACTGTAACACGTCGGCTTTGAAGAGTGACCAGCGTGCTCTGAGCGTGCTTTTCATTGCAGTGCTCCTGCTTTCCCAATGAAATTTACCATAACTCACTGGCACATAGGTGGAAACGCGGGGCGTTAGAGGTTGCAGGGACTACGAAAGTCCACAATGAACTTTCGTGCCCGCAGCGGCAGCTGCAAGTGGAACCACGGTTCAAGGTAAATACATGGGGCAGACCTAGAACGTACCTAGAACATTAGGGGCGGCCGCACTCCCCCCCCCCCTTATCTTCTAGGTATGGCGCAAAATTGGGGCTCCAATTCTGCCCCATGTGTCTACTAAGTCGGACCTGTCCCTTCATTGTCTAATATGGAGGGTTATGGCCACGCATCTTTTCTTGGCGTAACCGGCGGCCTATGGCTCCTGGTGTATATTCGAAGAACTGTTTACTTTCCACCTTTTCCTCCGGGAGGCACTGGACCAATGTTAGGCCGTTGTAAGAAGCACGTCATCGCTTCATTTTCATTGTTTCATCGGTTGCGGAGCTAGTTTTCTTTGGGACTCGACCAACGGATGGCCGGGGGCCCTGCAGTAAAGCTTGCCCCCTCCCCCCTTATTGAGATCCGTGCGCACGCCTATGAGGGCAGTGGTGGCGGTTTCGATACTCGGAAGCGCTTCCCTACGTGCCGTTCGTTACGCAATAGAACTCTCGCTGACTTCGGGTCTTACGAACAACTGCTGAAATGTTTAGGGCCAGGCGTCTGCTCTCGACCGAGTCCGCGCGCTTGAGTGCGGAGGCAGCCACCATAATCGTTAAAGGGATGTTCAACAGAACACGTGTCAACCTTCTCGGCTCTCTACAAGAGACGGTGTTTTCGGGACGAGGGAGGTATGGATGCTATACCTTACGGCTGTCATCGGGACTCTCGCATACGGGCTTCCCGTTGCCGGGGCTTTGACCCCAAAACGAAACTGGCCTACGAGAAGTCGTGGCTCTGTCATGGGATCACCGAGGGGTTCGAAACTGCGGCAGTCATAACTCAGAGGGGGAACCTTCTTCGGAGAAAAGAGGGAGGGACAAATCACTGTAAAGAAAAAGACGCCTGGTACTTGCACCATGGGCTCTGAGGCTTTGTGTGTAGATCACGCATAGACGACCGAAGAGAAAAACGATTTCTCTCATACTTGTAACCTGCCTTTCGTTATACGAAAAGCCCTCTCGTAGGCGAGAAAAAGTGCGAAAAGAAAATGTAGCCGACGGCGCCTTGAAGTTCTACTCTTCGTGACGTAATATATATTTGACGACCTCCGCCAGGGCCTACATAGGTCGCTATTTCTGGGTAAAAGTACATTACATTCTATTCTAAGACAGCCAGAGACCTGAAATGGCTAGCTTTGGGAAATTCGATTGAGGTAATACGGCCAAACCAGGCACGTAGCCAGTCTTTTTTTTTTTTTTTGGGGGGGGGGGGGGGCAGGACCTAATTGTTAATTGTTCGAAAGAAAGTCTTTCTATGGCAAAAAGAAAAAAAGTTGCCCGGCAATATAGAAGGCTGGACGAATGCCGGGCGGGGGGAGGGCCCACCCCCTTGCCTACGTGCCTGGGCCAAACTACAAAGAAGACTGAAATCTGTGACGTCGCCCTGTCGTTCGGCGCTGGGATTACGGCGCGAAATTGAAACTTAACTCTTTGACCCCTATTTTCTTTTTTGATAATGAACCTACAATGGCGAAATCACTGACACTAGAGTTCTCGAACAATAATGTTTAATGCTAGACAGATATACTGTTTATTTTAGTGTTCCTTCAACGTAGAGATACTGGTGCAGACTTTTCAGCATCCGCAGCCCCTACGTTATGTAGAGCTTTAGTGAGTTGGAAGAGTGTACGTGACGATCAAGTATTGATGATGGCTAGCACGGCGCGTGGATGCAGCTGCAAAAACGTATCACAATATTTCTTACGGGATGCAGGGGCCGCATAGCGCGTAAGGGAGTTACAAGCGTGATGAATATAGCATTTTTGATGCGCCTGATTGAATTGCAAGAACTAAAGCTGAGCAACTATCTACAGAAACTTAAAACGCGAAGATTTCCGAAGCCACTTTAATTTGGTGTTCATATAGGTTCATCTGCATTTGTAGAAGTGCCCTTTAATTCAGACCCTGACTCTCGACTCCTAGAAACCAATTCCACGATGACTCCATTTTGAAGTTTCATTTCCTGACACATATGAGACGTTGTAGACGAAAGAAGGGGAGTTTTAAGGGCTCGTTTTTCTTTGTTAGCCACGGCATTAATGAGAACTAACAGACAATCAAGTCAAGAAAAGTATAGAGGGTGCCATTTGCAGTAATTGTGATATTCGATATAATGATATTCGATTGTAGTAATTGCGATATTCGATTCGACGAAAAGATAACTTGCCGCCGTCAGGGACCGAACCTGCAACCTTCGAATAACGCGTCCGATGATCTGCCAATAGAGCTACGGTGGCGGTCATCCTTCCGTCCACTTTATCGGGTATATCTGTGCATTTAAACCTGGGAGTGTTAATCAGCGCCGGTCGTAGCCATGACGGCAAGTGTGGCACACTCGCCATGGCCTCCGAGATTAGCCGGCGAGGCACCGTTGCGCGCCGCTGGCTAATCTCGGAGGCCATGCACTCGCCTTAGCTTGATTGTCTGTTAGTTCCCATTAATGTGGAAGCGCAGTCGTTAGGGCGAGTTAGTATGGCTCCACTTGGATAATTCGACGCAACACTAACAGAGACGAAGAAAGCGCTGGTCCTTATATGTTCTTTCTTCGTCCTCTGTTGGTGTTGCGCAACTAAATCATCAAGAAAGAGACGTTGTAACTAGCTTTTACTGTTCGCACTTCTGTTGATGCAGATTGCGCCTCCAAAGTAGAGTGTTGAACATATAGTAGCAGATAGGGGACACACGGCGAAGACCACAACACGGACCACGAGTCTCCTTCCTCGCTCCGCGTGGTCTCCGTTGCAATAAACAACCTCGAGCAAACCTCCCTTTAGGCCAACGCTCCGTCGCCTGCTCAAGCGATGCGCAAAAAAGGGGTGAGCGAACGCCGCCGCCTCGCCGGGCACAGGGCAATCGGCGGCGGTTACCAAAGCCCTCGTTTCGGTTACGGCACCTCCCGCGACTACGAAACAACGTCACGCCCTCCTCGTCGTCCTCCTCTCTCAACCTCCTTTCCACTCGCGCGGCTTCGCGCCCTCCGAAAGTCCTGACGCCATTCTGTCGTCACTTTCGTCCGCCGCCGCGCCACCTTTCGGCGCGGTACGTTTTTTGAGCTGGGGTGGCCCCTCGCCGTCCGCAGAGCTTGAGCTTCGGGCGTCGTCTCAATAAACCTGTTATCGGCAGAGGCTCAGAAAGGAGGGGCGAGAGGGGGGGGGGGGCGTAGTCTTCCGAACAGAGGGATTCCCCCGTCGCGTGCCCGCGCGCGTTGTAGACGTCGTTCGCCTGTCGCCATCCGCCGACGGCGCGCAAGAACCCGACGCCGACTGTCATTTGACGGCGCAGCGCAATGCTAAAACGCCGATGCATGTCAAGAAGGGCGGCTTGCCTTTGCGAGGAATAAGACACCCGGTCGACATGTGCTGTGCCGGCATTTCCTATTCCCTTGTTTTGTTTGTCCTCGACTCGCTGATGTATTCGAGCATGGAACGCGTGTTCGGACAAGTACATTGACGCCGCCCTTGTGCGCAGATCGCGCAGAATTTGCCGTGTGTCTCAGTTGCTAAGAATTTTCTCTTCGTGTAGCGTTCTATACGTATGTGTCACAATGTTCTACGTATTCGTGTGCTCTTCGTACGGTTTTCATTGGACAAGTGTACTAGTGTAGCGTTAAAGGGATACTGGCACGACAAGTTTTCAGTTGTCTCTTTTGCACCAAAAGAAAGTCCCAGTATACTGTAGCCTGACGCCACGCTAGTGTCGATGTCAGTGGGTGTGCCGTGCGAAAATTGACTTTAATGCAGAAATAAAATATCAGCGTATCCTGAGCTTCGCACTTGGTCAGAGACGTATTTGTATGCAGGATATTTGTATGGCACAATAAACTGAGCTTCGAAAACGTCTAGCCTTGACCATAATTGCGTGGGTTTTCAGGAGCACGTTTTCATGGTCGGTCAATCAGTTCGCTCGTGTTTCCAAATATCGGGCGGCTGCGCAAAAATGCGAGTGACAGCATGACCACGTGATCAAACTGCGCTTATAATTAACCATTTTCTCTGAAGCTAACTTACATTGATTTAATATCTGACGAAAAGTCGTAACGATTGTTTCAATACCAGTAGTGTGAAGTCGTCCGATTCTGGTCGAATCTTTGCGCTCTATATATCTCGATTTGCTCCTTCCTGCGCCTTCTCGCCCTTCAACATGCAGCGTGAATTCGCGTTATCTTGGCTCTTCAAACAGTGCGTCAACCAGTATCGTGAACCAAGCGGTCATTCTACGTCACAGTTGACGCCTAAACTGTAGTAATCGAAATATGCGCGTTTGCTAACGGGTTGCACATAATCGCTAAATCCTTGGAACGCTCCCAGAGTTCCCGCAGCTCGTTGTTTGACTGCAACCAATGCTATCGCAATAAAAGCGTTCTTATTCTAATTCTTGCTGCCCTTGTAGAGTTCTGTGCACTTCAGTGGATAATAATAACAACTGCTGGGGTTTTACTTTCCAAAACAACAATACGATTATGAGTGACACCGTAGCGGGGCACAACGCATTTATTTCGACTACACGAGGTTCTTTAGCGTATACCTAATTCGAATCACACGGGTGTTCTTTGCATTTCGCCCCCATCAGAAATGCGGCCGCCGTGGCCGGCAATCGAACCCGCACCCTCCAGCTGAGCTATACGTGACAGCGCTTCTATGGAGGCCAAATACGAAAAAGCATCTGTGGGCCCAGATTTAGATGCACTTTAAAGGAACACTATAGGCTTTAATAACAATTTATGACAAGGTGAAAGTTCAGTGTTTGAGGACGTACAAAACGTGAACATTATGCAGCGATATAGCAATCGAGAAATTAAGGCAAGTGTGGGACAGTTTTTTGCCCACCTGTGGGCCATACTGGTACTATATACCGATGGCGCAGAAGGGCCTCAGCACAATAAACCAGTAGTACTCACACTATCCACGATTAAAAAAAATAAAATTGGGGCAGCTGCGTATTAGTGCATGCGAAGACTGGACGCAGCTGAGCCGGTGGCCTAGTAGTCTTCCTTAACCCAATCCTTAACCTCACTTCCATTTCTCACCACCTTGCTATACCGTGGTATACATGGGTATGCTATGCTTTACCCTTCTCCTTTCCATCCTCCCCACCATCCCTTCCCTTTCCCACTATACTATACATGGCTATGCTATGATTTCTCTCTCTCTCTCTCTGTTTCTCTTTCTTTCTGTCTTTCATCCTTTCTCCGTCTTCTCTGTCTTTTTGTCGTTCTCTCGCCCATAGCAAGGCAATCATATGTTTCCCATAAATGCTTGTTCTGCTACCGTGTCTGGATAGCCAATGGTTATACGACGCCTGCCTTCGGACCGTGGGTACTCGGGTTCGAATCCCGTCTCCGCAAGAAATCTATTTCGTTTTATTTACTTCATCTCCTACTCCTGTCCACTTCTCATCTCCTCTCCTACTCCTTTCTTTCCTCCTCTCCACTTATCCGAGCACAGTTTTCGCTTAATGGGCTTTGCTCAATATCTGGGGCACATACAAGTTTCTGATGATGATAGTTCCTGCAACGGCAGCTTAACAGCGTAGTTGTTAAAAAGAACATTGCGGTGCGGTACAAGACTGAATAGAATGAGACTTCTTCCTTTTAAGTATTCATGGAAAAAAAAGAACTTCTTGGCGTTACCCTTGAGAACGACGCGGCCGGACCAAAAGTTCCGTTTTGCCGGGCTTTGCTCCACTGCGTCAGCTGTCGCTTAGAAAAAGACGGGCATGGCAAATGCTACGCCAGACATCTTCTTCTTGGCGGCGGGTGGTTTGAAATGTGCTAACGGTATGCGCACCACTAAAGCGTAATTTTCTTTCAAACTAAGCATTTCCTTGGCTCGAAACAAGCACGACGAGGTTTCTAAAATGCTATTTCAACAATCCACGTCAGCTCAATATTTGTATCTTGTGTCCGTTTAGAGAACCCCAGGTGGTTGTAAATTAACCGGGCTTCTGCCACTACGACGTGCTTCATAATCATATCTTGTTTATAGCAGGTAAAGCCCTACATCGTTTCTTAAAACCTAGTCAACAGCCCGTTCCTCCAGTGGAAACATGGCCGAGAAGCGCGTGAAACGTTAATTAGGGCAAATAAATAAAATCAGGACAGTTTTCACATGAACTGCGCGCTACATCAAACCCTTCGATTTCCTGAACGATTGAACAGAACAAAACAGGGGTATACCGATCTCTTTCGACATTGGCTATTTTGAAAATGACGCGTCAAATGGGAATTACCGTACGCACTTGTACTCTAAATATAGCCTCCGTAAAGTGACAGCAAAAGAGCCAGAATGATCAAAACTCCATCATGAAAGGATTCGCAATTTAACCATTATGAAAAACGCCTAGAGCTTCACAACGAAGAATGTGATAGCCGAACAAAGAAGGATGTGATCGATGGATCTACATTCTGATAGAGAAAGGCCTTTGTTCTTATGATCACCAATAGGCATCCACGTCACTTTCGTTTCAGCAATCCGCATCGATCATGTTATGTCGAATGTGCTGGTTCTACTCAAACCCTGATTCTGAGAGAGGAAAAGAACTAAAATGTTTATGTTTTCGAACATGTTCCGAGCTAGCGACACCTGGTACGACACTGAGGCTCTGTTCTGTACTAAATGGCTTGCTGTGTAGAGCTTGAGGTTTATATCACCTCGGCACTGGGCCTCCGGCGTCGAAAGAGCTCGTTTCGCCGAAATTCCGGTGTCGGCGACGGGGTCGGTATCGGCGTAGGCGTCGTTGGTTGTAAGCGAAAAGTGGAGAAAGATGCAAATAAAGAGATAATAAAAAATACACGGTTCGAGTGTGACCGGGGATTCTAACCTGTGACCGATCGCTACGTGGCGCGATGCGTTTAGCCCCTTGGTGGCCCTGGAGGCGAGTTGTTAAAGGTCCTCGAGGTTGAGCTTGGCCTCCCACGTTTCGGTTAGGTGGTCGTCGTTCGTTTTTCATGGTGGATTCACATCCGTCTCCAGTTCCATATTGCAGTTTGCATGACACGGGCATTGTAGCAGCAAGTGTACCAAGGTGTCCAGTACCTTGCAGAGCGAGTACGTGTTGCTGTGGAGCGTCCGGCAGAGGCCGTGCATTAGCGTTTCATAAAGGTATGTGTTGCCTTGGGGGAGTCTAGAGGTCACGCTTTCTTCTTTGGTCAGTTTTGGACGAGGTGGAGGATGCGCCCGGCTATGCAGTCAATATAGTGTTGCAGTATCGCCGAATAGGTGGTGGATACAACCGAGTCAGATATTGTGTGGGGCGAGGGGAGCCTGATTCCGAGCAGCATTCGGCTTGGTTGGTCAGGCACCCTGGTGCGACGAAGCATAACGGGAAAGCACGCGCTCACTGCTAATCGTTCATAACGGGGAATGGCAGTTGATGTATACGCCTTGAGCAATTCACTCGTGCGGTGCCCTCGTGGTAGATCATCGCTCCCCATTGC
Organism: Rhipicephalus sanguineus; assembly: GCF_013339695.2. Lineage (NCBI taxonomy): Eukaryota > Metazoa > Arthropoda > Arachnida > Ixodida > Ixodidae > Rhipicephalus > Rhipicephalus sanguineus. The sequence goes on along the minus strand of NC_051186.1, from coordinate 41,295,351 downwards.
AAGCCTAACGCCACGGTTAGAACAAGTACCGGTGCGCAAGCAGTTTAACGCATTTGGTATAGTGCACATTTACATGAACAGACAGCGGAAGAGAAATGCAACGCGACAGAATTATCGGGCTGTGCCATTCCATCTCGCCTTCTTGTGTTGTCTTTGAACTTATGCTGCTGTTGTCCGTGCCGTCGTTGTTGTTGTTAAGCGCCGTCGAGTCACTGTTGACTCCTGGTGAGAGCTCTGTGACACAAGTCCCTCAGACTTGTTCACGATGTTTACCCTGTGGCCTGAGTAAAATCTTCATAGGCCTCCAACGCTCAAGTGTGCGCAGCGCCGTCCGCCGCCCCAGCGGAGAGAGGGGAAAGCTCCGGTAGCTCGGACGGGTCGCTCTTGCTTGGTTTTCCCATTGCGCGCGCGGAGAACGTGCTCCCCGGGGCTTTTATCTCGCATTTTTCACGCTATGGGTGCCGTTCCTTCGTCGTACTCGAAAGCAGGCGCACAATCCTGCTGCATTGTGAACTCTCACAAAAGTTTAAAAATGACGAAGAGCCGAAAACTGCCCGTCAAGTTCTACCGTTTCCAATGCAAGCAGTGCGAGGAGCAGAGGCGTCAAGAGTGGATTATGGCAGTTCGCCGCGATGCTTTCGGGGTCTTGTCACCTTGAAGCAATTTTTGTCGTCGACACTATTACGAACTATTATCGGAGAGAAACGCAACGATCGTGCTCATTTGAAAGGGAAGTGCGTTTGTGAACCGAAGTTCCAACAAATAGACAGCCGCTGTACGTTTCGAGATTGCGCGCTGGCTTTCCGAGTCAATCATTTGCAATGTGACAGCAGCGGAGCATGTGGGCTTAATACACCACAGCTTAAATAACGTACCGTGAGTACTAAGTGTTTAATTCAGCTGATTGCGGTACATTTCCCGTCGCGGCTCTCTGGAAACAGAATTAAGCTGCATGTTTGCACTGAGCGTTTATATTGGCCTTGCATGCGACACGCCGTGATTGCTTAGCAAGCATGAAGTGTTGCGCTGCTAAGATCGTGGTCATGGGTTCGATTCACGCATACGGCAGCCGCATTTCGATGGGAGTGAAATGCAGTAACACCGGCGTACAGATTTACGTACACGTTGAAGAACCCCAGGTGGCCGAAATTAATCCGAAGTCCCCCACCAGGCGTGCCTCGTAATAATGTCATGCGTTCGGTGCGTAATATATAGCCTTGCATGCGCGTGAGCCGCGGGCAATATACAGCTGCCGCTTTGGAAACGAGCTGAAAAAAGAACCAAGGCGGCAATTAAATTTTCGATGGCTTTGCGAATTCAGATGCGCTTCGGGCACAAATCTCGGCATAATCATAAACATGCGCGACCCCAGTGGGTATTGTATAGTATGATGCTGACCAAGCGAGCTGTCGAAACAACCAAAGCGACATTCGAATAAGCGAACACGGTGCGTGATCAAGCGTCGATATTATTCGAAATGAAACATTTTTTTTTGCGCGTATCATTGTGCTGTCAAAGGGAGCTCTAAAAAATCCCAGGTGACATTAAACTTGCGATCCGACGTTGTTATCATTCGATGCAAACCTCGGCAAAAAGCGAAAATCCCACGAAACTGAATACTCCGGATTGCGACGCAGTCAGTGATTCAACAGGGCAGATGTAAATTTATGCTCTTCACACTGAGCTCATAATAATTTTAAAGCCGCACGACGAACTTGGCCTCCAAGCAATAGAAAAGGTATCAATAGAAAACGCACGCGAAAGCGTGGTAGATGTTTGCTGACAGCTCCCAGTAGACACGACTGCCGCAACGAATGTGCGTTTCACTGGTAACATAATTACAGAACTCGCGCAGTCACCTCCCTATTTTTGTCAAAGAAATGTGCCCGTCCAGCATCGGCACGCACGTAGCGCTCGTACAAACAGCATCGTCCTTGACCTGCTCGGTCCCGAAAAGGTGGTCGATCAACCGCCCTCCTCTGGTGAGATTCCCACCGTGAAAACGTCTTTTCCACCTCTGCGATCTTTCTAAACCTTCAGAGCAAGCAACACGTGAAGTTGCACGTGCACGGCGAGCAGAAAACAGCGCGTGCAGGGTGCGTGAACGTGCTGAGACAGCGCTGTCGAAAGGCAGGCGCGGGGAGAAGAGCGACCGGTTTTTGCAAGAAAGGCGGCGATGATGATGATGATGATGATGATGATGATGATGATGATGATGAATTGTGGTCCTGCCCTTTGTAACGGGTAGGCAGCTCTCAAGTGCCTTAACCAAAAAAAAAGGAAAAAAAAAAAGGAAAAAAAAAAAAGACGTCGAGAGAAGAGAGAGATAGGAGAGAGAGAAAAAAAAAACTGTGATACACACACACACACACACAAGAAGAATTATCACGTTTGCCACATCCAGCTAGTGTCACCTTGCAGACCGCCTACATTGTCTGACCGTCTACATCGTCTGCGCGTCGGCATTGTCTGCGCGTTCTGCGCCACCACTGCACCAATCTTTGTTTAGTGACGTGGGCCGCTCTGTCAACCGCTGTGTTCTTGTCCGTATCTCTTCGGAATCCCAGTGCCAGCGGGAAGGTGGTGCCCTCTACGTGACCCGGGCACAAGTCAGCGCAGCGGAGGACGAGGTGTTCTATGGTCTCCTCCTCAGCGCCGCATATTCGGCATATGGCCCGGGCCATATGCCGAATACGCGTGCGACGCAGCGCCCCCTGGCCGAGCTTGGGAGGCCTATAGCGGGCGCGCTGACAAAACTATACCAAAGACTAGAATAGAAATAAAAAATAACGATACATGACGAAAAACTGGGTAATGTGCGTGTCTTCGTGAGTCGTCTCAGATTATTGCTTTCCCTGTTTGCGTCTTTCGAATTTACTGAGCTATTTTACAGTTTACGCTTTGTCAAATTTGTACTATGTCAGTAAAAATGTTTGTCACTCCGTATATTCTTTGTATTGCGCTGCACTTATGCCTATCCCCGCCATTTTACACGGGATCGTGGTCCTGGTCGAGCCCTTGAAAAAGGTTTTTAAAACCAGACCTTCAGCATCCCTAGTGACGGAATGTTGAAATCAATAAATTTTCAGTCATTTTTTCTAGCTAAGGTTGAAGACTGGCCGTGTTGGCAAAACATCACTGTATAGATTGTATATAGCGCGCGCAACTAATCGCATGTCGACGGGGCACAACAAAGTTACACACACAACAGAGCGATCTGTTGTGTATCTTTCTTGTGTCCCGTCGATTAGTTGCGCTATAAATCTACAGTGATCTTTTTTTTTTCTAGTATTCGGTGAAAACTTGGCCGCTCGTTCGTCGCTAAATACCCACTGCTGTTGTGTGCGCGCTTCGAACGGGCATCTCGAATGCTCCGAAAAGCGCAAGAACGAAAGGTGAACAAACAGTCCTCCTCGCAACGAAGCTGCTGCGCCTTGCGAGAGAGGGACGCACGAGACGAGGACGACGTTTCGGCCGCGGACGAAAACTGCTCTCCGTCCCGTCGCGCCGCCAAGGACGGCCAGTGCACCGCGCGCGCGCGCGCGCACTGCAAGAGCGCGATTCGCCGAAACATCGGCGGCGTCGGCACATGCGTTGTCGCGCTGGATCCCCTGTCTTCGCAGTGGGCGAACCAGGCGGGCACGGCGCCGCCACCGGCCAGTTCCTGTAGCTGACGAGCGCGCGTCCTGTAGGCAGCGGTGTCAAGGATGGTCCCTGCCCGCGTGCGACGCCGCGGCAGAATTCTTCACCTGGTCGCTGATCCGCGCCCGTGCGCTGTGTACAGAAAACCAACTAGTGTGGGCAGTGCAACAAGGATATAACCGCCAGCCGAGTGCGATGCCCTCGCTGTCTGCACCGCTAACTACACGAAGGAATATTACTGAAGCGTAAATGCTGAGAATTTCATCTCATCGCTATGTCATCTTTAGGCGCGTGGATCGAAGATCACGTGAAATCGTAGCTCTTCGCATTAAGAATAACCATGACCTTTACATTTCCGCCAAATCTATTTATCCCCGCAATTGTGAAATCATCGTCCTCGAAAAATGTGACAGATATCTGTAATGTTGAGCGTGCGCGCGCGCATTCGGACTACTTTTATTTATTTTCTTCTGTTATTAAACACGACAGTTGTTAGTTCAGCGTCTGTACTGTGTCGTTCTTCTTCTGGTGTTGCCGCCTCTATGCGCAGCTTTTATCATGATGCTGAGAATATATTCGCGTTCAGGTATACCGGTTCTGGTTTTACGAAGCTTATAACGGCACACCGGTTTTGTTAACGTAACATTAATCATACATTTTTTTAGACTACCACAGCCATTTAGCACCCTATGAAAGCTATCTCGATATCCTTTTAACAAAACGATACACTTAAGACAATGACACAAATTTAGAAATTTTGTGTACGTTATCCCCTAGCCTTGGCACTCGATGACCACGGCCTTTCTGCCGTTAAAGCCTAGAAATAATGAGAATAGTAACACATAATTGTAAGAATGCCTCTGGCAGAGAGCGAGAGAGAAGGGCGAAGGAAAGGCAGGAAGGTTAACCAGGTTGCAATTGACTTGCTACCCTACAAGAGGGGGAAGGGGCAGGAAAGGAATAAAGAAAGCAAGGAGGAAAGAGAGAACAAGTGGTACGCACGCTCACATGTCAGCGTTCACTGCGCATACCCAGACAGCAGGAGCGTAGGCAGAAATATTTTTCGAGGGGGGGGGGGGGGGGGGGCACCTCCTGGGTCTGAAGTGGGGGCCGGGCAGGCAAATGTGGTCGAGTGTCATTTTGTGCTCTGTATGCCATGGCAAAAAAAAAAGGCGGGGGGGGGGGGGGCGGTGTGCCACCCCCTGGCTACGCCACTGCCAGACAGTCACAACCGAGAAATATTTGAGAGTCCGGTCCTCTGAGATTGTCTTAAAGTGAACTGGAGTCCGTGATGTCGATGAAGGCTTGCACAAAGTGGCTGTGGCAGGTGGCGCGATTCTACCTAAGGAGTCGCGCCGACAGGTGAAAATAGGCGAGAAATCCACTTATTTTACAAATTAGTTATTTCTATCATTAACATTTAAGTTATTTGCTTTATCGCACATAATGCGCACTGCAATCATCGAATTGAAGACGGTAAATGTCGAGGAATGTAAAATGGCAAAAATTCGGCAGATATTTCTTCGGACTTATGTGCCAAAATCAGGACGTGATTATGAAGCCCACTGTAGAGGGGAACTCTGAGTTAATTTCGACTGCCTCGGGTTCTTTAACATGCACCTAAATTAAGTGCACCGGTTGTTCTTGCGTCTCTACTTCTATTTCTTTCTATTTCTATTTCGTCTCTCTATATTTTCTCTTTCTCTCTCTTTCTCTATTTCACGTGTTCCACCTCGCCGAGCAGAGTTTTCGTTTAACGCTCGCACCTGCTGTACTCGGCAGTGGGGCTTGCCCAATTCCTGTGGCGCACACCCGCGTGTGGAGTTTTCTGCTACACCAGACAAACCACGGAGAGCTACGACAGGTTCGCTGTTAAAGCTGAAATACAGAAGATCGAACATGCTTACTGCCATAACATACCCGCTTATCTTGAAACATATTGGAATACCTTGAAAGCGAGCACAAGGTCCGTATTTCCCGACCGGCTCACATGGGGCACCGCAAGTAGGTCGTAGGTCTCTCCCACGGAACAATTGTGGCACTCTATGTATGTATGTATGTATGTATGTATGTATGTATGTATGTATGTATGTATGTATGTATGTATGCATGTATGTATGTATGTATGTATGTATGTATGTATGTATGTATGTATGTATGTATGTATGTATGTATGTATGTATGTATGTATGTATGTATGTATGTATGTATGTATGTATGTACGAACACTATAATAGAAATCACGAAAATACTCAACTATTCTCCTGTCGGTAACTAAAGGCCTGCAATATACATATGCGTTTAAGCAGTTGTCTGGCTTCGTCAGACGCACGCTTCAGTGATGCGTGGTGGACCGGACCCCCAGCGCTCATGACACGAGAAATATATATGCTTGCTCAGTGGTGCGCTAACTGTTCACGTCACGTGGCGTGTCGTGATGTGCTGCGTATGATTCGTCACCCTTTACGAACCAAGTAAAGCACGCGCCTGAATTGCGAACGAACCCCTCTTTTACGGGTCAGCGCGGAGTATTTCGTAAACGGACTCGTCAAACTAGTTTCTGATTGGATGGTTCCCTCTGGAAGGGCGATCACACACACACACACACACACACACACACACACACACACACACACACACACACACACACACACACACACACACACACAACACACACACCACACACACACACACACACACACACACACACACACACACACACACACACACACACACACACACGTACGCATAGCGTATAGTGTACACAAAATAATTAAGTATGCTCTTTTCAAGGAGCAAACCTCAGATTTTTCACCTGAAAGACCTTGAATGAGAGGGCGTATAGATGCTAGACACTAAGAAAAAATAGAGTATTTGGGGAGTATTTCTGCCACACAACGATAATCGTAATCTGGCTTGCTCGCGTTTCCTTTCTTGAAAACCCGGCTCTCGTCACTTTCCCATCAAGAATGCTATGCCACGCTGATAACGCGCGCGCCGTTCGTGACCGGGAAGTGCCGGGACCGCGGTGATAACGCGAGGAAAGTACACGAGGTGGATGACGATTATCGTTGTGTGGCAGAAATACTCCCCAAATACTCGATTTTTTTTCTTAGAGCGTACGGATGCGAATGTAGCAAAACAGCCATTTGGGCTAGTTGGTAACGGTTCATATCTTAAAGCAAATAGGCGCACTATGGGAACAAGGACAAAAGGAAGGAACCGACGACACAAAGCGCACTGTGTCGTCGGTTCCTTCCTTTTGTCCTTGTTCCCATAGTGCGCCTATTTGCTTTAAGATATGATGCGAATGTCTGTGTTTGACTCCTTTTTAACTGTAGTTTCATCTAAATTTGCACTTTTTAGGGAGTGATTCAGTTACAGAAATGTTCCGTTCTTCTGACCCGCACCTGTTAGAAACGCGCAGGCGAAAAAAGTGTTTAAATCTATTATTCCCGATAATCCAAGGCTAAATGAATATTAGTAAAGAAGAATACATCTGCCACCTGGTAAACGGAGCTCCAGAACTAACCCTAATCGGGCAATCTTAACGCATACAGCGCTCATACCGATACGTTCAGATACCCCTTTTTCCAAGCGTAATTGACATGTGGAATGAATTGCCAATGTTTGTTGTGGAACAGAATGATTAGTCTGAATTCGAACTGCCTTTGGATTATTACCTGTACGTGTCTATTGCTTGATCCTGATGTATTTGTGAATGTTGTTCTTTTTTTCTTTCTTTGTTTACGTTGCCCTCTCTGTAAGGACCCTCGCAAGAGGGTTGACAGTATCGTTAAATGATCAAAAATAAAATAAATCTGCGACTGATCTCCTGAACAATTGTGAGATCGTCTTACTGTACTCCACTTCCCCATTCCCCTAAGGAGGTGTTTATTCCAACACCTCAATTCGGTCATAAAAGGATTCTAAGCAAACACCGTTTGGGGTTGATATTCGGGTACCGGTTGCGCTCCAAAGAGAAGTTACCCTTCGTGCGCCTTCTGAAGCCGAGTGTACAGAGCTTGTGTATTCCTCCATATGGACCCACTTAGACCTAAGTGTCGTCAACTCAGGTGGTCCTGCAGTAACCAATTGCACATGTGCGCTGAAGAATTTCGAAAGAGCGCCTCAGGTGGTTCGACTTCCTCAGACGCATCCGCTGCCGCCGACGCCGCTTTTTTTTACCTCTCAAGCTGCACGTGTACCTCTTTGCCGTCGGCGCCGAGGCTTTCTCTGGTGCATCGGTCGGCAGGGAAAGCGATAATTGAAACGAGCTGCCACTTTCCGCGGGCTTCGAACATCTTTGCCGGAGCCACGGCGGCGCCGTGTTGTTCGAAGTAAAGTCGACTTTCCGGTTTCGACCATGAAAAAACGTGCGTGAACCAAAAAAAAAAAAAAATCATGTCGGCGCTTGGAAAAGCCGAAGTTACTACCCTATACCCGAAAACTACCCTATACCCGCCCTACTGAAAGATAATCCCCGGCAATTCTGGGATGTAGTTCGTGGCAGCAGATCTACAACGTTTCACTTACTCGATAGCAATGGTGATGCTGTTTCTAGTCGTGACTGCTGCAATGTGATGAACGATGTATTTATTTCTTGTTTTTCCGGCCTTCTGTCGAAGAGCCTTCCTTTTTTTTCCTATGGATTTCATCTCTGTTGATTCATCTGGAGTGTGCCGCATAATAAAAAAAAAATGAAATTCTCTAGCTATGCAGGTAATGACGACATCAATTCGAAGGTCTTAAAAAACACACAAAACTTTATCTTTCCATTATACCTCGCTGGACTTTTTTCGCAGTCTTTGCAGTCTTCCACTTTGCCTGATGATTGGAAGGTGGGTAAGGTGGTTCCACTTCACAAACCAGGTAATAACACCCACTCTCCCCTCAATTACAGGCCGATATCTTTAACCAGTGTACCCTGCATACTTCTCGAGCACATCATCTATTCGACCTTAGTATCATTTCTTGAATCCAATTCATTTTTTTCCCCTTGGCAACACGGTTTCAGGAAGCACTTCTCTTTTGAAACGCAGTTACTCTCTTTTACTATCTTTTTCGTGCTTTCGACAATTTCATTATCGACTGCATATTTTTAGATTACTCTAAAGCCTTCGACACTCTTTCGCGTACTCTACTTCTTCTTAAAATGAGCAAGCTAAGTATAGATCCTAACATCCTTCACTGGATTCACTGTTTTCTAACAAACCGCCTGCAGTATGTTCACGCTAATAATTATAACTCTCCTATACCGTTGCTGTTGCATCAGGCGTACCACAGGGTTCGGTTTTAGGTCCATTACTTTTTCTTTTTTATATTAATGATTTACCTGTCGGAATTAATTCTACCATTAGGCTTTTTGCTGATGATTGCGCGCTGTATCGTGTCATTCATAACCCACATGACGTTTCTACCTTGCAGTCCGACATTGACGTTGTTTCTAACTGGTGCGACAAGTGGCTCATGAAATTAAACATTAAAAGTGTAAAGTTATGACAGTAAAGCATCACAATAAAGTTAATGACAATTTTTCCTGTACCCTTAAAACTCCACTTTAAACCCCGTCACTAGTTACCGTTATCTTGGCGTGGATGTAACCCACAGCCTCTCTGGGAATATGCACTTTAGACCATGTAATTAATAACGCTAATCGCATGCTTGGATTTCTCCGCCGTAATTTTTCATCCGTTCCTTCAGATTTCAAAGCTTAAATCGTACACAACACTCGTTAGATCCAAATTGGAATACGCTTGTTCTATTTGGGATCCATTTAGCTCCGTATTAACTACAGCCCTTGAGTCCGTTCAGAACCGTGCAGCTCGTTTTGTGCTTTCTAATTACAACCGCTATGCCAGTGTTTCTTCAATGAAAGCTACCCTTAGGTCTACCAACACTCAAGTCACGCCGTAAGTACTACACCGCTTAAACCTATTTCGCAAAATCTTTTGCACGAACACAACGCTTAAACATGATCTTTTCCTTTACCCAGATTATGTATCACCACGGTTCGACCATCATTTTAAGTAAGTTCCCATATGCCGCACTAACACTTGCCGTGCTTCTTTTTTTGCCGCAAACGAGCAGTGACTGGAACCGCCTTCCTGCCTCCATTGCTGCAATAGAAGAATCTGCCGCCTTCAAAATTGCAGTTATTGATGTATTGATGTCAGATCACTCCTCTCTGTAATGCCCGCGGACCTAATTAATTAATTGAATAATAATACATTTAGTTAGTTAGTTAGTTAGTTAGTTAGTTAGTTAGTTAGTTAGTTAGTTAGTTAGTTAGTTAGTTAGTTAGTTAGTTAGTTAGTTAGTTAGTTAGTTAGTTAGTTAGTTAGTTAGTTAGTTAGTTAGTTAGTTAGTTAGTTAGTTAGTTAGTTAGTTAGTTATAGTCGAATACAACTGAAGAAGTCCGGAGAGGCCCCGCCCGGACGACTGAAGCGCGGCAGCCGATCGCTTCCACGACTCAAGAAATAGTCCCACTCATGCACTCGGCAGTGTTCGCCGAAGGCGGGGTCACTGGCCGCCCGGCTCATGACGTCACTCAGGAGTGCGTGCCCTTTTGGTGCAGGCATGTGTTCATCCGCCTTTAAGAGGAAATGCCGCGGCACTTCTAAAGTTGTATCCGACTATGGTTAGTTCAATTTCACCCGGCAACGTTTTCAGGTAGCGAACCACTCTTTGATGACCAGTCTTTTTGGCACTTCTTAAAGGACGCCGCCACATTTGTACAGACGCGGTTCGTAGCACATCCTCGTGAAGAGGATGCTTGCTACGGGACAACCACATTTTTAAGGCTCTCTCCTGTGGGCCCTTGCTTGCAGGGGTCAGGCAGTAGTGACCTCGTACTGTGTCAGCTTTTTAGTACATTTCACGCATGGCACCGTTTTAATTCGTTGAAGACACTTCACTTCACTCGTGATGACTTCATTGATATCTGTTTTATGCACTTTTAGTGCTGTGTATTATAGGCCCTTACGCAGCCACCTTACACTATCATCGACCACTCTCTGACTGTTATGTTGTCTTGGCGCTCTATGGCCACTACTGGCCCTTGAGCCACCAACAACTATGCATCATCATATTTAGTTACCTCAGCGTACTGTTGACGCTCAGGCCGTGACAGGTGTGGGTGGTCGTATTAATTCCAAATATTGATGCATATTACTCGTAAAACAGTATACAATGTACGCAATTGAACTTCGATTTACAAGTGTAGTGGAGCCATTCAAGTGGTACGTCAGTGTAATTAGTATGTCAATTTTCACTCAATTCAACGCTAATTCAAGTGGTAAAGTAACGCAATCATTAAGTCACTCTTTAGACAACACAACGGCAGCATGTAAAAGTAAAAATTAACCTTACAAACCAGTACTAGAAGGCTTATTGGGGCCGGTTGGTAGACGTGCACAGAAAACGGTAAATAATAATAATATAATTGTTGGGGTGTTACGTCCCAAAACCATTATGATTGTGAGGGACGCCGTAGTGGAGGGCTCCGGAAATGTCTACCACATGGGTTTCTTTAACGTGCACCAAAATCTAAGTACACGAGCCTCTAACATTTCGCCTCCATCGAAATGCGGCCGCAGCTGCCGGGATTCGATCCCGCGACCTTCGAGTCAGCAGTCGAGCACCGTAACCACTATATATAGGCCACTCCGGCGGGTAAAAAGCGAGAAACAGCGCGAATAACAGGACAGAGCGGTACTGAGAACTTCTTAAGCTTCTGAGAATTCGTTCCGAAAGTTCCTCGAGCCCTTTCTCAAAATTTTTTATAGAGCTACAGTCGGAGAAGTGATAATAGAAATGAAGCGCATTATCCACTTGCTTTTGGGAAAAGAATTCAATTTGCATATATATTGAAACCCTGCTCAGATACTTCGTACGCATGTTCATTCATTTCTTCTGAGAATTCTTCCTCGGCGCGGCGTTGGGAATTGCATTATGTCTATGTTTAGTTGATTTTTTTGTCAAGAAGAAACAATAATTTTAGGTTGGCCAGTTGTGGACGTTGTGTCAATGGGGGACACGTATGCAGGCAGCAATGGACGGCGGGGAGTCTTCGTAACAATGGATGCTGATCAGTTGCCAACGACAGGCTTGTTACAAACTTGTAAAACAAGATTACAGCGCTAAGAAAAAAAAATTAAGGCAGTTTTGCACTGCTGGTGCCAAGCCTGAAGGAAGTGCGGAGCTGGGCAGCCTTCTTTGTTTCTCTTCGGCTTTCTCTTTCTTTCCTCCTCTCTTTCTCCCTTTTCTCTTTTCCAGTTTATTGCTGTCTTTTTTTCTCTCTCTCTTTATTTCTATTTATTGCTATTTTTCTTCCTATTTTCCCTCTCTCTCTCTCTCTCTCTCTCTCTCTCTCTCTCTCTCTCTCTCTCTATTTCTCGCTTGCTCAGTCCTCTTTTTTTTCTATTTTTATACGTGGTTTTGCCTGCGTTACGCCAAGCGATGACAGCATACGACAGTATACGACAGCCCAGGCCCCTAAAGTGCTCCGCACTTGACATTCCCTCACGGAAACCATGTTGTCGATGATCAATCATATTGTTTTGCTGCAGAAAGTTTGACACCTGCTTAAAAATAATGTGTTCTAGCATCTTTGAGCAGGTACAAAGTAAAGATATTGGTCTCTATGACGTAATTAGTGAAGGGTTTTCAAAAAGCCTTGGGGATCGAGATAACTTTCGCGAGCTTCCAATCTCTCGGGAGCTCTGCAGTGGATAATGTTTTTTTTTGTTTTTTTAATATTACGGATAGATAGCTTGAGCACCATTCTGGATACCTTACTAGACATGCGTTCGGTGTGCAATCTATTCCTGGTGATTTCTTTACGTATGTGTTAAGCAGCAGTGATAAGATGCCCTCTTCGATTATCATTGCGTCAGTAATTTGAGGCACGTCCTGAAAAACTGCAAGATCGGGTTGTTTTCCATCATCACCGTGTAGGCTGAAGAGAATAATTTGTTAAACGATGGCGCATGGAGTGATTCGTCAGTGACTAATTCACCGTCAATGAGAATTTTATATGCCTGTTGCTTCCTAGGTGACAAGTGTCGACTTCGCAGGAGAAGAAAGCATAACGTTTTTCAAAGATACGTTAAAATAGTAGTCGTTTGCCTTTTTTACAGTTTCATTTAACTGTAAGCGCATACTGGAAAATCTTGACACATGATACGACGATGGGTTCTGGCGCATCTCATTTAGTTTGCGTCCCCCGCGCACTACTTCTTTCGTCATCCATGGGCGAGTAGAATGTGTTCTGATAATATTTGAGATACGTAACTTGACACGCATTTCATAACAAGATTTTTGAAGAAACCCCACAAATCGTCGACAGAGCAACTACTTGACTTGTACATACTACTAAAATCATAAAAGTTTGATTCACAGGTCTTGAATAGAACAGGTGCGTTCAAAATGGCATTACTTATATGGCTAATATTAAAGGGACACTAAATAGAAAACCGATTTTTCTCGTATTAGTAAATACCTCTTTCGCAGTACCAAAATCACCATTCTTGCCGCGACAAGACGCTTGGGAATGGGAATTCAAGGGGATGTGAAAGAATGAAAGAGAAGAAGAATTTGTGACGACAGCACGCGACAAAAAAAAGTCATGACCGTAGTCCATGTACTACACAGAAACATTTTCTGCTAACAGTCACAGCTTGTCATTCAGTCCGGTTGCATGAATGCAGACAAATGCCGATATAGAAGTACAGGTTGCTTATGAGTGCAAAATGAAATGAACAAGTCCTTTTTTAAACGCTCCTAGTGGTAATTGTTTAGTTCTGAGCGGTATTGTATTCCCGAATTGTATAGCTGCAAATGTGGCTTCATGTTTGCCGTAATTAGTATACGTAGATGCGGGAGTAAGAGAGTTGTTGTGAGAGGCAAACCTAGTGGGATTAGAGTTTAACAAATGTATGTTCTGTAAAACATCAGCTGTTAAGGTACCGCTAAGACACTTAAACGCATGAATCTCCACTTAATAATTGAATAAATTGCATACGGTTAGTATCCCATCTTGCTGAAAAAGTGTGGACGCGCAGGTGATTGGATAACTGAATGTTAGGATGCGAATAGCTTGCTTTTGGAGACTTCCATCACACGGTCTATTTAGCTTGTGCAAACCATTCGTAGGAAAGAAGCGAAATTTGTTTACCATAGCTAAAGAACTGCTTCTCATAATCCGTTCACGAACATTCCCACTGTACGGGTTTGGGATTCCAACGAACGACTTCATCCACCGTGAACCTCGCAAAACCTGTGAGAATACATCGCCGCAGCTTCCCCCCCCCCCTCCTTGTTACATGACATCGTCCAAAAATATACCGTCGCGCGTTCGCGTTATCTCTACATACGGTCAAGGTTGCACTCAGGGCGCCCTGGTGTTGCCCCGCATGCAGCCCCTGCGGCGCGCGACGCATCCGAACGCCCTCCCTCGGCCGTCCCGTTAAACGAAGCTGACCGCTACTACCGCTACTGAAGTTGTCCTGCGTGCGGCGAGCTTCGCAAGTACAGTCGCACCGACTGACCGGTGACGAAGACGTTCAACCTTGCGCCTCCGTAGCTGCCTCGGCATCTCAGTTTTCCTCACCGCGCACTGCGCGCAGTAACGCACAGACAGACGCAAATGAGTCGCGAACGTCTCAGCCAATCCCGCAGGCACGTAGCCAGGATTTTTTTTCGGGGGGGGGGGGGGGGGGCCCCAAGGTCTAATTATTAAAAAAAAAAGTCTTTTTATGGCAAAAAGAAAAAAAATTGCCCGGGAACATAAAAGGCTGGACGAATTTCGGGGGGGGGCCCGGGCCCCCCGGGCCCCCCGGGCCCCCCCCCTTGCCTACGTGCCTGCAATCCCGACGACCGTATTATAAGTCACACGGTCCGCAGTCAGCGGGAACACTAATTCGTATTCAAGTCGACGCATATAAATTTTCTAAATGCGGCCGGCCTCCTGATAAGGCGCCTCTTGGGAGACAAATGTTCAAGAATCGAGTAGATTTTGGGGCATTCATGCTAAATCTGTGCTGGAAGTAACTATACTCGGCGACAACTTATCCTCGCAGTGGAGCGAAGGCTTTTTGAAACCGTTAAGCGCACGAAGACGTGAGCAAGAAGACGACACACAGAGCGCTCGTCTTTGTCAATGTACCAACCAGCTCGGACCCAGCCTCTGAGCGAAAGCTACGGAGGCGGGGCATCCGCACACTTGTGTTACTACGCAAGTAGTCCGGCAGCTTGCAGCCGATTTCAGTTCCAGCTTCGGTTTTGCTTGCTCGCAGCACTCGTCGACAATTCATCTTGACGGCACCTTAGCCCAGTATAGACGTTGCAGATGATTTGCTGGGTCTGTTCTGACAGGCACTTTCCGTCGCATTTCGAGTATATCTTTCTCAGAGAACAAAACGGCGATTCTCCCGCCAAGGTGATCTAGTGGTTATTGTGCTCGACTGCTGACCCGCAGGTCGCGAAATCGAATCCCGTCCGTGGCGGGCGCATTTTCGACGGAGGCGAAATGCTCGAGGCCCGTGTACTTAGATTTAGGTGCACGTTAAAGAACCCCAGGCGGTCGAAATTCCCGGAGCCCTCCACTGCGGCGTCCCTCATAATCGTATCGTGGTTTCGGAACGTTCAACCCCCCCCCCCCCCCCCCCCCCCAAGAAAAAAAAAGAAACGGTGAGTCTGCGGTCGCACATGGTCCGGTCGGCATCGGGGACGCCATGCTTCGGCATCGGCATCGGGGACTCCATGCTTAACGTGGTGCTGTACAAGAAATGAAAATAGAAACAAAATTAAAATGTACAATAATTTTTTGAACCAACGGCTTCCCATATTCTTGTTTTATGTGTATAATGAAGAAAGCTTTATTTATTCGAGCTATAGGTAACTGCAAATTGTAAAATAAAAATAAGTACTCTTTCATGGCGCGCGCGCGCACAGGCAAGTGTTTCGGTTCTGTAGCTTCCACAATACTGCCAAGAAAAGTTGTCACCGATTATAGGCGCCCTACCCAAGTATGCAGAAGAGAAAGCAGGCATGTTACCTTTCTTTAACGCATGAAATCACTCGCGGCGGTCAATAACTATCCTTGCATCGTACGTATTCTTTCCTTGTTTTTGTTTTTATAGATGACAGTGCCACGTTTACGTCATCTCTTCTTTTTCTCTGCCCGTGGGCTGACGAACTGGCGCATTTCAGTGTTTGCGACCGGTCGCTTTATCGAACGTCCAATCTCGGTCGCTGATTAGCGTTCACCCTCTCCACCGCATCGATAGCGGAAAAAAGCGCGGCATCGGGAGCGTAGCGAGCCGTACTTCTATAAAAGAGTGTGACAAACGCGTTACTCATTATCACACCTTGGTTCTTGCTGAACATTGTTTTTCTTTAGCTATTGCTTCATATTGTCGTTGTTGTTGCTGCTGATGCTGCTGCATGCTCCGCAGCTGTTGTTCTCACTGGCTCGTGAGAGCGTTAAGGCACTGTATACATTACCGCGGGGATCCTATTAATTTTAACAGCGCACCTGTTTAAGCTGTCGGTAACCTTGTGCTCCGTCGTAAAAAACTATCATCATCATGAATCACGCGCTGCCTTCATTCTCTTTGGAGTGTAGCTGTTTAATGGTACATTCGACTGGTCGTTTTCGAGCGCTCCGAAGGCGCTGAAAAAAGCGTGTAAAATAGCAACTAACCATTGCTACTAACATTATCGGGTCAAAACATAATCAGGAAGGAGAAAGATGACTTGCATACCTGCTTGTTCTCGTTGAATAGGT
This sequence comes from Rhipicephalus sanguineus, assembly GCF_013339695.2. Lineage (NCBI taxonomy): Eukaryota > Metazoa > Arthropoda > Arachnida > Ixodida > Ixodidae > Rhipicephalus > Rhipicephalus sanguineus. The sequence continues at coordinate 41,278,919 of NC_051186.1, read as the reverse complement.
TTAGAGCTGTTGAATTCAACAGTTTCAAACTCAGTCAGAGCGCTCTCAAACGACCAGTCGAATGTACCATAAGCTATCGGTAACCTTGTGCTCCGTCGTAAAAAACTATCATCATCATGAATCACGCGCTGCCTTCATTCTCTTTGGAGTGTAGCTGTTTAAGCTATCGGTAACTTGTGCGACGTCGTGCAAAAATCCTGAGGTGGGTATGCGCCACATGAATTGGGCTAGCCCCACTACCGTGTACAGCAGGTGCGAGAGTCAAACCAAAAGGAACACGTGAAAAAGAGCGAGAGAAAGAAAGCGATAGAAAGAAAGAGGAATAGAAAAATAGAGAAAAAAGAGGGCATAAAGACATAACAGGGTAGAAAGACAGAGAAGGACATAGAAAGAGATAGAGGGGAACATACACGAAAGGGATAGAAAAAAAAAAGAGAGATGAAGACAGAAAGAGAAAGAAAGGAAGAAAAAGAAGCAGAGAGAGAGAGAGAAAGAATGGGAAGAGAGAGAAACAAAGATAGAAAGAGCGAGAACGAGAGAAAGAAAAAAAAACAGATAAAAAGAGATGCAAGAAACATAGAGAAAGAGAAGAAAGAAAGAAAAAAATAAAGAGAAACAAGGGACGCCACCCAACTGCGCTCTTGCTTCAGTCTTGGTCACCACTAGCGCGAAGCTGCCACGATTATTTTTCAGCAGGAAGGAACGTCTTAGAACTATAGTGGCGCTTATTTTTCTCGCTTAATTTCTTAAACTGCTCACTTTTCTACATTGCCAAGCCTCCAAGCTTTCGTGCCAAGCGCTGCGAAGGCCTCTCGGAAAAGGCGAATCCGCGCTCCAGTTGTGCAAATTGTAAATTGCCCGCGTATAAACTCTGGCGGCTGCGGACCCCCACAGACAAACAAGTCCATCCAGCAGTCGTATACACAGGTGTCTGGTATAAGTGGTTCCTCTATGTCGAGCCTAGTTACGGCAGACGGTTATTTTGCACAAATTACGCGGTTTGAAATGCTGCCACCCTGCAACACCTGCCTTCTTTATCACTCGCTTGGTGCCTATAGACGATGTCTACCGGAGTTTCTGTGTGGAGCGGCGTTGTGTGGTCTGCTTGGATGTGCTCCTGGACCGGAACGTATGATATTAAGATGGAATTAAACCCGAACTGATAGAACATCTGTCATGAACGCTTGATTACTCAGAGCTGTCACGGATATTCTTGGATTAACAGGACCCACGATGCTTCTAGGCCAGGAAAGAAGCGTTTGTTAGATAATAACACTCAACTCTACATGACAGACACGCACACACTGTCAGGCACACACATACACACAGGCGTCGAAATTTAATTAAGAGGGTAAATGTTTGTTTTGTCGCAGCGAGATACCTTTCGTGGTTACCAATGTCTGTACTCTTGAGTGATATGAATTTGCACCTTCAGCCAACTCAGCGGAGCCTCCTTCCTTCCCGGAAGCTACAGCTTGTAGGAGCAGCGTAACACACGGTGTGCCATAGGCAATAGAACGCGCGCGTGACGAAGTCAACCTGCAAATCAGAAATTAAATTCAGGTCTTGCGTGTATTGACATCAATGTGCCCTGGGCAGACACTTGCGGCTTTGCGGAATCGGTGAACTGTTCTTAGTTACTCAGTAGCTACCCAGATAGCTTTATCGAATATTCAGGCCCATCTTTATCCAGACCAGTTTTTCTTCACTTGAGTTCTTCAATTGAACAAGACCTTGCGTGTGCGCGCGGGTCAATGCGTTACTTTCCGTCATACATTCCGTGATGCCTTGGCCAGTTATATGGCTGATAAAGCGTGAAGTTATACCTTTATCTTCCCGTGCTTTCCGTGTTATTTGCATCTTGTTGTGCGCCGTGTTGTGGTGTATTTTTTCCCCGAACCTTAACATTACATAACACTCTAATCTCGTTCTACTACGCGAGCCGATTGAACATACTTGGAGTGACTGATTTAATGCTGGATATGTTTTATCTTTACCACTTCTGCATCTTCCCAGTGCTGCACGAGTTATGGGATTCTTTCGCGCCTCAGTTGTCGCGTATTTAATGTACAGGGTCGACCACACCTAAGGTGAACACCTCATTAGTATTCGAGCCGGTAAAACTAGAACGCTTATTGTACTTCACGGGTGAAATGTCGGTCATAGGACGTCTTAATCATGGCGTCGATAAACGCAATAATAATGTTTCGAATTATGTATTAAACATCAGCTTCTATGATGTCTTGAATACTAGTGAGGCGTCCACCGTAGACGTGGACAACCCTGTACATTCGGCCCTCACTTCTGCGCTGCCTCCCTCACTTGATGGCTCATCCGAGGTCTGTAGGTATACTTAAGTAAACAAACAAGCGAAAGCAAAAATATACCAACGCATGCTTTCTCGTAATGCATGCCGATTAGGGCACCATTAGCATATCTATTTATTCGTTGCAGCGTTTGGCATCACAGACGTGAGCGTCAACTGCACTTTCATTGTTACACGCGTTAAATTGTGCGTCAGCGGAATGCCATCGCAGTATGTCAATTTCCAGCAGCGATAATACTGAAACCGTCACGCTTCACACACATCTGCAGGGTCGTCTGCGAAAACGTCTGGAAAGCGTCTGCTTAAAAATACAAATGCTCTTTTGGCGGTATGGCGCGCGTGTACATATATATAAATATACTTCTGCTGCAGATTTCCTGTTGATATGTTCAGTGAAATCGTAGCTGACGTCACTGTTACTGACGGCAGTGACGATTTGTGCGCGACTAAAAATAAACTAGCCCGTAAAGACGCTGACGATGAAGCATCCGCTCGCAGCATATTTTAATTTTGAAATGCGAGATGCCGATGCGACAGGGAATATTTAAAGCAGGTTTGGCCCGACAAATTACGACGAGGCGATGTCAGCGTTAAAATATCATTGTCGTTTGCACACGCTACCATAAATTGTACTACTTGTAAAATCAAGATCACAATGTACTTATTCTCCAACGTCCAGGGGTTCGTCCAGAAAAGCTGCGACATGCAGCTCGAATGTGTCCGAAGGCCCTCACATGGCAGCTTTGTGTCTATGCTGTCGGAAATACAACATATAACAACGTATAAAATAGTCATCTTTCAGCGCATATAATTCCAATGTAGCAAACGAAATCTACACACATAAAGAGCACATGGCATTTTTAAACAAATAAATGTACTGTAGTTATAAGAAACCTCAAGTGTCCTTAACCATTAACAAAGTGAAGATGCCTATTGAATTAGAGATACCACGAATGGGTAACAGATTTCAAAGTAATCAACCCACTTAACATGTATTATATCACGTTGCATTCTGTTATGAAGACACCGAGTGCAAGTGCACATTACGTAGAGTGAGCAATGTGAAATCTAAGATTACGTTCTTTTCTGCATTTATTTCGTATTCATTCCACTTTACAGAAAATACGCTCTAACTTGCTTTCGATTCGAGGTACTTGGAATGATATTTTCTTTCGCTGATTTATTTAGAAATCCAGATAATGTATATCTTAAAGTCTACGTAAGGTAACTTTTGCGCCTAGCTGTCAAGCTCAGGTGGCTGTAATTTCGAATGAACACGACAGAAGAAGCGTTCGGTATATTTGCACTTGTATACACTACTGTTTTTTGAATATCGTGATTGAATCAGCCTTCGAACCTGCTGATGTCACGGATCTCAGGTTCATTTAAGTGTGTGCGGTTCCTCTATGGGCAAGGAAAGAGCCCACCTGTTGTCACGCTTAGTCTATATCTACTTCCGGATAAAGAACTTAGCCTTTTGTTTTTACGGATCAGTTTATTTATAGCTTCGACCCGATCGTTATCAATGACGTCAGTTGGCAGCATCCTTTATCTCCGTCATCCTTTCTTACGTAATGATTATCAGTTCACAGCATGACTCACCGTTGCTTGCTTCGCCAGAACCATAATCTATCGATCTAATTTGTTAGGTTTTTTTTTCTGGAAAAATGGGATTTACTGGAACAATGTGAATGCGAGAGAGTGGGGGCAAAATGCTGTCGCGACAAGTTCACCTCCGGAAGACCCAGCGTCCATTACACGGCAGCGGTATTTACACAATACGTAAAATGTTCAACACAGGAAAAAGAAAATTCAACCAGCTCCGCTTCGCGGACACCAATGAAACAGCGAATCTGGTGGCGTTCCCTTCGTCAGGCTAACATTTTCATGTTTCGCAAGTATTTCAGAAATGTTGTATCGCTGCTCTTTTTTAAACACTCTTTGTTAAGCTTTGAGGTGGTGGTATAGCCACCACATTTTATAATCACAAAGTATCACGTGACAGTGATATGACTGTGGCAACGCGCACGCCATTTGTTTGTCTAACTGTTGCCTGAATTTTAAGTGGACCTGTGGTGAGTAGTGGGATTTACCCAATGTATGTGGAGCATACCCGTTTATGATGCCCACAAGCGCTACCACGGATCCCGGACTTGAAAGGCTCGACCATGAGCTGCTTCGCTGTTAAGAGAATAAACACATAGAAAACACCTTCACCCTCAGAGTTGATGTTCAACGGAACGCAGCAATGGTTATTCAATAACTGAATAGCATTACACAGTAACATACGTTATCAAAAGATACAGAAAGGCATTTGCTTCCTGGTCGTCGCCAACGTCACCATCATAATTGTCATAATCAGAAGCATCACATTCGGGATCAACATATTCATAAAATATGATAAAAAGGTCTCTATTTCAAGACTTCTATAAGTACATACCATGCGAGACTGTTGCCATTTCATTTCTTTTCTTATTTTACGAATCGTTTGCCAATTCCTGCGGTTCTTCTATCACGCCTTACTTGAAATTTCTCTACGCCAACAAGTTTCGTAATCCTGCCTCTCCACGTATAGCCGGATACAACTTTAGTGTTTCCTCCTCAATGGCGGATGCACACAAGTCTGCGCCAATGGGCGTGCACTCCAGACTGACGTCATGAGCCGGACGGCCCGGTGACCCCGCCTTCGGAGAACGTTGCCGAGTGCATGACCGGGACTATTTCTTGAATCGCGGAGGCGATCGGCTGCCGCCCTTCCGTCGTCTGGGCGGGGCCTTTCCGGACCTTTTAAGTTCTATCCGACTATAATTATATTTTGCCGGTGGAATCCTTTCTCTTCTGGCACCCATTCCGATGCTCCAACACGTGACCTGTTAAAATATCCCCTACCCTCTCCCGTTTCTCGGTCCTACCCAACTCCATTTGGGCCTCTTCACTACTACTACAGTAAAACGAAACTAGAGTATAATAATCGACAATAGTGTGTGTCGATACGTACATGTAGAACAATACTGCGTAGCTGCAAAGGTTGCTTTCAGTGCAAACTCGAATAGTGAGAAACGATCAGGTGAAACTCAACTCAACTGGGGATGTAATAATTAAGTACAGACTGCATCAACAGAAACTTTCAATGCAATGATACGCCACTGCTAACTTTCCTCTCAATGCAAACATGAAGACTCGGAACCGCTTACACAAAGCACTTCTTATTTCGGATTCATCGTGCATCATCGTCAACATGTTCATGCGGCCACGACGACGAGGATGTGCATCATCTGTTGCTCGACTGTCCAAAGTACGACACGCTGGACACGCATAGACAGCGACTCGAACAAGAACTTCACACGTTGGACTCTGAGCGAACGTTTTCCTTAGCGAAAATACTAGGCCCATGGCCGACTAGGATAAACCGTAAAGCAATGAAAGTGCTCCAGCGTTATTTTGAAGACACTAATATTTGCGATAGCTACTGAGTTCTTGAACTTGTACGACTGTAGATATGTATATATATATATTTTTTTTATTTATTCTGTTATCTTAACAACTATGTGGAAAGGGGTAGCCGTCACCAAGCAATGGTGACAACAACTCCTTCATTTGTTCTCTATTTCAATAAAAAAAAAAGAATGCGAAAAAAAAGATATATAATGAATAGCGCTCTCATTAATTGTACACAAAAATACAAATTCGCGTTGATTTGCACAGAAACTTGTATTGCACGTGGGAGCTTCCGAAAGAAATTACTACTGGCGCCCGACACCATGGAGTAGCAAGCCGAGCGCTAAACCTAGCTAACATCTCCGGGATTATCATTTAAATATTGCTATCTATATCCTTACCTCAGGCGACATATTTATTCTGATTTTGATCATGTTTGCGCACTTCTTCCCACTTGGGTTCAATTTATCTGCGGTATCACAATATGTTAAATAAGAAAAGCAAACTTACTTCGATCGGTCGATAGTCGACGTCTGCGCAACGTCTGGTCCGGGCCCAGACGACTCTAATAACTTTTCTTGATTTTGTTGACACTCACTAGGATAGCTTGTTTCTCCTTTTTTTTTTTTTCACTCGATTGCCGAGCGCGCAGCACTTAGAAAAACGACACGACCGTTACATAAGCATTCAAATGGATATCGATCGCCAGCATCAGCGTACACTTACGGACACCTGATACGACGGCTTTCAACGCTGTGGCCGCTTTCTTTGTTTCTTCATCTCGCGTTTGTACACATTTGATGTCCCGGGAATTGCGAGCTTTCGGTTTGCACAGGTATATATCGACACGCTGCATTTTACATCGTTGCTTAAGCATCGTTATGTATATGGACGTGTATAGGTTGCTCTCGAAGTCACGAAAGCAGCATCCCACCTTGCTATATATGTGCCCAAACATGGCGACCGCCTTGGAAGTCATTGCACAATATCGTCATGCGAGCGGGGCTTTGCACTGCTTAACGCTGGCAGTTTTGCCGTAGTCATGCTTCTTTCATGCTTACGCAGTTTCTGGAGGTACAGGAGGACGATAAAAACTTTACTAAAAACAGAGTTTTCAGCACGCAGGCTCCAGGGTCCCCGCACGACCCCAGTGCGCTCAAGCCGTTTATGCGCTGGGGCTCGATGACGTTGGCAGCCAGGTCACCCGTCTGCACGACCATAGGCGTGCGCCATGTTCTCCAATGGGAGGAGAGAGAGAGAGAGGGGGGGGGGGGGGAATTGGACCCCCCCAAACCCCATTGGTCGAGTCCGAAAGTAAACAAGCTCCGCAATGGATGGAAAAAGGAAAATGAAGCGATGACGTGCTTCCCACAAAAGCCTGCCGTTGGACCCCACCGTGCATTTGCCCCTGTGCACGAACGACTGAACGCAGCAGGATCTCCCAGTCCTTCCAGGACTTCAGGTGCTCTGGGCCCCGTGGGGCAGGATTCCGTGGGCAATGTGGAGAGATAGGAAGAGCACAATTAAGCACTATGTTCAGGGCAAAGATTACAGGCTGAAGCTAGGAAAATTGGGTTATAGTGGGAAAGACTGACGTGCCCGCGCCCAAAGACGGAGGCCAACATATGACGTCCGTGCAAACTATCCAGATGAAACATTCTCGCGTTCTGTTTGTGCTTGCGGTTTCGAAGGCACTTGTGGCTTTGTTTATTGTTGTGTTTTGGCTTTCCTATCGGACAAAAGAATGGCTTGTTCTGAACCTCGAGAGCTGCCGGGGTTCACAACCGCGCCGCCGTAGCTCGATTGGTGGACCATCGGGTGCGTTATTCGAAGGTTACAGGTTTGTTCCCTGCCTGCAGCAAGTTGTCTTTTCGTCCACTTTACTTTCTTCACATTTATATCGTAATTACTACAGTACAGTTAGAACAGTACAATTAACGTCCGTTACCCTTTCTTGCCTTCATTATCTGTTGCTATTCATATATGGAGTACGTGAGGTTGGAGGCTTGCACCGATGACAACGCTCCCCCTGATATTTCACGGGGCTATGGTGTCCCACTGCTGAAGGCGCAGCCGAAGGTTCGGTTCCCTGCTCTTGGCAACTGCATTCCAGTAGACATTGGCTCGCCGTGGTTCGCTTTGAATGCGCGTTCAAAAAAGAACACACGTACACATACTGTTAGTTATCGCTCCTTATCGGCCATCGCATTCTTCTTTATCAGCCATTGCAAAACACGACGAGCTCTTCCAATAGTAGCTCGCTATCTTGTTGGATAGGATGAATATGCCAATTCCAGAGGTCATCTGAAGCCAGAAAACTGTTTATTGCTTTTATATGAGTGTGCAGCGCTCCCTCTCAGGGATGTCATCGAAAGAGCTGCTGTACTCTGGTCGACACATTGAAACCTGCCGGTGCGTGATCACATGCTGCTGCGGCCAACCTTACATGGCGTCACTGTTTATGCCGTGGTGCTCTCAGCTCTTTCCCTCCTCCTCGATTCTCCTGCATACTTCTTCGGAAGACCATGTGGGCTGGTGCACACCAACAACCAACGGGGCGTGATCACGTGTTGGATCGACTTTTTCGGGCTTCTGTTTTACTGCGAAGCTCCCTAGCTCCCTACGTGATTCCAGGTTCCACAATTCCCATGCTGGCGAAACAACGGCACTTTCCGGAAGAGCGGGAAGTGATCGACAGAGACTAAAACCTCGTGGATACGATGAGATGTTGACTTTTCGGGGCCTCATTGTTATCTTGTGAGGCACTGGCGCAGTCAGGGGGTGGAGGAGGTGTAACATGCATAAAATGTGGCTGAACCCCCCACCCCTTCACCCCTTCTCTCCAAAAAAAAAAATTCTGGCTACGCCCCTGCTGTGAGGCTTACTGCTGGTTCTTGCTCCACAATTTCCATTCTTACGACCACCATATTTGCACCTGCTGAAGACAGCACGGGGGTCACCGATGGATCAGCCATATCCAGGCTTCCGTGTTTTCGGAGTTTATTTTTCTTGAAATTGGGAGGGTGCTTTTCGGAGCTTATTTCTTGGCAGAAAGTCGCCGTTTGTCGAAGTTTAGTTTTCGTAAATCCTCAATTGCCCGAAATTCTGTGTTTAATTTTGCGTTATTCTCAATACTTCAATATCTTAGATGAAATGATATGTGAACATGAAAATATCAGAAAACACGAAGCGTATCTTAGTTGTCGGGAAGGTTTGAACACAGAAACATATATACGCACAAGCTCAAATACTTGAATACAAAATACCTACGGTCGTGCATATTGCAACCCCAAAGACTGTTGTAATAGACGCAAGCATACTTCACGAGGTCCGTAGGTTCGATGTCGTCCGGCGCGTCCCACTGCCGCCAGGGGACCGTATACCAAGTGGTCGTCTCGCGTTCCCGGGGTCCCTACATACGTTGACGTCTCTGACTTCGTGCGCGACAAGCCCTTTGTTAAATGCTGGATGGGGTCGGTCTACGAGAGACTGCTGACGTGAGGTAAAGTTTATATCGGCCAAAGCAGCAGTTGTATCAATGACCGCTTAGAACATGCCCTTTCGATAAAGAACGAAACAGGGTAATATTGGCCGTAAAATACCTGAGTTGGATAAATCCCAATTGTCGAAAAATTTACCGGCAGGTGTTTATCGGATATTTTCGGATTTATCTGAAAACCCGGAGCACTACCCATATCCCAGCAAAAAATGGTAAAGCTGTATGCCTCCGACGACAACTACCCCCGTATTTACATTCACCATTATTTCTGGGAGATGACGACATCGCGACGCCATGATTACGTCACAAATTTTGGCGATCTGTGACGTCATGACGTGATGGCGATTTTTTTGCATCAGATCACTCGTGTTGACGCCGTCGACGCGGGATGCCGACGCCGACGGTCATTTTTTGCTTTTGATGAGGCATCGAAGGCCTTAATTAACCCTCGTATACTATACCGGTCCTGTTCCGGCAGACTTGATGCCTTAGGTAGCATTCGAGGTTTTATCGTATGTGATCGATGGTTTACCCTCGTTCGATCCCCTGTCGCTATCGTTCATTATTTTTGAGGAACTCAGTGCAATGCCACTGGTTCTATTAAAGTTCCTCTTTCGACCAACAAAGGCGACATTGTGTCAGCGTTTTTAACTGAACCAAGCGCAAAGGTGCTGAGGCTGGACAAGAATAAAAAAGAGAGTGAGGACGACGTGTAATCAGCGTCGTCGTCTGAAACACAAACACACACACGCACACACACACACACGCACGCACAGTTTAGCGCTCATAAGACAATTCGTTGCTGGGCTAGATGGATCATAATGCTAAATTGCAGAGCGCAAATTCAGTACGGAACAAAGCTGCTGGTTGCGCAGCAAGTCGAGTTTACAAGTATGAACCAACTAGTCTGCAAAGAAGTTTTGCTGCAAAGGACAACCCACGCAGCACAGGACAGCCGCTATATGCACTGTACGTCCTGTGCCTGTGAGCTAAAGCTTACCAATATTAGAATTTCGGGAAATAGTGGGAATTCTGGTGGCCAAAGAACCCACGGAAGCGTATCATATCAGAAGGAAAGGAAGTGATTGTGTCAGTGATACCTCTGTGGTGTTCCGCAACAAAGAAAAGGAATTTTTAGATTTTATGTCTCGAGCTGCATTCTGGTGATAGGTCCTTTTGTGCTTATGATCGCAGAGCGTTTGCATATATGCCGGCCGTACAGTGTATGCATGTAGGAAAGTTTTTTGTTTTGTTTTTGATTTTCACAGTAAAGATGGTTGCGAGTCAGCGCTTGATCCTGCGCTGTACTGAATTTGCGCTCTTAACGCGACTTAGCGCGTAGCGCGCGCAGCTCCGCCGAGGCGAGTGATTCGCGTGGCGTCGACGGGCCTGCGCTCTTATCAGCTCGCTCCTCGCGGAAACCGATAGCGTGGCAGGGCAAGGTCAGTCGCAGCTGCGGACCGCCGTGCTTGCTGCGTGCCTCTGGCATCGCGCCGTCGAGCGTCCGTTCTTCTGGCACGCGTCCGCTCTTGCATCGGCCAGCTAGGTAGGCGGGCAGGTTTTACGATGGAAATCGAGGAAAGCAAAAATGGAAATTGAGGCGCGAAATAAAAACGATGAGCGGACAAAAGAAAAGCCAGACCGGAAGGCGTTTCGCCATGCCGTAATCCTTGTCCTTCAGGCCGTAGAGTGTCTTGATAGTACACAAAATCTGGTGATATAGTGTCTGTGGTCATTCTGTCGTAAGTGGCAGAGATTTGGGCTGTGAATTTGTGGTCTTTTTTTTCTGCTATAGCGAGATCGATTAATTGAAGTAGAGAAGACATTGGGCCGGCTTTAAAAAAAAAAATTGGGAGCCCTTAATTCCCCATCCGGGGAAATGGGGGACCTGGGCGTGCCTGACTTATTGCCTTTCTTTCTTTTTTCGCTGTTTTCGGGCTGAATGACATTGAGTATTGCATGTTCTTTCCAGCGTTCGTCAGCCTGCGCAGCGGCCCACACTCTTAGAAAAAAAGGTCGGCATATTCACTAACAAAGTACTAGCAGTTTACTTGTCACAAAATTCACTAGCCTCTTAGTAAGTGAAGGTAGTAAAATGCAGGTTAGTGGAACTTGCTACCTAGTTAGTGAGTGAATAGTACTAGCTGGAACGGCTAGTCCATTACTAAGTTGTTAGTAACCGCGCTAGCAACTTACTAACCGTATTAACTCTACTACACTTAGCCAATTAGAGATTTAATCCTATTTTGTTTATATGTGCGTGTGCATTGCCATATCAAGATGATTCTATTACAAAAGTAGCTAAAGGATTAAAAAAAACTAAGTGGCATTGTCCTCGTACATTAACTAATGGCCGCTAATTACTTCATGTAATTAGCATGGTAAGTACACATCACAGCAACATACATAGAGGCATGAATTGATCACGAATGAGAACACAAGCAAGCGCACACACAGAATAGCAAGACTTTTACGTAGCCAATATCTACTCTCGCAACGGCTTGAAGACTATTTATGCTCCTACTTTGGGATAGCACACCGTGTACTGGTTAGCAACCACAGAATTTAGGAGAATAATTGATGTTTTCTACACATTATCGTGTGCTCTTATATTTGCTTCTATGCGTGTCATCACGTAGCACGAAACTTTCATTCCAAGGTAATCAATAAAATTAAACTGTGTTTAAATTTTGCTAAAGACCGTCACGATTACGCCAAAGTATACTGCGCATCTACGAAAGATCTGGCAACGTGGGTGGCTAGTAGTTACTTAGTTAAAAACACCAAGTAAACTTTCTGGTTAGTGAAGGCAGTACTTTACGACCTTTACTAACTGCTGGCTAGTAAACAGATTTCGCAAAGGTAGTAAAATACGCTCGAAACTAGTAAATGCAAGCATTTACTAACCATTTACTAACTTTTTTTCTAAGAGTGCAGTATAGTAATTGTTGGGGTTTAACGTCCCCAGAACCACGATATGATTATGAGGGACACCGTAGTGAAGGACTCCGGAAATTTCGACCACCTATAGGTTCTTTAACGTGCGCCTGAAGCATTTTTTGCCTCCATCGAAAATGCGGCCGCCGCGGCCGAGATTCGATACCGCGACCATAACCACTAGAGACCACTAGAGAACCATAACCACTAGAGACCACCGCGGCAGGTCAGAATGGCCCAATGAAAGGACCATCACGCGATCACGGAAACGCGGTTTAGGAATTCAGTTTTCTCGAAGTCGTAATTTTCCTGAAATGTGCAATTCCTGATATCGACTTTACGCATTGTCCAGCACGTCACTTTTAGTTCGCCAACACGAACTATTTCAATGAAGCGCCCCTAGCAAGCGTACTCCTTCCCAGTAGATTTTTTTTGCGTGTGTGCATCATCGGTAGAACGCATTCGTATGCTTCAGTAGAATGGTCTGCAACTGGGCTAGTTGGTGATCTTTGTAAGCGAGGAAACGCACAAAAAGAAAATACGGGTGTTCCCGCACCAAACGTCGTGACGTCACAGAGTTTGAAGGTGTCTACTAGGTCCTACGTGGTTCCCTAGCAAGTAAAAATGCAGTAAATTCTCCTCTGAGGGGGCCCTAGACATAATATACCAAGTTTCAGGAAATTTCGTTGTGCCATTGTCTCCGAAATACGAAATATACGCTTTGAAATCCGTGACGTCACGTTCGGAGATTTCGGCGCGAAATTTAGAAATGAGACTTTTACCTAGATTTTCTCCTCTATTATTAAAGTTATGAATGGTGAAATGAACGTCATTAGTGCCTACGGAGTAAAATTGATTGGTCTAAACCAACTCGTTGTCGCACCTTACTGTCCCTTTAAGCAGTTCCACTTCACCGCCTTAACCAGTTGAGGCTGACCAATTCAAGTCAGCTCACGAGGTTCTCAGAGGGGCATTCTTTTATCCGAAAAAAAAAGCGTAAACACAACAATAAATAACTTCCACATGTGCGTTCGAAGACGCAGGCACTAGGCAAACCTATGCACTACCCATCATTCTCGTGGTGGCTGAACGATCGCAGCGCCAGAGTTTCCGCTACTAAGTATTGTAGGAAACTCTATGGGATTCACACAACACCACACCAAGATAGAATGAAAAACGACTGTAGTATGGACACAACTGAAAAGTAAGGCGAGAGTCGAGTTCCTGAGCCGCACGACGGAGACACCGGACGTTCCGCTCGTGACGTCAGTCAAGAACGCGCGCTCATTGATGCAGGCTCATTGGGGGAGGTTCAGGACAAAGCTGCTGCAGGCCACACGGAGCAGAAAGAACTAAGCTTAGACAAATCCAAGTACTACCCATCATTCCTATGGTGGCTGAACGATCGCAGCGCCCCAGTTCTCTCTAGTAAAAAAAATAAAAAATTGCGCAGCTTGCACCAAGTCGCGCAAGGCTCACAGCAGAGCTGCGGTGAGCACGTTTCAGCTTGTCTTGTTAACCACTTGCACAGAATTCATGGGCACGGTTGATGATGATGATGTTCTATCTACGACACACGGCAAACCTCGACCATAACAGCTCTGCCGTAAAACTCGTGTAATTGGGCAAATCCCACTATGTTTCAGTTTCTCTTGTTAAACATCTGTGCAGAGTGCTTGGGCCGTCATTGCGCGCGTGCCGGTTCATGATGATGATAATTTTCAATCTACGACGCGCGGCCAACCTCGACCTTAACAGCTCTGCCGTAATATTGAAGGAGATTCTATGCTTCGTGCAGCGCACCCAACCGTCCGTTCGGGAACCAGGTGTGCGTGCTAGCGCGTTCGGCCCTGTTTAAGGGGTTGGGTAAGACGCTGTAGCCTCTACCCCTTAGAACCATGTGTGCTGGCACGCGCTGGCGCGATCGAGCCTGTGTAAGGGGCTGGTTAAGACGCTGCGGCCTCTCCCCCTTGCACTCTCTCAGCAATCACGGAACTTTAAGTCGACCCATGCGCTGCTTCGCATCCACACATGGTTCCCTTTAGTGGGAGATGATGTAATTTTTTGTTCTTTTTATTTAGATGTGAAAACATGGGAATCTATAGGCTGCGTTGCAGCAGGCTGTCCGAACAACATGAGATTGACATCGAACCAACAAGCAAACCAGAAAACAAAGAGAAAAAAGACAAGAAAGGCATAATCAAAAGCACACGTACGATCGCCCGATATACAAATATATTTCTGGGCAGAGTCCAAAACATATAGGGCGGTCACACTGATTGCTGCAGATAAGTGTACAAACAAATGTCTTTCATGCACTTACAGGCAAAATGACCATGAGCTATATACGTTAAATGGGCACTGATACGAAAATTACCAATTGTCGTTTTCTTGCGTCAAATGAAAGGCCAAGCCCTCAAGAGCCTAGAAAATGCAACTGGTTAAGCGCGAGCGCACCCTGAAAAAGTAATTACAGTGTGTTTTTAAGAGCTACTTTCGGTTCCTACTGTAGCCTGACGTTACGACACAGTATGAGCTTCTCGTCACGTGCTCACGCAATATATCGTGACGTTTCCACGGGCGCTCCGCAGCGTGGCTCCGTCGGTGACGCACAGGCGGCCATTTTAGAAGCTTCGGTGGCTGACGTCATCACAGCTAGCCAGACTGCTGCGTGAAGTCACCAAAATTATTACTGCAGCCTGACGTCAAGCTAGTGTCGATGTCGGTAGGTGCGCCATGGGAAAATTGACTTTAACGTCAAAATGAGATATCTTATCAGCATTTGCGGAGCTTCACATCTTGCCCAGATCCGTCTCTGTATACAGCATAATTGTATGGCAGAGTAAACTCGCCTTCGAAAAATGGTGTCTGTATCCCTTTGAAATCGCAGAGTGATCCCCAGAGTGATCACAGAGTGAGAAATCGCAGAGTAATCCCTCCCCCGTTCCTCTGAAGGTGACATCGTGGGGGCAGCCAAAGTGTCAAGGGGGATACGTGCCTTCCGTGGGACGGATCCCATACACTCTAAAGAAGACCGTGTAAAAAGGGTGTCTTTTTGTCCCCGAACAATACTCATCTGCCTTACTTGCGTTTCCGTTCTTGTCATCTGGCCGCTCACCAGTTTCATATCAAGAATGCTACGTCACGCTGACAACGCGCATGTCGTTTGTGACATGCAAGAGTCGGACGCGCGGCGATAACGCGATGAAAGGCACGCGAGATAGATGGCGATTATTGTTGCGCTATAAATAGACATCCTTTTAACTCGCTCTTCTTACTCATGGTGTATTGTACTTAGTCCATCGATACCCTGCCCAACTCCTTTGAGAGAGTATTACTATTCCGTAAAGGGTGTCGAACGTATAGGATAAGCTGCATTATTGACAACTGCACCCTTCGGGGCGTCTTTATGTTCACGCAACGATAGCGGTTATCTATCTCGCGCGCTTTTTCCTTGCTGTAACTCCGTGTGCCCGATAAACGTTCATGTCGCTTGACGTATCTGTCAGCGTGACGTAGCACCCGTTCTTCAAGCAAGGAAAACGCTGGCGAATACGCAATTCCTTATCGGTAAAAATGAATGAGTTAAATTGTGTTCTGAGGGAACCGAGAATTAACATAGCAAGTTTCAGGAAATTTTATTGAGCCGATCTGGCCAAAATGCCAGAAAGAAAGAAAGTACTTTCAAATCTGGGCCGTCGCCAGGGGCGGTGCCAGGATTCTTTTTTTTTTCTTTTTCTTTTAAACGGGGGTTGGGGGAAGAGTCAGGGATGTGGGAAATTTGTGCCTTGTGTTTTGACTATACTTGCTTTTGGGGGGGAGCAAAAGGGGGGCATCCGAAAATTGTGGGGGGGGGGGGATTCCCCCCCCCCCCCCCGTGCCCGCCGCTGGACGTGGCGCCGACACTAGGGTGCCGAAGCTTCGGCGTGAAATTCAAAGATGAAACTTCGACCTTTATTTTACCTAATAGACCACGCGAACGCAACCTGAAGATTGCCTTGGGAGGCACGGCTCTCTCAACTGTATTTGGGAAGCCAGACGGCGATCCTCGACTAGCCTGAAAGAACACACGCATCACGTTGGTAGTCCATGTTACAAGGACTTAAGGGGTGCCCAACTGTGAACAAGGATTGACATGTAAAATACACGGAAAATATTTCTGCATCGTTCCTTTCATTTCTTGTTCTTTTTGCGCTGCTATTAACCCGACTGCAGTCGCTTACAACCTAAGAGACAATACAAGCTCCGCCCAAAGAAACGAGCCGCGTCTGCGATTCACCTGTGAAAGACAGTCGTGCCAGCTGGTTTCCGCTACAACAGTACCTACTTTCTCTCGGCTAATGTACATACTACGCATATTAGGAGTTAAAGGTTCGTTGTTACCACCTAACACATTACCGTATTTACTCGATTCTACCGCGCCCTCGATTGTAACGCGCACCCGTTTTCCGCGACCAAAAAAAAAGAAAAAGAAAGTAATACATCGATTGTAACGCGCACCCATTTTTCCTGAGAGAACAAAAAAAGTCCGTAGGAGTCAAACTTCGCACATTCAGAAGAACAAGTATTTGGGTTTTAAAGAAATGAAGTTTCAAAAAAGTAAACACAAAGTCAAAAAGCGGGCCTTGCCGCTAAAACTGTCACCACTACGGCGGCGATACGAGTCGCGTAATGGATCAGTCCTCGTCGCTGTCGGACAACTCCTTGTCGCTGTCAACACTCTTCGATTTCGGGAAACCGGCCCTGCTTTGGTCCACTGAAACCTTTTCGTGAAGCTTTGCTGTAAAAAATCTTCTGCTTCTGTTTGCGCCAGTCTCGCACGCACGTTTCGGAAACTCCGAACGACCGCGATGCGGCCAGATTTCCGTCCGTCACTCTGCACATGTAATAACTATTCTTTTAAATGCGGCATTGTGGTACACTCGTCGAGTATTTGGAGTCGGCACTTCCATGCCGTCGATGCGAACGCAGAACGGGATGACAATCTCCTCAGCACACGTACGAACTGAACAAATGGCAGAAACGGCCAAGGCGCGTAGGAGGCGGCCATTTTGAAATGTCGATGGCAATACGATAACCGAGTTTCTTTTTTTTTTTCGGTACTCGATTCTAACGCGCATGCGATTTTCGGACTCGTCTTTCCGGAAAAAAGGTGCGCGTTAGATTCGAGTAAATACGGTACGTTCGGCTGAGCAGTGATGTCAGAATCCCTGGCTAAATTTACCAGGACGCTCACGTTTCCGACCTAATGCCAGCTAAACAAACGTGTGTCTGTATGGGAAAATGGACTATCTGAAGCTCGCGAGAAGCGTTTGACGTCACGAAAGTGCGTAAGCGCTATTGGATGGGGCACTTATGCAAGTTCTCTGTGGGAGGGACAGCGATTTCTGTGGGCGGGCCTGACATTTTCTCTTAGGTTGTAGTCGTCTTAGCCTCGCAGTTTTTTCTCTCTCATTTTGCAATAGGCAACGCTAACACGCACAGCCACTCCATCCCTGCGCGACCGATGACTGGGGGGGTCAAGGCACGGGCGCTTTGTGATGCGAGCGAACGAAGGAGCGGGCGAGGCAAAGGGTTTCCCTCCATCTTTCCGGAGTCCGGGCCGCGCCCAGCTGTAAGTCCGTTCGTGACAGTGACCTTTGCGCTGCCCCTCCCGTTACGAAAGCCCTCGCCGGACAGCTTTCGGCTTCCGGGCGGCGCAAACTGCGAGCAAGGTCGTTTCGCGGACGGAAAGGGTCGTCAGCCGCCGGGTCCAACAAACGCCGCCCTCGACAAAACGCGCCGCGCCGCCGCGGAGTTTCGGGGCGGCACGTGATGATCCCCTTCAACGCGCGCTGCGATGTTTTCTTTGGCCCGAAGATGCTACTTGTCTGTTAATGGAGAAGGGGCCGCTGCGATGGCGCTTGAACTTGCTAGTGCAGTAACATAACAATTAGAGACGACAAATATTTACTCTTAAAAAGCAATTGTGCGAACACTGTGGAAACAGCGGATCTGGTAGCATTCCCTTCCACCTTTCCCTCCTCCTCGTCCTCACATCATCCTTCCTCACCCTCATTTCCTTTCTTTCCTTTTATACACTATACTATACTATACTATACTATACTATAAGTGGCTATAGTATGCCTTCTTTCTGTCTCGTCCTCTTTCTTTCTATCTCTTTCTCGCTCTGTATATTCCTTTCTCTGTATCTCTAACTTACTCTTCCTTTCTATTTCTTTCTCTCTCTCTCTCTCTCTCTCTCTCTCTCTCTCTCTATATATATATATATATATATATATATATATATATATATATATATATATATATATATATATGTATATGTATATCATCCGAGTTATTGCATAACACGCCGGACAAATCGGCACACGTGTTCTGGGAGCGAAGCAGAACATGGAGAAGAGGACGAAGACAGCGCGCACAGTTGATGATGATGATAGTTCTTGTTGACGACTAACGGGGTTTCTCCGAACACATGCAGCTTCTCTGTTAAAAATTCAAGCAGCTCCACTGACTTAACGTCGGGAAGGCTTGTGTCGGGAACGCGTGATATTGCCATTTCATTGCTTGACTTTCGGTCTTCCTATCCAAAGTCACGGAACAATTCTTGTAACTCGTGTAACGCACGCGCACAATTCACGAAAAGGCTTGCTTGTCCATGAACTTTCGCCGACATTTTCGCCGTTCGCCCACAAGTGAGAAACACTGTGAAATCCTGGGAAACACTGCGAGCATCCTTAATGGAACGGCCAATTTCTGTGGCGCATACCCTCAGGAGCTGAGGACGCTTCGACTAACCTCAACCTAAAACAGCTCTGCTGTTAAAAGTAATTAAATTAAATTACTAAGTATCTTTCTAGAATGCGGTATGGCAAACCGGTACTGCTAAAACACTCCATTGACTGAAATGTGACTAGCCGAAAGGTTCTATGCAGCACTGCCATAGTAACTGTGCTGCGTAAGTTCGCCAGGACCCGTATTTTGTAACTTTCAGTTGACTTTCCTTTTCGCCTCCGGTCATGTTTTGTGCCAAGCGCATGTCACTCATCCGCAAGCTGAACGATGCCTCGTCAGGTTGTCCCCTCTCCGGTCGAGCCAAGCTTTCTGCGAACCGTTCCGGAGTGGCTAGACCACCTCTCGGGGGCCACCCATTCTCTCTTTTTTTTTTTTTTTTTTTTCACTTCCGCCCGAGTAACAGGGGTTGACAAAGGCTGGGAAAAGAGGCTACCACGAGCCGTCGCTACAGCAACCAAAACTGGCTGTGCGCGACGCAGTTGCTGGGAGGAGGCGCGGTTGCCACCAAAAGTGGAAATTCTCGCTTGAAATGCCTACAGCAACTGGAAACGTGATCGTGCGTTTTCCCTCGTCTTGGTACCACCGAGTTTCTGGCCTGGCGGCGGTGTCGCATCGCGTTTCTAGCATTTTTCGCGTAAGCAGCGGTAATATGCTGGGAATGCACGTCGCATTGATGCTTCGCGCGAGGGTACATTTACAGGTCCGAGTCGACTCACACATCACGGGGCGCGTAAACCCAGACGGGTCGCGTGGAGCATTGAATGGCGATTCGCAAAAAGTCTGCAAGTTGACTTTACTGAGAGTCGCGACACCTTGAAGCCCGGGCGGTCGTCGTATTCGCCGTACTTCGAACTGTTCACGTAGCGCGGAAATTTTGACACAGGAAAAGAGAAGGGACAAATACGAGCGGCATCTCGTCTCTCTTTGTTTTTTTTTTGTTTTTGTTTTTTTGTACTAGCTGTGTCATTTTTTTGCGCTGCGACAATAGTTAGACATCACCAACAAGCCCAACCCTCACTCTCGTCAAAGAAAAATTAAGGGGTTACCTTCAGAAAAACAAAGAATGGCGTCTCAAACTCACCGCGCCTAGCGGGCCGTAGTCGCGAAAATTTTCTCCTGCATGGGCCAGGACACTGAAGAAGGTAGGAGCAAGGTGTGTGTGCGTGTGTGTGTGTGGGGGGGGGGGGGGGGTTACCTTGTACGATATATCAGCTAACCTTGCCATTTGAACGGCCCTTCTCAAATATTATATGCAGTTCATTTCTGAAGCGGATTTGTGGCAAGGATTCCAACAACATACCGTTACCGATCTCGATCTCCGAAATGACTAAAATGTGGACGCCGATTGCGAGTTTTCTTTCATGGGAATATATTAGCACATGGTGACCGCAGGGGGCGCCTCATGAAGAAAATACTTAAAACCAGTCATGCGCGTGTAGTTCGTGAGCATACTTGTTAAAAATAAAAATAATATCGGACGAAGAGAGTCATGCGCGGGCCGCAAGCGAGAGGTCGGCGGGCCGCGTGTTTGAGACCCCCTGCCATAGGATGTGTGTAGGGAGCTCATTGCGACGCAATCCTCCAATTGTCAACCCAACGCGTGTCGCGTCACTGTATGCCGGATCGATGTCTATCGCACACTTGACGCCGTTGTATTCACACGACCAATATAGTCGTGTATCGACGAAAGACTTTTTTTTTCATTCTTTCAGTTAGTTGCCATCGATCACTTTCCAGTTGTTCTTTCTTTCCGCCATGTGCGATACACAGCCGCGCGTTAAAAGTACGACACGTGCCAGGATGCTGTTGCTACCTGACGGTAGCCGCTGCTTGACTAGTGCTTGCCATTCGATTCGTATTCGATTTCAGAATGAAATGCTTTATAAACTGACTATTTCTTTTTCGTTCGACTGTAAAGGATAGAACAATGCAGAATGCCACTAGGAATAGAGATCAGTGCAAGTGAGGGCAGTTCCGAATTACTCCGGCGTAAGATAGCTCCGGGTACAAATTGCTAATGATAATAATTGTTGGGGTTTTACGTCCCAAAACCACGATATGAGGTACGCCGTAGGGGAGAACTCCGCGAAAATTTCGACCACCTGGGGTTCTTTAACGTGCACCTAAATCTACGTACATGAGCCTCTAGCATTTCGCCTCCATCGAAATGCGGCCGTCGCGGCCGGGATTCGATCTCACGACCTGTAGGTCAGCAATCGAGCACCATAAACATTAGACCACCGGGGCGGGTGGGCTTCAATTGTTAATGAGGCATATAACTTCAACACACTGTGGTGGTGGGGGCGGTAAAATTTTATTTCCCAAAGCCGGGGGTCCTGAGGACACTCGGCTAGGCGTCAGGTGTAGAGGGAAGTTCCCATATCGAGACAGAGAGGCCTAAGCTCTCCGCCGCCTCGTGAACCTCTTTGACAGCCCGAAGTTGTTCTCGTATAGTGAAGCACTTTTTAGCACTTTGTCCCAATGTTCCTTGTTCGTGGCGTAAGTGTCACTCGATGCACAAGCACACAGCATATGGTTCGAGTCTACACGTTCACTGCAATGTTCACACACATGTTGTGCGTCGTAGTCTGGATCGATGTGCTTGATGCGCCAGGGTTTGGGGTATGAATTCGTGTGGAGCAAGCGTAATGTGACCTACTGACTGGCTGCGCGTTAATTTCTTATCCAGGAGGGGGAACTCTCGCCTGCCTAGATAAAAGTGCTTAATGAACTCGTTTTACGTCAATAATTGGTCTATGCACTCGATATGTGTTTTTTTTTTTCTCTCGCTATTCCTCAATTTCGCTCAGCCTCCATTAAAATGGTCCGTCTGGATTAACATAATGCACTTTATCACTTGCCCACCCTTACGACGTGTTTTCGTCCCGTTTAAAAAGTCTGCGTTGCGCTAAAAAAAAATTTTGCTTTTGCCGCAAACTGCGTTTTACGAATTACCGGGTTACGGGAGGACGGCAGCAGCTGCAGCAGAGCTGGCAAAGGCATGTTGGGGCGTTTTGTCCAACTAGAAGGAGTAGGGGAAAGCTTTTAGGGTCGCGTCAAGGTTTGTCGAAGTAAAACCTCAAGAGTACGCCAAGTTAACAATTACCTCACTGCCAGCGCTTTATGCCAGCAAAGTAGACATGTCAGCGAATGTAGCACAATCCTTGCATCTTTCTGGTTACAGTCTGAATCACTAGATGTCGCTAACAGCGTCGTTGTTGCTGTTTACTTCTCAGTTAAACCAGTAAGCCGCAATCTCAAAATAATTTCGCGGACAAACTTAAAGGGACACTAAAGGCAAATATTAAGTCGACGTTGATTGTTGAAATGGCGGTCCAGAAACCTCGTAGCGCGGCTTTTGTGCCAAGGAAGTGCTTATTTTGAAATAAAATCACGTTTTTAGTGGTCCGCATCGCGTTAGCGCGCTTCAAATCTCCCGCCTGAAAATACGACTCTCATACGTCACTGCTGCCGTGCCCAACGTTGCCCGCTTTTACTGCGCGGCCGCCGACACTAGTAGCAGCCGAGCGGAAGTAGCGGGACCCACAGTATAGCAACAACGGCGCTGCGGCAAAGACTTGCTCGGATGGGCACATTCAAAGCCGTCACCAAGTTGCGGTTGGTCTCGTAATCCTCAGTACGAAAGTGCAGCGAGCACACACGCAGAGGTTTTGACTGTTTAGCACACTGGCGCAATGGCATCACACTAAGCCACTTCGAGCGTAAGGGTTCATTCCGCGGCACCCAGTGAAAAGACACACCGGTTTCCTTGCTGCAGCACTGGCGCTGTGCACCATTCGGGCATCCGGCAATATCACACGCATGCGGCATTTTGTCGAACTTTCTGTCAGAGCGACTTTCACGAGCGCGCAAAACACGCACGGCAGTACGTGATCCCGAAACTACCACTGAGACGGGCGAGGCACAGTTCGGCGAAAACGGAACCTTTGAACCACGCGTGCCGTTCCCCATGGCAACGCCATGGAGGTTTTGTTTTCCATGAATCAAGCGGAAACGAACAAACAGCATTTTATTACGTCTTTTGATGCTCGGAATGTTCTTTTTTTACTGCTGCTAGTTTGATTACTAGTGCTTTATTGTAGGCCGACTTCCCTACGTCATCGGGATCACTTCGAAAATGTCCCACTCGTGGCGCTCATCATGTGATACGTTTAGCTTAATTTCTCGGTAAGTAGGGCACTGCTGTTGATAATATTGCCGTTTTAGAAGTTGTCATACATTGGGCTTTCACTCTGACATAAATTGTTATTTGTCTTTAGTGTCCCTTTAAGCTTTCTACCATTCTTTTCTCCTTCCTCCAAAACAACATTGCATAGGGATCTGACAATTCGTGACTCACGTATCTCGAAACTGCAAATAAACTTCAAACTTCAAACCGTATTTTCGTTTCTTCATAGTCATCCTCATGTCATTCAAGTGACCCAAAACTGTTCTTTCCCATTTAGAATCTCCTGTGTTAACCAGATACCCCATTGCAAACGCTATTACATCCACTCGTAAATCAATGCAAGTAAGTCTCTATTTCGGGGGTCTTAAACGCGCGGCCTGCGGGCCGCGGTCCTTTCGCTAGCGACCCGGCTCGCACATGACCGTCTTTATGTAATATATTTTTGATCTTAAAAAGTAGGTTCATGACTGGTCTCAAGCATTTTTTTTTTTTTCGTGATGCACCCCATGCTGTCACTGTGGAAAAAATACTCTATATTTTAGAATCAGCGTCCAGATTTTAGTCCTTCTGAAGATGAATATCGGTATGTTTCTCGAGTCCTGACGCAAAATCCCATGCAGAAATAACCCATATAAGAGATATTACAAAGGCTTCCTTACAAATGGCAACGTAGCTGGCATTTTGTTCAAGCTCTTCTCAACAATTTAGAAGAATAAGATCTTTACCTACGTATATACAAATATACAAGTCTACGTATACGTATAAATCTACTTATATAAAAGTATATTTAACATGTGATATTATATCGCACTTGCGAGAAAGCTCTTTGTCAACAGGTACTGGGCACAGCTGCACAGCTGTTGAGCCATCGACCATGTTTATGAAGTCGCTACACGTATGAGAGGGAAGAGAGAGAAAAGCTTTCAACATTGGGCGAGTAATCGTTTAATGCGTATCTAACGCTTTCGTTGAGGCGCTGCACTCGTAACACGACGCACGTGCCTTTCGCAGTCAACAAACACCGAAGCAATGCACTCGTATTTTTTTACGTCAATGACGGCTTACGCACAGCTGTACTACATCATCGTATACGCTGTGCAGGAATCGCCGTAAAAATGCTTCCTGCCCTCTCTTCCGGCGAAGGCAGTGGTTTTGGCCCAGCTGCACGACTGAGGCTATTTGCCCTTACCCTGTGTTGGTTTTCCTGGAATGATCCGACACGTGAAGTGTTCTTCGGAAGCGGTTTATGATAGTGTTTACTAGTGGAGTCCATATAAGGGGGAGAAGTCAGCGGAAAGCACATTATAGTGAATTCCTTGTAGTAAATAAGTTCTATATAGTGGAAAGTTCACATGGAGCAAACCCGCCGCGGTGGTCTGGTGGTTATGGTGCTCGACTGCTGACCCGAAGGTCGCGGGGTCGAATCCCGGCCGCGGCGACTGCATTTCGACGGAGCCCTCCACTCCGGCGTCCCTCATAATCATATCGTGGTTTTGGGACGTAAAACCTCAACGATTATTAATTTCGAGCAGAACTAATATTAGGCTGAAATCAGTGCATGGTAAATTCCATATAACGGTGAGACCACACTCAGGACAACCCACTGGGTTTATCTATACAGAAGGGAGTCCATGGAAGTATCTATTAGATTGAAAACCACGTAGAGTTCTATCAATAAACTGCGGAGTCCATAGAGGATAGTTCATTATGGTCGAGTCAACTTAAAATAAGCTTCACTTACAAGAAACGTGAGAGAGTTAAAAATGTGTATTATGCGAAAACAAAGGCAGTGTTCAATAGCCTGGCAAGAGAATGAGAATTCATGATTAGCAAACCTCTAGAATCTGAGCAAGAGTTCACTAGTCGAAGTCTGTTGTTGAGAGGCGACCACGACCATAACAACCTAAATGGGAATTAAAACGGGTTGGAATGTATAGGGCTTGCGATATCAACTCACGACTGGCAGTTTCTGTAAATCCGCCGAAAGATAGAGGAATATTTGGGCGTATGCATGGTTAGGTTAGGTTACGTTAGGTGATTCACGTGACATGTAATACGGGGAAATAACCAACCTGCGTGGTCTGTTAGAATTGCGGAATGATTGCCAAGAGCAGGGAGACACATTAGAGGGCATGCGGATAATTAGGCGATGCGGTGAAGGGAGATGGGATGAGCTTGCCTAAGACATGGGTTATTTGAGATCGCTGGTCAAGGTGACTTCGTCCTGTAGTGGACAAAACCGGGCCAATTATGATAACCGTGAAGTCTACACAGAAGGGCGTCTATTTTTTATGGGATGCATGACGATGTTATATATAGATGAATTTCATGTGCAGAGCAGTTTATGTACAGAATACCATAGGGTTCTGTCCCCCATGGTCCTTGCAGAGACCACAGAAAGTGTACGTATTTGAAGAGTCCACTCAAATGAGTCTGCACGGTGTGTCCCTTTGTAGCGCTGCTTATATGGCAAATTCATCAAACCAACCAACCCAGCCTTGTACTTTAAACGGACACTAAAGTAAAACAATGAATCGGTTTAAATTGAGACATTGTACTCTGGGAAGTCTAATGCCGTTAATTTCACCATCATAAGTTTATAATAGAGGAGTAAATCAAGGTGAAAAATTTATTTCTAAATGTCGCGCCAAAACCTCCGCGCGTGACATCACGTATTTCAAAGTAGATTTTTCATATTTTGGCGACATTTCCTCAACAAAATTTATTGAAGCTTGGTATGTTATGTCTATGGCTCCCTCAGAGGACAATGTACTTAATTTTTACTCATTTGGATTTACGTATGACCTAGTATGTGCCGTAAAAATCTATAATGTCACGACATTTGGTGCGAGAATTTCGAGGTGGCGTCGCCACCCGCATTTTCTTTTTGCGCATTTTCTCGCTTACCAAGCGTCTTCTCACGTTAAGCGTGGTGATTTTGGAATTGCGAAAGGGTAATTTACTAATATGAGAAAAATCGTTTTTCTCTTTAGTGTCCCTTTGACCAGTATGGGAAATCAGCTGCGCAGGTACCCTTTCCAGCTAAGTCCTGGAAACAGCTGTATGATAATTTTTTTCGCCTTCTTCCATTTTTGAGAACTTCTGCAGAACTTAAGAGGCAGTACTCCGGGCTTTTCTTTAGAAGCTGTTGTTTTGCTAAGATAGTTCCGATATTCAGCAATTATAATCAGTGTGTCTTTTCCGACAGGCTGCGTCGGCCCTCAGAGCTGCACGTCAAATAAACACACTCTCAGCGACAAGGTTGTCGGAGGTCTCTGACAGCATGCGTCAACAACGGCAACGAAGATACATGAACACGACCCCACTCTTTTTTACTACTTCCCAGTAAGAATATGACGGCGAGCTTCATTCAGCGCATGCTCACTCCCACACAATACCCAACGCCACAGCGCGGGGATTATTTAACCGCGGTCGCAGCCCACGAGTCAACCGTTTTTGTTTTTCGTGAAGCCGCCGCGCCGGCGAAAGCATGCATGCGAAAAACCCCTCGTCGTTCTATCGACGGCGGCGGACACTTCGTCAGCCTGCAAAACGGCGGCGCTGGCATCGAGGAACCCTAGTCGGCAAGTCAGGCGCCTATCCGCGTGACTGGAAAAAAGGAGCGAGAGAAAGCGTGACGTCGCCCGGCGAGGACAAGTGACGTCACGGACCGTCCCGAGCGTCTGAAGCTCTGCGACGCAGCTACCCCCCAACCTGTACGCTTCTCTCTCTTTTTTTTTTTTTTCCTCTATCCCCTCGCGCTTTCGTGGCCGCGTGGTTGCTTGCGGAGCGAGCGCACGTGCGTCCGGCGTTTGATCCTGCCGCGGACGCTATTCATTGGTGGGCTGCGACGGTGACGTCACCTCTACGTCTTATTTTCCTTCGCGCTTTCTTTTTACGTCTCCTTTTTTCGCCGGCTGTAAATGCCGGTAGCTATTAGGACCCATTAAGTGGGATAATTCGCAGGACAACGTTGCGGAAATTGATTCGGTGGGTGGACGGGGGTCTTTCTTGGCTGGACTGTCGTCCGCCGCAGGCTTACTATTCCGCGATGAAGCAGTCGCCAATCAATGACTTCCTAAATAGAGCGCCGGCGCTGCAAGCCGGCTAAGACGTGACACCTTTTGAATGGCAGGCGACGTTGTGATTCGTCCTTTCGTTCGCTTCT
This sequence comes from Rhipicephalus sanguineus, assembly GCF_013339695.2. Taxonomy (NCBI): domain Eukaryota; kingdom Metazoa; phylum Arthropoda; class Arachnida; order Ixodida; family Ixodidae; genus Rhipicephalus; species Rhipicephalus sanguineus. Next base: position 41,251,567 of record NC_051186.1, on the reverse strand, counting down.
CAGTTCTCGGGGCTGCCCTACGTGTGTTCGAGGCTGTTTGTCGAAACGGTGACTGAGTACAGCACTTCCAGCGTGCAACAGCGCTTGTTCTTTGGACCGAACACGACTGCACTGTTCAGCTGAATGTTGCAAATTTTGATGAAGTCGCCGTTCATTTCGATTTACCTTCTCACACGTTGTCATCGGGGTCATTATTGTCTTTGCCGTGAATATGATCAGCGTGTTCACTACCAATCTTGAACTTCGGTCCAGTAAAGATGTCGCATGACTTGTGATTGACTATAATGAGGGAAGCTTATGTTTGCTTGCCGGCTTTCTTGGAAATCAAACCGGAATTGAAACATGTAGTTCGCCGTCGAGGTTACAGGTGTGACCTTGGGTGTTCCATTTTCAAGCCACCGAACATGCCGGCATTGCATGGATATTGTTGACTAGACTACCTCGAGATGGTCAGAAATTGGCTAAAAGTTACGCTGTGACAGAAGCGCCTTTCGCGCCTAGTTAAGCCAACTGTTGCCTTTGTCATGCCGATTCTGAACGAGAAACATCGAACAACGCGAAGTCTGTCGAGTTGAATCCTTTTGCTCGGCCGGAGACAGCGACACTTCTGACAAGCTCCTGCAGCCCCACCCCCCACTCGCCGCTATATAACTTTTCTTGTTTTGCGGGGCAAGAGACTTGAGAGAAGCAGAAAACTACGAAATGGAGCGAAAATTTCGACCCGCAGTGGGTGCCCCCACCGCTGAAAAAAGAAAAAAAAGGTTTGGTACGGCGGGAGCACGCCGCGCGCGTGCAGCGGTAGAGAAAGAGCGAGACGGCAAAGCCCGGCAGAAAAAAAGCGCGCAGCAAAATACGAAAAACGAACCAGCGGGGAGACTCGTTCGCAAAAACGAGGACGGACCACGCTGATTGGTCGATACAGTCGGCGCGACGTCACGAGGAGTCGTCGAGCATCGCCATGGCGATGTGACGTCACGCCTCAAGGTTCTCTCCGCTCCCCTTTTATGGGAGCTTCGTTTCGTTTTGATTCTTTTTTTGCGCTTCGCTTGCTGTTGGAGCGCTCGCGCGCGCGCCTCGCTCCCGCCTTGTTGCCCGTGGCGCGCGCGCGCGTTCTCCTGGCAAGCGGAATTTTTGCGCACGTCGCGCGCAGAGTTCTCTCACTCTCTTCGCAATCGTCTCTCTCTCTTTTCGTTCGAACAACGTTGGTTTCGGGGAGCTGCTGCCTAGCTCGCCGAACGTCTGATCTGAGCGGGGAGCGAACGCGCGAGGGCATCGGTGAGGGAGGGCGCCGACTGCCGACAGCGCCGCCGAGGAGTCAGCCGCAAAAACCATCTGCCTGGCCGCGGCTTCGCGACCTCTCCTTGCCGGCGCGACTTTTTAGACTCTCATCTAGCATTTATGTTTGTTTTCGTACACGTAGTATATATCTGCTCGAATAAGCTACTTGGAACAATAGGTTTTTGTTCGAATATTCTGTGAACATGAAGGGCTGTCAATCAGTGGATAACGCGACGTAGTGCGCTGCGTCGACGTAGACCGGAGAAACAACGCGCATCCACAGGTTTCATATATGCTTACGTTTCCAGTGTATAAGTTAGTTATAGAAATGTGCGTCCGCAGATAGACTGCGCAAGTTGGTAAAGGCCTGCGATATCGCGGTCGACAAAGCGGGAAGGCAGAAATGTGCCAAATTGTGGTCCCAATAGCATTATCGAGACTCAAAATAATCTGGACCTGATCCTAATCCTTGAATTTGGTGTCTGGTAGTAGCACCCGCACATCGGCGTTCGTGTGTCCTGCTGTACTCCTTGGGTAACTATGTGTATCGCGCGCTGCCTAAGTGGATCTCGGAGGCCACGTGCAAAAAAGCTCGTGGCTGAGATCTGCTCCGCCAGGTGCCGCAGCGATCCCAGCTGCTCACAATCTTTCAACGAACGCAATAAATCAATTTACATTGATTACACGGACAGTTATTCGGCCCTTATCTCAAGTAAGGTTATGCTCCGATATCGTACGCATCCAATATAACTCTTTACTTGAACCAGAACAATCGATTTATATTTTTAGGAGACTCTTTATGAATGTTCTGCCAACCGGAAGTGCTTAGAGGACAAACAAGAGTACCATTCGGTGCTCACACCACTAAAAGGTGTGGTGAATATCACAAAATGTGCCCGGACCATAGGCGTGCGCGGAGCTCCCCATTGGAAGGGGGGGGGGTGGCAATGTTTCAGCGCAGCCCCCCCCCCCCCCCTCTCCGTTTGTCGTGTCCGAAGGACAACATGCTTCACAATGGATAAAGAAATGAAAATGAACCGATCATGTGCTTCTCGCAATGGCCTGCCTTTGGTACCTGGCTTTCCTGAAGTAAATATGGTAAGTAAACGGTCCTTGGTATGCAACATCAGGGATCTTCCGCCGCCATTATCGTCAAAAACCTGCGTTGCCATAAATGAGTAAACGTAAAGGGCATACCTTGCGTGTCCCCTCCCCGGGGGGGGGGGGGGGGGGAGGTGACGCCTATGGCCCGGACAGCTCATGACCTCGTTTGTAGCTAACTTGTGGTCCTTGGAGGTTATCTATCGAAACTATATATTGCTTGCCTAAACGCGCGTGATGTTTTTGAGGCGCAACTTCGTTGCTCCAATTGACGCACTTCAATAATAATGATAATAATATCTGGGGTTTAACGTCCCAAAACCACGATATGATTACGAGAGACGCCGTAGTGGAGGGCTCCGGCAATTTCGACCACCTGGGGTTCTTTAACGTGCACCTAAATCTAAGCACACGGGCCTCAAACATTTTCACCTCCATCGAAAATGCAGCCGCCGCGGCCGGGATTCGATCCCGCGACCTTCGGGTCAGCAGCCGAGCGCCATAACCGCTAGACCACCGTGGCGGGGCAATGCACCTCAATAGGAATGGCACAAACGTGTGAACATTTAGATAAAACTGCAATGAAGCTGGAAGGCGGGTATCATATATGAAATTATGTGCGTTTATACAAGACTTTACTGCACATCGGGCATCCGGAATTCAGTTTTTTCTTTTTCTGGCAGTGAACATGAGTGCTATAGGACTTGTACCCAGTAGGAACAATCGTTGTAACGTCACCAGTTCAAAACCTGAAGATCAAACCTGAAGGGAGTGAAGATCACTGATACCAAACAAAGAGCCGGAAATTTATGTGCTTCCAGATTGGGACTTGTATCGAGGCCCGAGGGACATTAGTAGAGAAAGGACAGATTCTAAGAACGAATGTTCTACTGAGGATAAGTGATCGAACCTACGGAAAAGCAAGGGACACGTTAATTCTGCCAACTTCATGATTTTTCAACTCTTGCATCTTCATGCAGCCAATCGATTACAATAAATGTTGCATCCCCCATAGTAAATAATGCTAGGCTAGAACACAGTAAGCAATCGTAACGCTTTTCTCAGGACAGAAAGTCACTTAACTTCTGTATGTACTTTAATTCACGTGGACGCTCCATCTTCGAAAGCTTACGAAGAAGAAATGGAAGAATTTTGTTATCAACTGCAACACATTCTAGAACAAGCACAAAAAAAATGTATGGACGACATATATTCGGTGAATTCAATGCAGAAGTTTGTACTGACGAAACGCCAGGCATTGCAGGCAAACTTGATATGAGATGTTGGAAGGAATCCGGCACCCACGAGGGGAAATTTTCTTCTGCAAACGATCTCCTTATATATTTAACGATTTCTTCAAGAAACACCCTCGACGCTTGCACACATCCGAAGGGATACATGTAGCGCAAACAAAGAAACAATGACTCGAGAAAAAAAAGGAGTGTACGAAGCGGAAAAGTTGGTCTGTTTTCTACTCTTTCGTTATCGAGTCTTTGTTTCTTTATTTGCCCTATAATATGTATCCCTTCGACGTCAACCAATTAGCCCAGCTACAATGGTTACTGAATGCACACATTCATCTCCCCAGGTGTCCAGTATCGAAATCAAATGGACCACATATATATACTGGCAAGCGTCAGATTTAACGCTCAATCATCAACTGCAAAACACTTGCTCCTTGGTGCTTGAATGGGGGACAGGTCGTCAACTACAAATTGCAAGGATATACATTAGAAGACGCATGGTTAAAAACACACAACTGCATCTGTTCATTGTAAGTTTGGTTGCATACCTTCTAAATATGATGATCCTGTCAGCAGTCTCTTTACAAATTCGTATCACAGCGGGAACCGCGTCAACGTTGAGACGACATAAAAATATTGTCACTCATGAAGTAGTGAAAACTGCTCTAGGAAACACTATATATATATATATATATATATATATATATATATATATATATATATATATATATATATATATATATATATATATACATATATATATATTAGGCATAGCTTACAGAATAAAGAAATCGAGAAGAGACATTTGAAGGAATGACCAATAGATCTTAAAAGACTTTAAAAAGTAACAGGTGGTTTTCAACCTACGAATAATCTATAAGTCAATAAGACGCAAGGAAATCATCTGAGAGGGTATAAGTCATAAAGCAAAGATAGAAGGAATATTCAGAAAATTGTTTAAGCACGACTACGGAAGAGCCTGATGTAGGCATTTAATATCATCTAGAATCAATAGTTTGGGAAGATGTACTTAGATAGTCCCTATAGCAGTTAACGGGGGCAAATAAGCTCGAGATATGTAGGCGACATTACTTCAGCAGCAGGAGTTATAAAGGACATTAAAATCTTAGAACTTAACGTAAAGGATGGAATCGAGGAGCTCTTCTTTTAAAACATAAACAACACAGAATGTGTAGAACATATGGTTCACATAAAGAATGGCGTATATAGTAGGCATAGTTTTCCACTATTACTTTCTAGGATACAGAGCAGACTATAAGGCGGGAGCTGTACTCGTGAAATTATGCAAAGCATAGTAAGATGCCAACGGGTGGACTTTCAAGTACTGTGAAGGACTAAGACGTCAGCGTTGAAACTAAAATACGTCTCTTTACTGGTCTAGTTACCCCTACGCCGAGGGGCGGGCGCAAATAGCATATATATACCGCATCACTGTGTCTGGAAGGGCAATTTTATGAACTGGCGGTGTCTATTCCATAGACGCCATCGACGTCATGTCCCGATCCTTCTTGTAACCAGCTGAAAACTGGAACCTCCACTCATTAACACTCGCCTGGCGATCTTTGATCATTCGCCCTTGCCCCAAGAAACACCCCACAACAATAATAACCGGAGCCAGCTTGCCCTAGTGCTACTTACATAGCTGGCGGCAGCATTGTAGCTGAATTCGTAGAAGTAAAGATATAGAGGCCACACTTGAGAGGAGGATATGACCCACCAGAGTGATATTCGTGCATTTTTCCCTTGAAGGAACGCGACCAATGAGCAGAAACGCCTTCTGGCATTGACAAGTTAAAATGCATAGGACCTGCCCATTCAACGAAACACGCAAATGCATTAGGTGGAACCGATGTGAATTCGTATTTTCTTTTTCTTTTCTTTTTTTACACTGCACTGACTACAGCTGCTGCTCCTGCTGTTGGAAAGCATAGGCATTCCGCTCAGAAAGCATATATCGGAATGCGCTCCCCGAACTTGTTCTGTAACAAATGTCGCTTCCGAACAAGTTGCATTAATCATACTCATACAGAAGCCTTGCGAATGACACTAAAAAAAAAGTGAGCGTCACTCGGCGCCCCTGACGTTTAGCCATCGTGCGGGATGGGGTTGTAGCCCGCAATCTACTTTTCTACATCTCTCATGGCAGACTTTTTATTGCTTGGCAGTCCAGTCAATAATCACGATTCGGACTACCGGCTAAATCTGCGTCAAAGTTCAGTTACTCCTCTTATAGGACGTTAGACCTGAATGAAAGAGTGACGTAAATACGCGTCCCTTACGCGATGCAGCAGTTGCTGTTGTGTTCGACCGAAGCAGCGAGTTTAATCGTTCAATTCCGTAATCAAATAGCCCTCACCTTAAGGATAAAGCCTTACATGACATGTCTATGTTTCAAGGTTGTGTTAGGTCTAAAAAATGGAATAACAAAGGCCACACGGTCATTTACGCATCCGCCTAAGACGACGCGAAGGCGAAACTCATCATCTTCTTCTTCTTCTTCTGGTTTTTCTTCTCACTCGATTGTGTTGATCCCGCCTCGACGAAACATTCGGTACCTCACATTGTTTGGACTGCCACCGAGATCGACCCGCCTTTGACCGATCGACGATGTCAAATGACGTCAAGATGTCATCACGGATTTCAACGATCTCTGACGTCATCATGATGTCACATGATGTCACCGTGCCGTGACGTCATCATGGAGCACCACAAGGTTTCGCAATATCGCGCAAGGCGCCGTCCAAAAACCCACGTGACCTTCTCCATGATGACGTCACGGCATGGTGGGATATATGCCTGGGTCATCTCGTTGAACGAATGCATGCGCTCCCTAGAAGAGCCTGACTCTGATTCCGCCGCCAGGCTTTCAAGTTATGCGTGAACGCGCGAACTGCGTCTCTACTTCGTCCACCTAGTCTTTGCGCCGTTTTCGTAAGCAGCATGAGCAGGGCCGTGAACATGGGTGAGCCTTGTGCTCCATACCGGTCCTGCGGCGATGACCCTGCGAAGCATGAAGTCCAGACCAAATGGTCTAGACGTTTGAGGCGCGTGAGTCGTGTTCACTTTTGTAGTAGTGCAGTGCCCAGTTTGGCTGCTTCTGCTCGCTAGGCTGTAGATTCTTGAGCTGCTGTCTCATTTTGTGAACTCCACTGCACGGTGCCTATCAAGTCGGGCTCAGAGCTTCATTCCAGGACATCGCTATGGGTCCAACTATATATGCTTTCGCTTTTACATTCTTATAAAGTTCTAAGCATCCCCTTTCTTTCCGAGGATTGTGTATGGTGGTTACCATGTACCTTATTGCACTTCCAGGTAAGTAAAAATTTCCTTTCATAAATTGATCAAGTGTTCACTCAGTGATGACGTCTGATTTCCAAAACGCTCCGGGAGTGCCTAGACGTATCGTCATTGGGAAACACTCTTCACAAAGGTGAAGAGAAAAAGGAATGATGTACTCGAAAAATCGCTGCGTACACGCGGCTTTTGAGCAAGCGTTTAGACAGGTTGTGCGAGAAACGCGCACGATCTGCTTGCTCTAACAAACGAGTGAATCATTTGTTGGAGCAACTGCGCAAAAATGTCACACCCACTGCTAATTTGTCAATTTGTCACCGTGCTGTGCAGCTGTTCTTTCTTTCTTTCTTTCTTTCTTTCTTTCTTTCTTTCTTTCTTTCTTTCTTTCTTTCTTTCTTTCTTTCTTTCTTTCTTTCTTTCTTTCTTTCTTTCTTTCTTTCTTTCTTTCTTTCTTTCTTTCTTTCTTTCTTTCTCTCGTTACGAAGGATGATCGAAAGAAAGCAGCCAAAGCGGCTAGCGGATTTATTTATTTTATTTATTTTTTTATTTATTTATTTATTTATTTATTTATTTATTTATTTATTTATTTATTTATTTATTTATTTATTATTTATTTATTATACCCTCAGGGCCAAAGGCATTAAAGTAGGGAGCGGTTACAATAAACGATACAAAAACAAAAAGCAGATAGTACGTTTTAGTACAAAGGCTTCTTTCTGATTATACAATTTTAGCTAGAGATAACAAAGACATGTAACGTGTTCACAGACGAGTGATAGCAAATGTGCTAAGGTTACAAACATGTACGCAGTAATAGATCTAGTCCTGGATAACAGAATGCACTCACGTTACGTATGCAAAGTAGAAAAAAAAAAGGAGGAGGATCCGATTATACAATGTTACCTAAAGCAGCTCGAAACAAATGATTATCATGATTTGATGCGATATCATCGGGAAGGTGTATCCATTCAGTGGATAATCGAAGAATAAATGACTAAAAGAAGGTCTTGGTGTGACACGTTTCGAGGTCAACCTTGTAGCGATAATCGATCCGAGGCGATATGTATTATGGCTTAGAAATGAGTTCGCTCCGGAGTGTTGGACTGTGATGCCTACAGTTTGTCAAATAGAATAATGCGTGCGAATTTACGACGAGAAGATAGTGACGCCAGTGAAAGATTGGTTTTCATAGCAGTCACACTTGCAGTTCGATTGTAGTTGCACAAGATGAAGCAAGCTGAAATGTTTTGCACGAGTTCTAAAGAAGTAATTAGTTTTTCTATAACAGTGTCCCAAACAGCGCATGTATATTCTAATTTCGGTCGTACAAGGGTATAATATAAAGAAGCATTTTTAGAGAGGAAGGAGCAGTTGAAAAGTTACGGCGTAGATAGCCAATCATGCGGTTAGCATTCCTAATTACGTAATCGGTATGGGTGTTCCAAGATAGGTTAGAAGTTATATGTACACATAGGTATTTATAAGAGCTAACAAATTCAAGGGGAACATTATTAAGGTAATATGTGTGCATGCTGTTGGTTGAACAGGACACACGCATGACTTTACATTTACATTTTGCTACGCTTAGTTCAATGAACCACAGTTTACACCAGCTAGCTATATACGGCAGTTAAATCAGACTGAAGGTAGGTGAAGATCCTCTGCACGCGTTAGTTTCACGAAAGATAACAGAATCTGCAAATAAGTGAATGTTACATGATAGTGATGAAGGGAGGTCGTTAATATAAATGAGGAACAAAAGAGGAACGAGCACTGAACCTTGTGGTACGCCGGAAGTTAAGTTTCGAAGTGTTGAGTTATTACCGTTAGCGGTTGCAAATTGCGTATGATTAGATAGAAAGCATTCAATGCACCTGAGAATGTAAGTTCCAATATTTATCAGAGTTAGTTTACATAGTAAATGTTTATGAAATATGAAATGCTTCAGCGAAGTCTAAAAAATGTAATCTAGAATTGATGAACGATCGAGAATACGATACAATTTATGAGTCTATGCTCAACTAACCAAACCGTAAATGTGCCCGCTAACCGAGACGTTTTGAAGACGTCTGCAACCAGACAAAGTGGGCTAGAACATCTGCTAGTTAAGAAGGCTGAGAAACGTCGTTTTAGGGGCGAAGCACCTTAGGGTCTCGGCGTGTCGGCAGCAGGGTGTCGGAACGAAATGTTTTTTGTTTCGGTTTTAGTTTCGTTCCACCGCAAAAAGTTCCGTTCCGTTTCTGTTCCGGAACGAAAAAAAAATGTTCCGTAACGGTTCGTAACGGTTTTTTTTATGGAAAAATTTGAAGCTAAAGTAATCATAAAAAAATGTGATTTGTGATGTAGTTCCTTTCCTTCCTCATAAGAAAGCGGGACAAGGGTAAAACACGTTCTTCAGAGGAGCGGAAGTAACTGTACGGTGAATTCCTACCAACTAGCACAAGCCAGTATACCCTTCAAAGTCATGGTATTTATTTTTTCCAAATTCAATCACGATTTTCAGTGGGCTCAGTGCTTTGTGTCAAGGGAGTGAGGCCGATCTCAGAAGCAGCATGTCACTGAGTGCACTCTGTGATGTGCGAGACCGCTGTTTTGATAAAAAGATTGCCAGGCCTGCGCGGAATGCGCAGCACAGTCACAGCGAAAGTTGGAAGAGCGGACTTTGTAGAGCCCGTTGTAGAGCCTCTTGGGGCAGCTGATACAAGTACACATGCAGGGTACCCACTACGCCATAAATCATCGTAATTTTTCTGAACTACCGAAGTTCCCACTACGTCATTTTTCGTGATTCTTCGGAGAATCGTGGTAGCCGCTACACATCTGTAAGGCATTATGTGCGCTTTGTGCTGTGGCTGATGACGATGAATTAAGGCTGAGCACTTTGCAGTGGGTGGGAAGCATTAAACCACACACTCTTTGCGGAATTAGCATTGTGTGATGGCTGGTTGTCGTTTTACTCTTCTGCCACGCTGTATTACATATGTTAACACGATTCCTTGCCCGACATGACGCCTGTATAGAGTATTTTTGCGAAGGAGTTATAAGCATCAGCGTGGCACTGTGGTGGAAGACTCGACCCACGCAGGGGGCGCGGTTTAAAATCCCATCCGATCCTATAAACTTGTTTCTCATTTTATTTTTTCTTACTTCACGCGATAGTGGTCACGGACACGGGCGGCGGCGGACAACTATGGTGCCAAAATCAGCTGTTGTGATCTCATAAGAGCCTTCGCTGTAACAAACTTCAGTGCCGACAATGCCCTCTCCACTTTGGCAAGCGTGACAGGTCCTCAAAAGTCCACTTGCGTCAATATAAACGTCTCTGGTTGCCACTGTTTTCGTTTTTCGCACAATTTCAACATATCTTTGCTTTGGAATTGCTGCCTGAGGTACGCGTTAATACTGTACCCTGAGATATGCTCACATTGCATAAGCTCAGTTGTTCCGGACTGCGAAGTTTTCTCGTGAACCGAAAAACGATTGAAAAAATTTCGGTTTCACTCCGGAACTAAATAATAGATAAAGTTTCGGTTAAGTTTTCGTTCCGGTCAAAAATATCGTTTTTTTTTTTCGTTTTTTGTTTTCGGTTTTCGTTCCGTTCCGACACCCTGGTCGGCGTGCATCGTCGTGTCCTGTCCATTTGCTTGCGTGCATCGTCGTGTCCTGTCCATTTGCTTGCGTGCATTGTCGTCTTCTGTCCATTTGCTTGAGCGCAAGAGAGGGCGCCACCGCCTCAGCGTTCGCCGTTTGGCTAGAGAGAGCGAACGGCGCGCGTTGACTATGGAAACGCTCTTTCTGCGATGAACGCTGAACTACCACCTCTCGAGGAACTAGAATGCGCCCTCGCCTGCGAGAGACAACGTCGACGTATGCACCGTCTGCTAGCGAGTTTCTTGATTGAAAAAACCGACTACTCGCGCTGCACAACCGTTCACCGGCCAACGCGTAACTGGTTCTTGACCTGCAATGTAGTGCCGGTGGGAGATTTCTCTTGTGCATAGTTGAAGAATAAAGATTCGCGGCGTACACGTTAACTAAAAGCGAACTACGGGTGTCTGTGTCTAATCTTTCTTCTGTCTCTCGCTGCCCGTTAGCAGTGATTTTGCTGTGAGAAATACCGGCGCACACTGCATGCTTCGTCACTCCACAGGTTTCACGTTAGTGGAGCTGAAACATTATTCCCTACATGCTTCGCCCCTCCCCAAATTCTTTTCATTCATTCATTGCTATGGCCATCAGTGCTTCTTTTGGTAGAACTTGCCCCTTCTTTGGTAAGGAATTCGTGGCAGATATTTTAACGGCACCATTGCACGTATTTTCATTAGTTGCAGTGGTTTCGTTAAAGAATGAACATGGAAACTTAATGTCTTTTTTTTTTCTTCACGCCTAGAGTTTCGTTTCGGTAAGACGACGCGTAGCAATCTGCGAAGTGGCACGAACCCGTACAAAAGTCTGTAGAAATTCTGTTGCGCTTATGCCGAGCTTTTCCTTTCGTTGTCATCAGTACATCGTCCACCGCAGCATTTTTCTTTCTTTTCTCTTTCTTTCTTTTTTCTTTATTTCTTTTTTTTTGAGGTACAAACGAATACCGTGTTTTATATCTTATTATGTCGATGCTTTAGTTGCCTATCATCTGTACGGAAGAGAAACAGCAGTGTTGCGAAAGCTCAGCAAAACTATATATATATATATATATAAGGAAAGACTTTCGCATGTCGATTTGGCGCGCATAAGTGGCCTTGCACACTCCTGACCTATCATGAGCATTCGCCGGCATATTGCCATTTTCTCGAACTGCTTAAAACTGGATTATAGGATCACTAACAGCGATGGGGACGTCTGTTGACGACGCTATATATGCGTCGTGTGAGAAAGTAGACACCGTGTCTCCCGTTGAAGCAAGAATATGTGACCTTATGGTTGGCATGTTCCGTGACGTGCTACCCACACAAGGTCGCATGTTCCGTGACGTGGTATTCCTTGAAGCTTCTCCGAACAGCTGCATTCGCAAAGGCACACATGTTCCTCTTCGGTGCCTCGTATAAGAAGCTCACGGAGACTATGTTGCACACACACAGTAGCCGCCATCGATCATTCTCCGTGTCGGGACGCAGTTGCCATTATGTGTAACGCCTGTAGGAACATTTTCAGCCATGCGTATTCCGCAAGATCAGCTGTGGACGCCCACGGCTTCAAGCATGAGCGTATTGTTTAACTTTTAGCTGCGAAGACGTGGCAACGGCTGCGGGATTTCATTGCCAACTCGGAAACGGGAAAGATTCTGCGTTCTCAGAAGGGAGCACATCGCAAAAGGATGGCACGCTCATAAAATTGATTCATTGTCATATATATTTTTCTCGTCCGTTTACGCGGCGGCCTACATCGCGCCCAATCGAGTACTGCCACAGGGTTGGCGATAAAATTTAGAAAATGAAAACATTGGAGACAACAGGCAGGGTTTTCCACTTCATACATAAAACACATACGTCTTGAAAGTATCAGAAGAACACCTTTCCGCGGTGAAATTCACAACACTCTCGCACAATTGATTCCGCTCCCGAGCTTGCTCCGTGAGCAGCCATGTTCGCAGCATAGCCTAGTCGGGAGAGGGGGACAGTGTATAAGCGAGAGAGAAAGCATAGCATAATCATAAGCCTAGTATAACAAAGGTGGTGGTAAAGTATAGTAAAGCAATGGAGTGTCAGGGCAAGGAATGAGTGAGGCGAGGGAGAGGAGGAACCTTGCATAGCTTTTATTCTGCTTTGCTAAACCACGCTCTCCTTCGCCTGGCTTTGCACAACTTTGCGCAAGAAAATGAAGAAATTAATTGATAATACATGGAAGTGAAGGACTCGGGATGAGCCGGATGTAACAATAGAAGCCGCAAAAAAAAAATTCTGGAGGCCACCTCTGATCCTTGACTTGGGTGCCTGGTAGTGGCACGTTGGCTTTTGTGTGCCCTGGTGTATTCCTTGGTTTAACTGTGTTTCGCGTGCTGCCGAAGGGGATCTCTGAGGCCACGTAGAGATAAGCGAGTGGTTGAGACCTGCTCCGCCAGTTGCCCGCAGCAATCCTAGCTGCTACCGATCTTTCAACGAACTCATTCAAATAATATTCATTAATTATCCTGTCGGTTAATTGGCCCTTATTTTATGTAAGATTATGCTCCGATGTCATGTGTATCGATGGTTCTCGCGCCGATAGTGCGATTTCTGGCAACATGATGTTTCTTTGGCCAGAGGAGCTTGAAGAAATCTGTCCCTACGCGCGGGACTCGATCAGTGAAGGGCTAGCTGCATTTTTTTTTTTTTTTGCATTCCAGTGTCGGGGCCACTATTGTCGTGGTTTAATCCTTTCTCTCCTTCCGCCATCTTGGTCTCATTTTCGCCATTAACTTTGTGATGGTGTCGTTTTCCCTTGTCATCCGATCAGTCAGTGTGTTTCGGGTGGCACAGACGGCATTTCGGCAGTCGCAAAAGATTTGTCACGTGCTTTTCACACTTGGAAGGACGCACTCAGCAAGCGTGAACGCTTGGAAACATACATATAAGATAATTTAACGCTATATTAGGGTCTCAGAATCCTCCTTTCTCACGGTGCCACAGCGCATGCGCCTTTCCCCTGGCGGGAAAGTGGCGAAACTCTGTAGTAGGGCCTCCGCACGTCTTTCGAGCAAGAAGGCTTTCGTTATACTTTCGTTCTGGCGAAGTTGGTTTGTTCCGGATAACGCCGCTAAACACCACCACCATACCAAAACTGCGGAGGGCAGCACGTCGAAATGAAAAAAGGCGGATCACGAAATCGAATGTCATCCAAGCTATTGTTCCTTCATGACGCAGTCAAAATTTGCTCAAGTAGTGGAGCTTTAAGCCGGCAACTTAAACAAGGTTTGCTCAGTAAACAAATCAAAATAAACCAATGGTTCGGAGCGTCCCCAGTGCTCATACCGAAATTTAACCTACGTGACACAACTCGTGAATTCGGGCTGCTAAGCATAATTTGGCTCCATACTTCTTACAGCTGGGCGTGGCTGTGAGAGGCTGTGACGAAGGCACCGCTTCGTCTGTCAGGAAGCCCTTGATTAGGTCCTGTTCGCAGTTGTTTAATGTTACACTCTTTAAAGCCTCCCCTATCTTTAAAACAAACCCCCTCCCCTCCGCAGCCCCTGCCACACCGTCCAAACACACACATATCGCTCCCCTCCCATTCCCCATAGGCCGCAGCCCGGCTTGAGCTAGAAGTACTGGAACACTTTAGCCAGAAGTCAGCGCGGGAGAATCTTGCAGCGCAGCGCCGCAAGCTCAGGCGCCGGCCGCTGCAACAAATTCAAGAGCAACTCCTCATCCGCGCGAAGTGATGTGGCGCCATCTGACAGGTCACCGGCAAAGCGCACTCCGCGGGCCGCCGCGGACGCCAAAACGTGTTGCGTTCCAATTCCCCCCGGAGCATGCGGCCCTGCGGGCCACTTGACGTCGCTGGAAGCGGGATTCGCATAACTTTAGTAGATTCGCAGGGAGCGCAGAACAGTTTGGTAAACGTAGACTAGGCGGCAGTAGTTCGAGATGACTAGAGTGCCTAGAGCGATCGCCGAAGCGACACTTTCAATAGTGCAGCCAAGTCGGCTGTGAGAAGCGATACTTTTCCGAGTCGTTGATTCTCATTCTTCGCGTGAGTAATTTTTGGCCGAGTAAATGTCGTTTGCGCCTGTTGACAGAGCTCCTTAAAGGGAGACTAAAGAGAAAAACGATTTTTTCATTATCAACAAATTACTCCTTCACAATTCCAATATCACCACGCTTTCTGCGAGAATACTCTTGGTAAGCGAGAAAATGCGGGGGGCGACGCCACCTTAAAACCCCCGCACCAAACGCCGTGACGTCATAGATTTTGACGGTGTTTACTAGGCCATACGTAGTTCCTAATAGGTAAAAATGAAGTACATGGATCTCTGAGGGTTAGTTACAGCAAATTTCGTTTAGCCAATGTCGCCAAAATACGACAAACACAGATTGAAATCCGTGACGTCACGTGCAGAGATTTCGGCGCGAAATTTAAAATGGAACTTTCACCATGATTTTCTTCTCTAGTAATAAACTTATGATGGTGAACTTAATGACATTAGAGCTCTCAGGGTACACTTTATCAATGTAAACAAGTTCATTGTTTCACTCTAGTGTCCCTTTAAATAAAGACGGAACGGGACTTTACCAACGATTAGTACGCCTAACATGCATAGGTGTGCACACAGTCCCCCTCTTGCCTAACCCTTGTCTTTCACTGCATTTGGTACTAAGGGCCTTAGTGGGCCAGGGTCGCAAAGAGGGGAGGGGGCTCTGTAGTGAAACTTCGCCCACTGCGCCCCCTTAACGGAGACCCCTGCGCACGCCATGAGCCCAGCGCTTTAAACAAAGAAAACTTTACCGCGTTTCCTGCAAGCACGTCTTCGCCTGCCATTTCACTTGTGTATACGTGTGAACGGTATATTGCGGGCTATAACGTGAAGCCCCCTCCAACAATGGACGCCTCTTACCTATAGCCTGATAACAAAATCGCATTTCCCAGTTCCGCGTCTGTGGTAGCCTTTACTTCCTCTCTTCGGAGCTATACTCTCTCCCGATATTCTGTCAACAGAAAACTTCCGCCTGCCGACGAGAAAGCTGTTGAGTGTTTGGTTCGGTTCAGCAGAGGCGAAAAAATAGCTTTTGATAGCTCAAAAGCAGAGAGTATATAGTCTGTCTTTTCAAACGAAGCATGTTGTAACGCACAGATTTCGGTGGCGGCGTCATACGCGAGAAACCCGGCGCCGGCGCGCGTACAGAAATGCGGGCCTCGAAGGATGTGCCGGTCACTTGCGTATTTGCATGCGCCGTTTTCCAGTAAGTTGATGCTCTCTCGATCGTGGGCTTGTCGGTGATCAACCGGTTCTGATGGGGCAGTCACATCTTTTTGTCGAGGTCACGTGTCATTTCACGTTGCCACAGTTCATTTTTGCCTGGATATGAACGCATGACCGTCGTTGTTGCCTGTAGCAACTGAAATGTTGCGCCGCTAAGCACGTGGATGAAAGGTCCGATTCCCGGCAAGGAAACAGTAACTTAGGAGGGAGCATTGCGCGATGCGATAGAAGAAAGAAGACAAAAAGAAAGAAAAGTAGCACGTCAGACACGCCCCCATTTTCCCGATAGGGCAAGGGCTCCTTAATTTTTTGCTGGCAAGGAAACACCGACCGGTCTACCGAGTGGCGGCCGACACATCTCGGTGAGGCTAGGGAGAACGAAAGCCGGGAGAACCGGTCTGCCTTGTGTATGGCGAGCCCGATGGGATCCTGAGAATCCAAGCGGACAAAAATGCCGGGTCGCTACGTCGCTACAAAGCTGCTCACTTGAACGGAGGCGTGGAGACAGCACAGATGCATGCAGGGCGTTTTTTTTAGACAGTACTGATTTTTTAAATAAAAATGCAGTAACGATCAGGCCTTCACACGCAAATTCTACATTGAGGCGGAAATACTTTTCGCACTATAAGGTAACAGTTAAGTGAGTAATCAACAAAAACACTCGTTAATTAAGCTGTTTGTTATTAACTTGAGGACAATCGCTTATATAGAAAAGTTGTGGGACGTGACAATTTATGGCATACCCATTTTTTTTAGAAGTATCCAAAACATATGTAATTTGTGATATTAATCATCGAAATTGAAGGCCCTGATCCAGGCGCTGTCGAAACTGAACGCGCCGGATGCGCACGAAATGCCGCGGCTGTGTTATGTGGCGAACTTTGCGTCACGTGACGAACTTTGAAAAAAGGCGCGTCGCAGCGGAGTGTGGTCCGAAAAACGGCAAGTCGTCTGAAATACACAAGTGGACCGCTTATTCACTGCGCGTGGTGTTTCGTGTGGTGTGCCTGACCGTCATAGCACTTTGTACAAAAAAAAAATCTTTATTGTTAAAAAAAAAGCACCATGTACAGGCGTTCACTCGGCTTTGACGCAATTACTGTACGCAAAAGAACCGCGATCTTGTTTTTTTATCAACTGGGAATTGTTGGGTGCTACATTGGCTGTGTGACGCCTCTTGCAGCTTTTTTCATTTTCGTGCTTGCAGAACGGAAAGCACAGCAAATACCGCTCCAGATACGCGCCTGGATATGAGCGAACAAGTAAACCTTTTCACTTAAATTTTCACCGCTAACGTCAGAAGTCGCCGCTGTTTTCTACTCGCGACTGCAGGGTGACTTCAGCCATACCCTGAGTAATTAGATAAACAACTTCGTGGACGAATCTGTGGCGTCACCAAGAGTAACGGAAATTGATGGGGCCCGTTTGGAAGGCGCATCGAGACGAAAGGCGAGAAAAACCAGGCGAAAATGTACGCAAAGCAAACTATTATAGTCGCAAATCTGCTGAAGCGGCACGAAAATGGAAGATGTAGAGAGAAGAAAGACAAGAGAATCATTTCCGGCGAATTGCCCAAAGGAGAACCGCCGCAGTTTGCGAAACGTTGTTCCTAAAGCCTTAACCACACGTACGCGTTGCAACTCGTCAGCGTGTGGCGTGCCCTCTCCCTGTGGAGGGACAGGGCGCGCAACTGCGCGTAGCTGTGCGCCCCCTCCCTCAACAGGAACGCGACGCGACGCCGAGTGTACACGCCACGCGCTGACGCGTTGTAACGCGTATGTGTGGTTAGAGCCTAAGAGATACTGAGGCATAGTGGAGTGTACGCGTATTATTTTACTGCATTGTTATAGCAGTGGATAGACAGCATGCATTACATAGTGCATAGCAGCCATCATTATCCAACACTAACAAACACTAAAGAATAGCGCTGGTATAACTCAGTTGTATTGTATCCTCTCTTTCGCAAGTCCGCAAGACCTTCTTAATTAAAGGGGTACTGACACGAAAACTATCAGTTGTCGTTTTCCTGCGTCAGGTGGAGGGCCAATCCCACAAGAGCCTAGGAGATATGCTGGTAAGCGTTAGTGCGCCCTAGAAGATTAATTACATCATGTTTTAAAAGCTAGTTTCGGTTCCTACTGTACCTTGACGTCACGACACGGTATGAGCTTCTCGTCACGTGCTCGCGCAAAATGTCGTGCCGTTGGTGAGGCACAAGCGGCCATTTTGCTCGCTTTGGTACCTGACGTCATCAGAACTATGCCGTACTGGTGCCTGAAGTACCCAGAATCGACAGTGTAGCCTGACATCACGCTAGTGTCGATGTCAATAGGTGCGCCAAGCGAAAATTGACATTAATATCAAAATAAAATAAACACTTGCTCAGAGCCGTCTCTGTATACAGGATTATGTAGGAGTAAAGCTAGCTACGAAAATTCATGTCAGTATCCTTTCAAGTTCTCTTTTTCAAAGTTGGTTAATAATGTAATAAATATTTCGTCTTCATTATAGTTTCATATTCTTGTTTTTCTGTCGTTCTATGCCTTGCTACAAGGTTTCTCGGAACTTAGCTATGGGAAATATTTTTTGTGCTCCCCGATAAAGTTGTAAAAAAATTCCGGTTTACTTCCTACGATATGATCTGCCACAAAAAATAATAAGCTCGTCTCTCATTAGCCTCCGTCTTGCGGTTTCGTCATCGCTACGCGGAGTCCTCACACATGTTTGCCGAGCAGGTCTCGCAAATGCATGGCTCTATTGAATCTGTAGTATTTAATCGTCGCAGGCCTAGCAGCAAAAAAGAAAACTGGACGTACGCCATTCGTCAAATTAAATGTACCTCCTCGAGGGAACTATCATCGTCAGCTTATATTTTATATCCACCGCAGGACCATGGTCTCTCCGAAGGAGTCTCCAATTTACCCTGTCTCCATTCTATGCATGCGAACTTCCTAATGTTCGTCCCCTCTGCCATCCTTGGCTGCGTTTTCCATCCCTTGGTATCCATTCCGTCGCTCCAAACGACAAACGGTTATCAGACAATCATATCTACAATCAGCTCATTCAGCAAATTATATGAATATAATCGGATTAGCTCTTAGTTCACTGAACTATCTCTGATGTACACCTATAGGAGAGGAAGAGAGAAAGGACGAAAAGGTGGAGACGTTAACTATAGATGCTGTCCAGTTTGCTACCTCGACTGCGCATGTCTCCAAGTCCTTGCGTTCAAGAGCTTGGGTGAGGAATTTGTGGTACGAGATATTCCTTCTCTTTCCTTTTATTATCATCTACAAATGTATTCTCTCCGTAGTTCGCCTCACCCAGCACCGTCATAATGTTAGCCAAGACGTATATTTTACGCACTTTTATAGCGATTGATTTTCAGGTCCTTCTACAGCCGCCGCTTCAACTATATGCATCGATTCATTGGTCAGCAGCAATTCATTGATGCAATGACACGGCTCTCTTTGGCCACACTGGTGCGGCCCTTGCGCCACAAAACACCAGATTCATCATCCAGTTTCCTACCCTACATGCGGAGAGGGAAATGGGGAGGATATTACGTTGGCGATAGTATAAGGAAGTGTTAATCGCTACCGCGCTATAGTCTTTAGAATTCAGGTGGCCTGTGCCACGAGGTTCTTAAATAGATAGGCGGCCCGCGCGATGACTGCTGGGACGTCGCACTTCCGCGGCGAGAAAGCGACTACGGCGACCACCTGCGCGGTGAGCTGCTGCCACCGCTCGAAGCACAAACAATAGAGAGACCCCCGCTTCGCCCACTTCCTCCTGTCGCGTCCGCTGGGAAATTTCGTCAGCGCACGGCAACGCCGCGGATACGCGTAGTGCGGCGCGAAATTTGTTGCCTCTCTCCCTAAATAAGGAAAGAAGGAGTACTAGTCTGCGAATCGTGTGCGGTAGGAGAAAACTCTCTTTGTGCAATTGCACTCTGTGCCGTACGAGAACGAAGCCTGTCGGGTCCGCAGCATCAACTAATCTTGCAAGCTTGTCCGGGAGGACGCTCTCTGCCTGCACTGTCCTCTTAGGCATCTGTACTTGTCGCCATCATCGTTGTCGCTGTTTGGATTGTTTGAAACAAACCGAAAACATCAATACGGTCCGCTCTGCTTCCTTACCTAAGTTGTATTACACTTAGGTCAAAGCCTGAGACTTCAGTACAAGCTCTACCCATAGAACCGCAGCACGCCTGTCCACGGTGACTGCGCGCTCCGAAACAAGGTTCCGTGCGACGTCGTAGCGACTTCGACACTAAAAGGAGTTCATATCTCCAGCCTAACGTCAGGGAAATGAGCGAACTCAATCTGGCCGTGTGTACAGTCAACCAATAACTATTACGGACCACGAAATCTGAGGAAAAGCCGAATATTTCCACAGCCTCACAACGCAGCGTGGTATTTGCATTTCGGTCCTCCAGTAGAATTAGCGAACAGCATGGTCGTGTTCACTTTTATTGGCTACTTCTACAGGCTGCTCGGGCATTTAACGTTTTCTGAGATCCCGTGATCCGTGAACTTTTTGGGTTGATTGTACATGTGCACAAATTATCTCCGGAATAGACAGGACTCTTAGCTCTACAAAGACATTGGGTAGCGCTGACAACAATATTACAATCATTTAGTCTTTTCAGGAAGATTAGCCACCGTGCCTCATGCATCTTCACTTAAAGGCCAACTCCGGCGATTTTTTGGCCATGTCAAAGTAATCAGGGGCGTAGCCAAGGGGGGGGTTAGGGGGGTTCAACCCCCCCCCCCCCGAAATTTTTCAGTTTTGCTTGCGTTTATAGGCACGCACACATACAAACGCACGCACGAACATACATAAAGTATGGTTGAACCCCCCCTCCCCCCCCGAAAAAATTTCTGGCTACGCCCCTGAAAGTAATGGTGCTTTTATGTTCCTTAGACGCTCCTGTTACGGGCCCGATCCGATAGCAGAAATACTCGGCAAATTGGAGAATAATTTTAAAAAAGCAAGACAGCGCTACACCGAAACCGAAACCCAACCGAGTGAACTGTCTACGTATGACGTAGACGTTGTTACGAACTAACCGGAAGTCGTGCAAGGCATGCCGGTCACGCCGGCGCGGGGTATGAAAACTGTGACAGACGGGACGACCAGCGAAGCGCCGGCCAAACCAACGCTGTCTGTCGTCTTGTGCACAGCAGACGCTCGCTGTAGCGGCCGAAGCGCCGAAGTTAGCGGTGCCCTCGGCTGCGTCACTTCCGCCGCCTTCCCAATACTGACGTCACAGACGCAATGTTGCCAATAACTGTGGGAAGCAGGCCCGTAGCCAGGGGGAGGGGGCGCCCCCCCCCCCCGGAATTTTTATGATACATGGTGTTTTACCGAAAATAAATAATGAAAATAGGCGTTTTTCTCAAATAGTCGACTTTCAGCAAGCGCCCCCCCCCCCCCCCCGAAAAAAATTCCTGGCTACGGGCCTGGTGGGAAGGTAGGAGGGCGTTTGCAGACAATCTTTAAAATTAATTTGCAAACAATCTGCGCATGTCTCAAGCCTGTAATTTGGCATAAATGACGGAAACGTGCAAAGGAACGTACCCAGCGAATTTCATTTAGATCCATCGACCTCGAAAAATTGCCGGAGTTGGCCTTTAAAGAGTCCATGTTCGTACATAGCTAATATATTACACTAAACGATCACAATAATGTCGCACGATAGATATCGTTTATTCAGACGAAATATGTAACTGCTTTGCCTCGATCGCGCAGCTGCATGCGGTGTGCAATGCCGCTTCTAAGGAAGGTGATGACTCCTTAGGCATCTCATACAGGGCATATCCTCCACTATAAAAGGTAAAGGAGAGGAGACATCTCCAGAGGCGGCACCATTGCTTACTGGAGTCCGAATCTTTGTTATTGGCATCTTCATCTTGACCGAATACCGCTTGGTTAGAGTAGATCTCTTCTAACCAAGCCGTATTCTGTCACCAATACCCATATTCGGTCACTATGGTAACCAAAGGGGCCGCCTCTGGAGAGGCAACCTCAGGCATATCCAGAGGTGGCACCTTTGCTTACTAGTGTCCAAATTTTTGTTATTGGCATTTTCATCTTCGTTATTGGCGACCGAATACAACTGAGAAGAGGTCTCCTCTAACGAAGCTGTATTTGGTCAGAAATTATCCAGGGAATAAAACATTTTGGGCGACAATATGCTTTCTTTGGCCTCCTCCATGGAACAACGCGTGTTGTTGGAATCATGGCTAAGACCGGCTAGATCTGGCAAATTATGGCCAGTGTTGGCTAACGCTGGTTTATGTTGGATAAATAGCTATATTATTGTGTACAGTGTTGTATATTGTCGGGTGATGATGGTTATCGGCTGTTATAACCGCAGCGTTATCATCATTCATTCATTCTCAATCCATACGATTGCGTTGTCTGTCATGTTTTCTTTTTTCTTGCCGCCACCTCCCCGTCATATAAAGTGAAAAGCCCCGGAAGACGATGCCTTGAAAATTGCACAACGCGAAATGGGAGTCGCTTCACTTGCTTCAGTTCACGTCCCCTCGATCGTGGCCACTGCTAGTAGCGGCCGCGATCGACCTCGGCGCCACCAGGACGCCGCGTTTGATTCGGGACCGGCCTCGCCCGCCGGCAGGCCTGTCGACGCGCTGTCCGAGCTCTCTCAATCACGATCGCTCCCTACGTGGAGAATCAGATGCGAGGAGGAGGAGGAGGAGAAGGTCGCCGGGCTCCGTTCCCCGCCTCCGGGCAACGGACGGTGACCAGGGCGCGAAGGCTTCCGTGCGCCGTTAGGGTTAGCGGGAACGTGTACACGGTGATGCGACGAAGAATGATGGACGCTTGCTCGCTCGCTTGCTCTCGTCCGTGCACGTGACAGCGTCACCGCTGATCGACCATCGGTCAACCAATAGGGACGTCCGTGAACTGAGACTCGTCCCGCACTGCAGTGTATACTCTCGGACAACTTTTTTGTGGCTGCAAAAAGATATACAACGGGGGTCGCTATGGTACTGAGCTTGTGTGGGAGCACCGAGCAGTCTTGACTGGCATAAGCGTGCACACGAGGGGAGCCTCTAATCATCTAATAAGGGAAAGGGTCGCAACATCGCCCCCATACGTTTACTTGGTTATGGGCGCGCAAGCTTTTGGCGATAATGGTGGCCAAAGGCTCCTGATGTTGCATTCCAAAAACTGTTTAGCTCCCACCTTCAGGAAAGCCAGGGACTAAGGGCAGGCCTTTGCTTTGGCCCCTGAAACATCGCTTAAGTTTCTTTTTTGTTTTTCATCCATTGTGAAGCATGTTGTCCTATGGACTCTTGACCAACAATTGGGGGAGGGGGGGGGGTTGGCTGCGATGGAACTTTGCGCACGCCTATGCTAAGTGGTGCGATACTACTCTGTCTATATATCAGTTGGTCGTTGATCTGGGCACCTTACCGTGTCCCCTTCTACAGAGCCTCTGAATCTTTGAAGAATTTGGTCGAACTTGAACTTTCAGGATTTTTTTTTTCGAACTTCGAAAACCTTTTGGAAATGTTTAGAGGTATACAGTACTCCCTTATTGAATCGCGATATCAAAACTGTTAGTAAAATGACTGGTGGGTGCAATTCATCGAGATATCCGCGTCATGGCGCTGCGAATCTGGCCGCTAATGATAATGTTGACTGTGATGCAACTGGTCCAGTCGAAGTTATGCCGACATTGACACAAACTGAAGACGGTGGAAACGGAGTAAGAATTTATAAAGTGACCCTAGATTTATAAATCAGACGTCAAGAATGTCGTAAGTGCCATTGCTATTGTCAGCTGATAGTAGCGGTAAGCTAGCGAAGAAGGAAGAAGATCAAGCGGGCATAAACTTACTGCGCCAGCTCCACGTGAACTTGTCTTATTCGGTCTAATTCGTGGCACAGTGGTACAAAAAGGACATCCAATATTGGCTGCTCCAATAACTTTTATGCAGATTTCATCAAAGGTCCCTTAATGCATGTAGTCACGTGCGAATTTCATTGTCTCAAAATATTTTAATAAAGATTGATAGACAGACGGACTGATTGCTCTTTAGAGTTATGTTTGTGTTTTCACTCAGCTGAAGTCTTCGGGTCTTATTCAGTCTCTCGGAGCGTGCACATTATGTGCTGTGCTGAAGCTCCTTCGCACACAATTTTGCTTGAACCGGTAAGCTTTCGCGTCATTTCTTTCTTTGGACAAGCAAATAACAACGTAAAAACATAACGAAATTGGGGACTATACGTACCTATGTAGGGGAGGCTATATACAGAGAAATAGGTACAATAGGAACGCAATAGCATCTGACAAAGGACGAGCGAGAGCCAAACAGAAAAAAAAAATGTAATCACTGCTTCGCTATACGGGGCCGGAAGAACCGCTATTGGTCCCGCTACGTCCATTGCCCGGTGACGATCTTGCGAAATTCCCTACCAACGTGTGACGCAATCGCTTTTGCACACTGCTAGTGCGCGCCGCGCAGCCATGCAAACAGCTAAACACCACGCGAACATGGCCAGCCTCTCAAATTTTCTCCCTAGAGATGAACCCGGTGCAAAGCGCTGAATTAAATTCCCAATTTTCATCGTATATACACTTACTGTCACCGGGGACGCAGACTGCTTCCGTTGACCCCCTTGGTATTGTGGCGGCCCTCAGACGTGTCGTTGCATTAATGTACAGGGCAGTGACCTTGAAATCTTCAGCAAATAACTACAGGCCCCCTTCCATGAACATGGACAACCTTATATGATTCACGTCGTAGCGGAACCTCTATGTTACGTCGTTCTCTCCCCAGCATCGCCTTTCACCCCTCTTTTTTCCCCTTTCCATTCTCCCCTGTGCAGAGTAGCAGGCTATAGAGCGCACTATAGCTCAGGTTGACCTGTCTGCCTTCTGGTAAATCTTCTCTCTCTCCCTGTCTTCAGCAAGCAAGGTTCCGCCTCCTAACGCACGTAGAGATGTGCAAAGATTGACCTTGCAGCCAAGCTTAATTGTATACCAGTGTCTTTGCTTCAATGTCTAAAGACTTGCTTCTCTTTTTTCGATGTTTGAGGACGCCTAGATCAAGCAAGGCCCGGCCGGCTATTGACGCTCTCGGAGGTGTGTGAACATTGACCTCGTGCTGTACGGATGTCCTCCTTCGATGTTCAAGTAAACTCTCCCTTCGATCTATATCTTTTCGCAGGCACGTTCATACGAAGGGTAGAGCGTGTGAAATTAATATCCACTGTTCATTCTCGCTTTGGACAGCCTGTCACGAACTGAGGCAACACTATTGCCTCCTCAGAACGCCAATAAAAGCCACCTGGTGGTTCACATATTTTTTATCCTTATATATACTCATTTTGTTAGACCGCAACGGCACATGAAGGGTATATAAACGCGCAAATCGCTATTAATATTGAATGCCATCCTCGGTTTTCCTTCTGTGATCTTTGCGACGTGATAGTTCACATGTCTACAGACGACTGAGATAGTTACACGAAGCCCTGTCATTCCCATTTCTTTCTCTTTAAAGAATTAAACAACAACGACATTGGGTCAATTCAACAACCGGCTGCTCAAAGAGAGAAAGGTGCTAGACCCTGTCCTTTGTATCCATCTACGCACAGGACTGTGATAAGAACGATGTTCCTGTTCTTCTTATCCGTACTAGAGCTGTGCACGGGCCGTATTTCCGAGCCCGAGCCCGGCCCGGGCCCGCTGACTTTGTCGAAGGCCCGCCCGAGCCCGACGGCAAAGGGCTGCGAGCCCGCCCGGCCCGGCCCGACGTACGAAAACACAAACCCGGGCCTGGCCCGGCCCGGCTTTTTGAAGGTTCGCTGCGGAAACAAAACATAGTTTTCCGGTAATTTGGCATTTTATTGAGTATATCGAATATGATCAAACGACACACGACGATCAGTCTCTATTACACAGATTACAAATTCTCGTGCAAAAACAGCAAGCAGTCCAACGATTCCGGCTTCAACGAAGTGCGGCGCTTTTGCATTATGTAGCCCGCCGAACTGGAGTTACTTTCGCTCCTTGCACTCGTCGCCGGAATTGGTAATACCTTTTTTGCCAGCCTGGCAAGCTTGGGATATCTCTGCTGCTTGTTTAAACCAGAAGACTAAAACTTCAGATTGACAGGAGGGCGATTCCACAGAGAGATAATCGGAGAGCTCATCTTTTGTAACTGCTACATTCTCACCACTGTCGCTCCACTCGCTGAAGAACTGCAATGGAAAGGAAAAGCGGTAAAGGGCGGTCGCGGAAAAGGCGCTGTATGCGTGCTGAAAAACAATTCCCGCTCATTCTCTATACTTCGGGCTTGAGTCGGGCTTTGCGCCGGGCCCGAGCCCGGCCCGATAAAACTCCAAGTAGCCCGAGCCCGGCCCGGGCCCGATGTGGAAATACGTCGGCCCGCCCGAGCCCGGCCCGCGGGCCGGGTCGGGCTCGGGCTTTCGGGCTACCCGGAGCCCGTGCACACCTCTAATCCGTACTCCTTATCCTGGTGTTTTACTACTTTGGCGTCTTCATGTCGTTCCTTTTCCCTTTTTCCTTCATGTCACTCCTTCCACAGTCTTGCGCGCAGGGGGGCGGGGGGAGGGGGAAGGCGCCCCCCACCCCACTCCATAGTTCATGGTTCATGGTTGCCCATGTTCCATGAACATGGGCAACCTTATATGATTGACGTCGCAGAGGGAAAATCAAGCCTCGTGTTTCTGAGGGTCAGTGTTTCGACAAAGGAAGTTGTCTTAGTCATGACCTTGACGAAGACAAATCCCTGATTCGAAGCCTTTGCTCCTACCTCTGATGTTTTGCCACTGGTTGATGAGAACACCATAAAGCGACACGTGCACGATTTGCGAAGGTATCCAACAGGACACGTAACCACTATCACTGTCACACAAAGACCACGCTCAGGCATTCGATCCCCCCTCCCCCCCTCCCCCCCATCGTTGGTCGTGTCTAAAGGACAACATGCTTCACAATGGATGAAAAAAATTGAACTGAGACGATGACGTGCTGCTAACAATGGCCTGCCTTTGGTCCTTGACTTTCCGGGAGTAAAGATGGGAAGCAAACAGTTCTTGGAACGCAACATCGTGGGGCCTCCCGCCGCTATTATCATAAAAAATCTGCGTGGCCCTAACCCTGCTTTTTAAACAATGACGCGAAAGTTCCTACCATAGTTCGACAAAAAACTTGGATCTCACTAAGACTCACTCAAGAAATATATTTTGCTCTGGGGGCTCACTCGGCGCACACTCGTCAAGATTTTCCTCAACCGGACTCTCACTAAACTTTCTCTCAATCGGACTCACCCGGACTCAACCTCACCAACATGTTGCTCAGCCGGCGGACTCACTCAGACTCATGGCTTGACCTGATTCTGAGTGAACCTGAGTGAGTCGACTCGTGAGTCCGTTAGCGTGAAATTAGCTTTTTCAATCTTGGTGTAAATGCTCTTTAACGTCAATATCTCACATAATCGGAGCTCTACGATGCGCCTTTTGATCTTCTACCTTCAAATACGAGTTATCAGTGATTTCAATCCAGTAAGGACATTTTTATGAAATACGTGACTCACGTGATATATTTCTACAAGAACACCCCGCGAAAGAGTTTGCGGCGGAAGGTCACGCCCCCCCCCCCCCCCCAACCTTAACTCACGCCTTTGATCAATAAATATTGAGGCGGCGCATGAACGCTAGCGCCTTGAGATATGTGTAAATAGGCTGGAGCATAAACGCAAGACGATATAAGGCTGTAGTAATGGTGAAGATGAGTAGATAGGATATAGGTCGGCAATAAAAGGTGGAGCTCGCTCAGGCTCACTCACGAAATATATTTTGCGCTTAGGGCTCGCTCGGACTCAGACTCACCAATATTTTCCTCAACCGAACTTACTCGGACTCAGACTCACTAAAATTTTCCTCAACCGGACTCACGCGGACTCGAACTCGTCGAAATATTACTCATCTGGACTCACTCAGACTCACGGCCCGATCTGAGTCTGAGTGAGTCTGAATGAGTCGATTCATGAGTGAGTTTGCCAACCTATGGTTCCTACTTAGTAAAACTACGGGACAGACTGCGCCCCCCCCCCCCCCGTTCGGCGATAAGGGGGTGCTGCCCCCATCCCCCTGCCTTCTGTCGCGGACAGGAGAGAGTGCCACACGGAATTCACGCACTGCATGCGGTACTACACGATGTTGTGCATGTGTTACTTTACGCACTACGATTTTCGAGGTGAAAAATTTATTCCTCTTTCTTATTTTTCATTCACGAAGTTACTCCGAAAACCGGCGTCTGACCAAGTCGGCGCAAGCGATGGCGACGTAGCGGCAGCGGTCGGCAGCGCATCTGACGAAATCTCGCGACGAGCGCTGCCAACCGTACAGGAACGCACGGGCGTGCGTGTGTGTGTGCCGGTTGCGGAATAGCTCGAGGCCTTGGGGACGGCTCCGGTGACGACGACCGGCGCTGCAGCGCCCCCTCGTGTGCCGCGACGCAAGGCCGTCGTCACTGAACGCGTCGCGCGTCGGGCAACTCTTCGTTGCTTGCGAGGCAGCGCGCAGTGGCCGTTCGAAGACGTTCGAACGCAGTTGTAGCTCTTAGATAGACAGGAAAGACTGAAGTATTCCACTCGTATTAGTAAACTGCCATTCCTTAACAAAGGAAAAAATAATATCTCTTGCGGCAAAATCATTGCAGTAGGCGTTAGAAAACGCCAACGCCAGACCACCAATAGGAACGAAACGAAAGAAGATCCCAGGTTAGATTTGCCATGGTGCAGATGATAGGGGATAGGGGATAACAACTCCCACCCTCCCGGAAATTTTCTGTTTGTATGTGTGCATACGTAGAAGCACACATACGAACATGTACACATAAAGGTTCCAGACATCCCCCCCCCCCCCTCCCATTATAAAATCCTCGCAGGGCTCCTACTGCATCATTGGTGGTAGCGCAAAACTTAACCAAGTTCAGACGCAAAGAGAAGGAGCCATGAGCACTTGGTAAAGTATGGCGCTAAAATGAAGGGTCGTTACCAACTAGCATCCAACTGTAGGAGCAGGAACAAATATAGTGCAAATGAGTGGCACCTATTGCCTTTATATATGTAAACCTATACTCTCCAGAGAGTGCGTCGTGGGCCCTTTCTCTGCTGCATACAATTCTGTTATGATCATCACGCCGGCTCCGTCTCAGTTGACACTTCCTGTTGTCGTCGCGATGGGGCTCCCAGCGCTCACGTATGCCGGCGTTCTGTGGGGAATTTGTTGTAATGCGCGTTGTTGCCACGACCTGCAAATGTGAAAAAATAAATACCTTTTCAGATAGATAGATAGATAGATAGATAGATAGATAGATAGATAGATAGATAGATAGATAGATAGATAGATAGATAGATAGATAGATAGATAGATAGATAGATAGATAGATAGATAGATAGATAGACAACAGACAGACAGACAGACAGACAGACAGACAGACAGACAGACAGACAGACAGACAGACAGACAGACAGACAGATAGATAGACAACAGACAGACAGACAGACAGACAGACAGACAGACAGACAGACAGACAGACAGACAGACAGACAGACAGACAGACAGATAGATAGATAGATAGATAGATAGATAGATAGATAGATAGATAGATAGATAGATAGATAGATAGATAGATAGATAGATAGATAGATAGATAGATAGATAGATAGATAGATTGATTAATTGATATTGTTCGTCCGCCGAATCATCTCTTGGAACAAATGATGCAATGCCAAAATTCCCCTGGAACTCCGCTTGCGCTTGTGTCACAGTCTCAGTGAAGATAGATTTAATTTGATACCCATTTTTTTTCTTTGATCAATTCATTACGCACTTGTTACTGTTACTGTATGTTTCCCGAGTGTGCTGTTCTGCAGATGTTTACACACACACACACACACACACACACACACACACACACACACACACACACACACACACACACACACACACACACACACACACACACACACATAGTTTCTTTTTCTCCTTTTATCTTGTAGTGATGACCAGTTGCTCAACGGTGATGTTGTCAGCTGCCGGATAATGCCCCATGAGCCGACGTAGCTTTGACTGGTCTGTTGTACTTCGCACAGAACAGTAACAAAGACATCACTATCACTTTACCTTCACCCTTTGATATCGCTATACACAGAGACTGCAGCATATGCATCTGGGCCACTTCATACATCAGGGCTGCGGGATATACATCAGAACATGACTTGCTTGTTTAGGTCGTCGAAGACAGGCAGGCTATATAGACTGCAAACTGGGAGTTTTAGCACAGCGTGCCTTGTTTCTCTAGATGGGCATGAATTAAAGATGAAAGGGCCGGCAGTGAGCAGATAGTAAGGAAACGGAAAACCGCTGCCATCTCAAGAGGCGCTAAGGAGGGAATTGAGATGATGAAATTAAAAAAAAAAGAAAGACGATAAAGCCAGGGAGTGAGCCCCCGCTGATGGGGGTATATACAGATGAGGAGGATGTCCAAATGATAGCGATACGCTGATGGCGGTAAATACAGATCTACAAGTGATGGTGATACGCAGGTATGATGACGATTTAAGTGAGTCATGTGCTGCACAATATTTAAAATTTCGTAGAGGAGGACTAAATCGCAACAATGTGATCGCGAATGAACAAAAGATTGACACTTCCTAGATTTGGTTGACTAAGAAGAGGAGAGACGAAGGAGACCACGAGACACTCATTAAATTACTTTGAAATTTTCAGTTGATTGCATTATTCCCCCCCTCCCATGTAGCTTGCTTCACCTGAACCAGTTTTGAACAGCCTCCGGGATCGGTCCACTTTTGTCCAAGCGACGATTTCATCGTAAGACATCAGATGATGTCACTGACGACGTCATCATCAGATCACGCGACTTTTTAGCCCTATTAGTGCTGACGACGCTGCCTGACGCCGGATTGTTTTTTTTTTTTTTTTTTTTTACTCGTGAGGCTTAAGGCTTTTTTCGCCTTCGTAACATCGAGAAACCTTCGTTCATTTTTTGTATCGCACGGTTATTCGCAGACGGCTGGACATGTGTTCTTATATATTGGTGCTCGACTGTTGAACCGGAAGTCGCGGGATCGAATCCCGGCCTTGGCGGCCGCATTTCGGTGGCGGCGAAATGCTTTAGAGGCCCGTGTACTTAGATTTACCCTAGGTGGTCGAAATTCCCGGAACCTACGTCCCTCATAATCCTATAGTCGTTTTATGAAGCAGAACCCCAACTATTATTATTATTATTATTATTATTATTATTATTATTATTATTATTATTATTATTATTATTATTATTATTATTATTATTATTATTATTATTAAGTGTCCTGGTATAGTACTTGCATAGCGGAGCACCGATCCTCATAATACGTCCGTTTCGCTCCCATTTATGTTTTTGCCGATGTTATCTGCGTCTTCATCGGACCAGCTAATGCGGCTTTGCGTGCCTCATCATCTCAGCTCCGAGTGGAACACCCCCGCAATCTTTTCATCAAATTCTACGCATGCTCTGTACGCGTCGCAGAGGTATCTATAGCTTCAGCACTTCTTCAAGTCAGAGCGGCCACTCTGCCGCTTTGTCAGCCGTACAGCGAACGCTTCTTCCTTTCAAGCTAGGTGTATACGCTCTGAGACGCCTTCTTATATCTATCGGTGCGTTACATGACTTCGTGGGCGGGTATGAAAGAGCTCATCTTGGAGGAAAAAGAATTACGAGATCAAAGACCTCGTGTTTACCGGAATGTGATCCTTTTTTGTTTACGAAACATGCGCGCATTCCGCGTAAAGAACGACGACCGTTGACTGCAGCGGAAGCGATATACGAAAAATAAAAATAAATAAAATGGAACGCGGAGTTTCCTGCGTCTTTCGGATTCTTTCCCAGAACACAGACTTACACGACGCGAAAGTGAGGGGGGTCACTTCGTGGTTCTTGGCTGTCGCGGTGTCAAGTGGTTACGGTGAACCGGCCTAACTGTTACATGACCATAGACGCCATTTGAAAACGGCAGTATCATAATACGGTTAAAAGGCAGAGCCCGTCCGCTACTGTGAAGTTGGAAGCCAGCGAAGTTTTATTGGAATCACTGGCAGCGGCTGCACGTTCTGCGGCAGCGGCTTCGCGTCGTTTTCGCGCCATTTGGCGCAGCGATTGGTGGTAAGTGCCGCCTCCGAGTATCGCCGAACTTGCGAAAGAGGAATCAGTGGCGGAGAGGGCGCGAGGGGCATCTGCGCTGAGGCACTTCATGCATAAACCGATACGTATCCGCCGCCGAAAATCGCTGTTCTTCGCGTCGTTTTGTCCGCTGACGCGACCCGCCAGAACCTAGACATTTACAGTTTCGCTATAAAAAATACGCTACGCAGTACCTCTGCACTGCACAATGCAACTTGCATGATGGCATCTTCCTCTTCAAAAATTAATTGTCTATCCTATACATGACACGAATGCTCCGGCATGGGTACTCCCACGACGGGACCAGGAGGTCAAGTACTGGACAGCCAGGACTTGACTGGGACAAGTTGGTGATTTGGAGTCTTTCAAAGCGGTCCCGCATACTATCCCGAATCCCAGTGAGCCGCAGTCCCAGAGAATGCGCTCTAACGTGAATGTACTTTCTTTTCAAGCTTTGTATGTAATTTCTATTCCTTCTGCTTCGTACCACTCCCTGATTTGAACAGGTGAGTAGTACGATTTTGTTTGTAGTTGTCTTAACGCTATGGCTGGAGCTCTATATAGGTTATTTGGCTGTATACATATTGAAGCCTGTCGTTGTTGCACCGATAAACGTGACGCATCATCATAGTCATCATTCGTGGATCTACTGAGCAGTGTAACCAATGCACTGCTACTGCACTGCGACTCCACACCGGCATCACGTTAATGTTTTCGTCGGACTCCCGCTAGCCCGGCCAAACGGGCCACCAAGACACACGCGTGGCCGCCGCCTCCGCCGAGCCAGTTGCGAAACGCCCTCGGAGAAGAAGGACGCCGCGAAGAAAACTCGACGGCCGTCGTGGAAGGCAACGCGAAAAGCGCGGCCCGCGCTCCGATCACTGGCGCGTCCTCGCCAACCTCTCTCCTTTTTTCCCTCTCTCTCTCGCGTCTTGCGCGCACCCTTACCCTCGTATTCTCGCCTCAGTCAGACGTAAACAAGGCGCGGTTGAAGTTCCCTTCGCCTTGCGGGCCGCACAGGGCAGAAAAAAAAGAACAGGATTTCAATCTGTTAACTACAGGCATGTGCGATCGTGAGCAATATGAAAGGGAACACCGTGTTCGTGTTTACGTCACAATTACTGGCGATATGCAGATACCTTTCCGTCTGAGCATCTGGTGTTAGGAACACGTTTGTAATTTTCAACCGCGGTTAGCCACTACAGCCATTTGAAGGTGACGTCAGTGTTCCCTTTCATATTGTTCACGGTCGTGCTCCCTTCTATAACCTTCGCTGTGTCTGTACCTCTGCTGCTCAACGCCTCTCAGGTATTGCTATTAGTATATAGCAGAATTAAAGTTAACTGAAGCCTCAAAGGATAAGTTTTTTGTTTGTTTGAGTGCCATACTCCATTACGTTTTTTTCTGTGACAGCCACGTCAAACAAATGAGTTTTTCGATCTAGCCAGCCCAACATTTGAGGATACACCGCGGTGGCTCAGTGTCCACGGCCGCTCAATGAAAAAAAGCTTTTTATTATATTTTTTTCTTTATTTATTAAGCGGTCGTGCAGTGTCTACCCGCGGCGTTGTGTCGCTCAGCTTAAGGTCCCACGTTCGATTCCCAGCCGCCACATTTCGACGAGGGTGAATCGCAAGGGAAAAAAAACAACAACAAAGAAATCAAAGAAACGTCCTTCAAGAAATCCTTTAGGTGGTCAATATGTTTTGCCGGAGTACTCCACTATGCCGTCGCGTAATACTGGAAGATATATATATTAGGGGTGTGCGAATATCAAATTTTTCGAATACGAATCGAATACGAATATCCACCTTCGAATATCGAATCGAATATCGAATATCAAAGGAAAAATGCCTCCACAGTAACAATATTTTATTTAACATGTAGCTATCTGAAAAAAAAAAAAAAAACATTAACAGCCTGACTGGCAACACAACATACACTGCTGTCTCCAGAACACAATGTCCAGGCTAGCACAATGTACATCACAACGCAAGCAAATATCACGGCACAATGAAAGTAATGACTAGATGTTATCATGAAGAAATATGAGCTGTTCCACATGATCAGGCAGCAGGCGCTCCCTTCTAACAGAGACACCCCCCCCCCTGCCACTGAAAAGGCACGCTCGCTTGGAACAGAAGTGGCTCGTATAGGGAGGTACATGGGGCAAAGCTTCGCCAGACTGGGGTATCTGAAGGTGCCTAAAGTCCGCCACCAGTCACATGGGTCACTGTCTTTCTTCAGAAGTGGTCCCGCATAGTGAACGAGCGGTAGTGCGGCACGTTACGGCCGCATAATATTGAAAATGTACGGTTACATGATCGCCAACAGCGCTGCACGTCGGAGATGCACCAGCAATAAATCATACGTATCGGGGCGCTCGTCGCAGGCAGATATCGTGCCTCCGTGTACTTACGATGTGTATCGCTCCTCTCGGCAACGTTTTTAGCTATACGAACGCAGCAGAAATGTGGAAGACGAGTTATTTTATGCATGATAATCGAATCGCATATTTGAATTTTTCGAATATTCGAAGTTATCGAATATTTGAAACTTTTCGAATACACGATTTTCGAATCGAATACGAATATTTCGATTGTAATATTCGACGAATATTCGAAACTTTCGAATATTCGCACACCCCTAATATATATATATATATATATATATATATATATATATATATATATATATATTATATAAAAAATATATAATAAAAACTTTATCCTTATCGCATCACAACGATATATATATATATATATATATATATATATATATATATATATATATATATATATATATATTTGTAGAAGCATACACGTCCGCGTATGAAACAGCTCAGACACAGGCCTGTTTCTGCGCATGTGCCACGTCCCAGACAATAGTTTACTTAGATTTGCGCAATATCCGCCAATTTGTGGATTTCTGTGAAGTTTTTTCGCGTTCATGTTGCTTTTTCGTTTTCGTTCCGGTTCCACTGCGGTGACTTACTTCACGGAATTTTATCGCTGGTATCGCTGTTACAGCTCGGTGCGAGTGTATCGCATCACGTCCCGATGGTACCGTCATTATCAGGTTGTCATACGCATGTCGCGATCGTCTGCTGCCTATATATTCTCGTCGGAACGATGCCAGCACCTCCGACTTCTCTGGAATGTTGTGCGATGACGGATGGACTATAAATAGAGCCATAGTCGAGTAGTTCGATTCGACGAGCTTTGCTCACTGATGCAGTATATGTGTTGTTCTGCTTCCTGGGGGGATCAGATAAGTGCAGTTGAGGCGTCGAACTTTAAGGCGAATGGCTTTTTTGGCGGTCCCGTCCGCGACACTCTGCGGGACCGCAAGGTCTCGAAAGGGTCTCGCAAGGTCTCGGGAGGCTCCGGCCAAAAACCCACGTGACCTTCTTCGAGTAATGACGTAACATCATGACGTCGTTACGTGACGTAGAGATGCCGTCACACATCGCCAAAAGTTCTGACGTCATGACATGACGTCTTCGCACGACACCGTCGATTGGTCGAAGGTCGGTGGATCCCGGAGGCAATGCAAAACCACGTGAAGTGAAGAAGCGATCGACGCAGAGGAAAAAGGATAAGGCTATCGCCTTCGAGTAGACATAGGCGAATGCGTAAGGGACCGTGTGACATTTTAATTAATTATTTCTATGACTCAGTGTTTCTGCCGCATCGCAGATGCATCTTTGTCGATATGGCAGTATTCGAAAGGCACTTCTCTCATGCTCTTCGCCGACCGTAACGGCACATATGTCATGGTAAAGAAACATGTCCTCCGTGATCCGCTGGCGCCAAGGTTGTCTGGGCGTCTCGGAGGACATGCGCGGTGGCTTTTCGCTATCGAGCGTTCTCCACGGTTCACAGCCTCAAATCTGCGGGCGAACGAACGATCGACGTCTAGCGCTTCCATATGGAACTCGACATGGAACGACAGCTCGCCATAGACTCCACTATGCCACTACGCGCGCGAAGTGGCAGCTGCGTCCTAGTTTGTGTGTGCCACAAGTGTTACAGGTGACGCGGCCAGCGAAAAATATCGAGAGACTGAGCGTCAACTTTGTCTCATGTTACGCTGAACAATGAGCGAGATTGGGCGCTGTTCCTGTTGCCTAGGGTGGCCTCACAATTATTCCATGCCTAAATGACGAGTCATATAGTGGAATATGCACTATCTATTGTAAAAGATTCAGCGGATTCGCTACTAATTCAATGACAGTATAGCAAAATTTTTTGTGATCAACATATAATACGAATGAGGATGAATACGTTGAGTTTCCGTCCTTTCTCATCTTCATTGTTGCAGCCTCATATTATTAATAGACATTTAATGTGAGAAATAAGTGCGGGTAAATGCGTATCGAGAAGCCGTGCGCATATCGAGAAGCCCTACGGCCACAGCCTCATTTTTTTTACCAGAAAGTGCTATTTGCTTTCACTTTTGAGAACTCCTACATCGCTTTTCGAATTCAGCAGGGATCAAACTGCCCTTACGCGGTCCAAAGTCTTTTTTTTTTAGTGCTTCAGCTTCCCTTTAACAAGTACATTCATGAGCTACGCAGACGTGACGGGTCTCAAGCATTGTTTTTCGTTAGGCGTCCCGTTTGTGAAAACATAACCCTGGAATAAAAACTCTGTATTTCAGAATCGGCGCTCATATTTCAGTCATTCTGGAGGACAGTATTGATATGTTTATCGAAACCTGGCGTCAGATTCCCTTCAGAAATGACCCATACATGAGATACGGGAAAGGCATTATTTCAAATGGCAACGCTGGCTGCCATGTTATTGAAACTTCCCTCCCCCCCCCCCCCCCTCACCCCCGCTACAACCTTCTTCACGGTCCCAGCCCTTGCGGGAAACTATATTTCGCGACTGCGTCCCGCTCGCTGAGGTGAGTTTAAGACCCCTAGCGTACACATAGTGTCAGTCCATGAAAGCCAAAGGAAACCCAAATTACAGTACGTCCCGGCAAGCACCGATCGACAGTACATTGGCGACTTCGTCAGGTATTTGATCTCCCTGGCGTTCACCAGTGGTGTTCCTGTTCACCAGGAGTCGACGGCAACTCGACTCGACCGTGCGCGACAACAGAAAGGGCGCACACGCAAGTGACTCGGCCTCGGCAAGCCAGTCGAATGCTTGCCGCCGCTGCTTGCGAAGTAGTGCGTCGGCGGCGGCGGCGAACCGCCACAGCGGAACGAGTTCCTTCTCTTGTGGCGGTGCTGGGCCGGTGGACGTCAAACCGGTTGGCTGCCCCCTTGCCAGCCCGACGCGCTCTGCACCAGCTCCGCGCACTGCGCGCAGCAGTCGCTGCAATGGACGACGGCCCACTAGGTGGCCGTTGGTGCTGTTGCGCGACTATCCTTGTCGTGCAAGTGCAGAGTTGGTTAGAACCATAGGCGTGAACTACAGAGGTGGGGGATGCCGTGTCGATAGAAGGCCGCATCCCAACATAAAACGTAACGTGTGTTTATTAGTGCAGTAGCAGCTGCGGAGCGAGCATACCGACGCTGCGTTCAGTCGGGTAGCGAAGGAATGATCACTTCCGAGCTTGGCAGCTTGGTTTTACAGCCACCGTCGATGACGTAAGCCTCCGGTGATGCTGCGGTGGCGCTGTCCCTTACCTGAGGCGTGGTGTAGCATGCAGCCGTGTCACGCCGGGCTAGATAGTGACGAGGCGGAGGCTGCGCCGGTTTGTGCGCACTGTGTCGCCACAGAGGCATCCAGATACGGGCTAGTTGGTAAACTTTCACGTTTACAGCTTCTCCTCCTTTGTCTGGTCCTTTTTCGTGCTGTGAAAAATGAACCATAGGCGTGCTCATAGAGGTGACAGGGTAGAGAGGCTGCCCCCCCCCCCTCCTAATAATCGAAGGAGGGCACCAATTCTGCCCCACCATTCACACCTGTACCGTCATTGTTTGTAGTGCAGGGCCATGCAAGTTTTTTTACGGCAATGGCTGCCAAGGACCTCTGATGTTGCATTGCAAGAACTGCTCACTTTACGCTCTGAAAGCCGGCGACCAAAGGCAGGCTGTTGCGAGGACCACGTCATCGCCTCATTTTAATTTTCGCGTCCATTGCGAAATTTGTGTTCTTTCTGACTCGAGAAACGGGGAGAGGGGGCGCTGCGGTCGAAGTTGCCCTCCCCCCCACCCCCTCACCGTAATGGAAAACCCTACGCCCGCCTATGGTTAGAGCGACAGAAAGTCGAGGTAGTTGGTGGTTCAAGGTGAAAAACCGGCTAGAAAGACAACGGACACCGCAAAAGAAGGCGACAGGACAAAGCTGGTCTAGCAACACAGGATGAAACAGCGCGACGAGAGCAAGGACACCGAAGGAAGGAATACCGCAGGACAAGCGCGGTCCTATGGTATTCGTTCCTTTGGGGTCCCAGTTCTCGTCGCGCTGTTTCATCCTCTTGCTCTAAATATGAACCGACTAGCCCTTGTCAAGTGGTTACTGACACTAAGCAGCTGCACTAGTCCAGCTTTGTCCTGTCGCCTTCTTTTTCTGTCTCCGTTTTGTTCAAATATGGCTCTTCATCTTGAATCATGTACCGACTGGCCCAAGTTTCGACATAGTATTTTTGGTAGAACTTCATCATCACAGTAGGTGAGGCGTGCGTATCTATACGCGGACCAGTAGCGTAGCCAGAATTTTTTTAGGGGCGAAGCTCCTTAAGGCGGCACCCGTTCGTCCCTCGTAGTCGTAGTCGTAGTAGTCGTAGTGCGTAACCAGTCTTACGCTTTGACCTCCAAGGTGGTGCCGGTGGGAGATTTTTCCTGTGCGTTGTTGAACAATAAAAAATTCGCAGCGTGCGCGTTAACTAAAAGCCGAATTCTTCTGTCTCTCATTCCCCATTAGCAGCCATTGGCATGTTCCAGTAGGAAACGTTAGTAGAAGTAGAAGTGTAAGTGTTAGCTAAAAGCCGACTTCTTCTGTCTCTCATTCCCATTAGCAGCCATTGTTTACCTCCAAGGTAGTGCCTGGTGAGATTTCTCCTGTGCGTGATTAAACAATAAAAATTTTGTTCAAAACGCCGTTGATTGATGAAATAAACCAACGAAAGACGCCAGATGTTTTCTAAAAGCAAAACAAAAGAACGCCAGATGTTTCTAAAGCAAAACGAAAAGCCGCCAGCTGCTTAACGAAAGACGCAAGATGTTTTCTAAAGCAATGGTTTTCTAAACAATGAAAATTCACAGCGTACATGTAAAATTAAAGTGAGCTGCAAGTCGTCATAACTCATCGAACCTTTAGTATAAACGCGCCCGATCTCACGTCGGTGATGATGTACTGGGCAGAATTCACGGAAGATTCACGGTTTACCGATGAACCTCCGCAGCTTCGCCCACTCATCATCATTCACTCCGTGGATATGCTGTGGTTTTTTTTTTTTTTTTTTTTTGGGGGGGGGGGGGGGGTCAACCATACTTCATGTACGTTCGTGCGTGCGTTTGTATGTGTGCGCGTATATATACACACGGAAACTTGAAAATTTTCAGGGCGGGGGGGGGGTTGAACCACCCAAACCACCCCCACCCCCCTCTCCGGGCTACGCCAGTGATCCGGACACAAGAAAAGAGAACCCAGAAAACACGTACTTTGCCCATTGTAATCGAAATTTCAGATGTCCACCCAGTAAGACTCGTCAAAGGTGGGAAGGTGGGTATCTTGTACTAGAGGCTCTGGGTTTCGAAGCGGGTTCCATATACCTGGATACACAGGACCTTCAACGTGTTCTCTGGTTCTCTCCTCTTGTGTTCTCGCACCTCACCTTCTTTCGTAATCCGTAGAGAGGGATAAAGATCAAGCCTATCCTTGAAACGCCGTACCATTTGCGGAATACGTGAGATTATCATGATGTTTTCTGACATCTCCTATGAAACAAGGTGGCAACAAGTAGCCACCTAGCATGTTTGTTATAGTAATGAGTTATTTCATCTGTTGCATTCCAGCACCCTGCGTAGCACTTTTTTATTTATATTTTTATTTATCTACACAATATAGTACTGTTACCTATACTGAAGGAAAGAAGATTACATTTAAGGGCTCGTTTTTCTTTGTTAGACACAATATTAATAAGAACTAACAGACAATAACGCCAAGGAAAGTATAGGGTGTGATATTTGTAGTAATTAAGATATAAATGTTGAGAAAGTAAAGTGGACGAAAGGTAACTTGCCGCCGGCAGGGACCTGAAGGTCGCTCGCTGAAGGTCGGATGCAGACTCGGTCTCTGCCGGCGGCAAGTTATCTTTTCATCCACTTTTCATCCACTCAACATTTATATCCTAATTACTACAAATATTATCCCCTATACTTTCCTTGGCATTATTGTCTGTTAGTTGTTATTAACGTTACCTGTACTGTTACCTGTAGGCCTGCAGCGACTCCTGTTCAATCAATCTCATATGCCTGATTTCTTGTCACCAATATCCTAACGTATTTCCTTTTCATATGTGAGGAAAGGAAATATTCAAGGCCCTAAGTCAGCCCCCATCAGTGACTTTAGTGCACGTTGGCAGAGTTGAGATTCGGGAGTGGCACCGGACAAACGCTTTGGCTATTGAAGTTGAACGTCTTCATCGGACAACGGCCCTTCACTCGCGCCGCCACCGTGCCCTTTAATTCTCGATGGGCGTCAACGCCGGAGATTTAGCACTTTTCCGTCTGGCGCTGCAATCACCCGAGGAAACACACTGAAAATAGCTACATATCGTTTGACATACTGTGACAACACCTCGCTGCAAGCACTGCTCTTGCCTAAAGGCTGGTATTTCGTAAACAGCAATATCTGCGCGGAAGCGCTATAACTATCTCACTTTGCAGAATTTTCAGCTTTTTCATGGACATATCACAACTTACGGTTCACCGGAACCGTGAATGAGTATAACAACGCAAGAAGTGACAGCTAGTGACGCTTTTTCTCGCTATACAACGCGTTCGAACAGTCTCAAAACGAAGCTTCCTTTGCGTACCTCCGCGGGTTTTGCTAACTGTGACTGCTGCGGCTGCTGCACCATTTCTGGGTGGGTCCCTGACTCATCTTTGGTATTCTAGCCACGCTATCTCTGGAGTGCACAGTCGAGTGGAGCTTTGCAGCAAAGTGCGGAGTGCGCGTCCGCACGTCTGCTGCAACGTTTCGAACGCTCGAAAAGACAGCCATCCTCTCCTACGGCCATCATCTTCCCCTGTGGTGGCTGCGGTAGAAGAGGATGCGGGTCGCCTTTCATGCAGGCACGCATATAAGGCGGGGTTCCTCCGCATTCGTCACAAGAGGACACGGCGTTCTATCGTCGCTTGGTTGACGGAGTAGTGCGGACGCCCGCTCCGCACGTTGTTTCTTTTAGATGCGAAGCATCTCTTGCTCGGGGGCATGTCTCGCGGCGTGGGCGTCCGCACTCACACTACGCATGCGCAACTTTCCTCCTTCCCTCTCTCCAACGGCTGCGCGTTACTCTCTCCACTTCTCTCCCAGCAGCTGCTTGCGCTTCTCCTGCGTTCTCGCTTCTGATCTCGCGGCGCATGCGCTACTCTCCTCCTCTAGTCTCCTCTCCTTCAAGCGGGTAGAGCGCTGCGCCCGTTGTCCAGCGCTTGCTTCGGTTGACTCCTCTGAAATGCGGGCTCGACATGCCGAAATTCTCTCCTGCGCAACGCCGCGATGAGCGCCAGCTCATGCGCGTGCCCTCCCCCTCTCTCTCCTCTTCTACGCTGCCCCCCTCTCGTGCGCCTGTAGACCGCGTTCCTAGCTCGCCCTGTGAGTGTTAACGGCCAGGCTAGAGGGAAGACACGACGCGCGTAGTGTTCCTCTTCGCGTTCCACGACGCGAGGTCGGTAGCATGCCCAACGAACGCCAACTGAACGCGATCGTGCAAGTGCTCCGGCTTCGCATCGCCTCATGGTCCCCTTTAGCGGGAGATGGTGTAATTTTTTTTGTCTTCTCTTATTCCGCCATCGCTTCCCTGCGGCGATGAACAGTG
The DNA here is from genome assembly GCF_013339695.2 of Rhipicephalus sanguineus. Classification (NCBI taxonomy): domain Eukaryota; kingdom Metazoa; phylum Arthropoda; class Arachnida; order Ixodida; family Ixodidae; genus Rhipicephalus; species Rhipicephalus sanguineus. Next base: position 41,209,479 of record NC_051186.1, on the reverse strand, counting down.
CTCCTGATGGGCTGCGGGAAATGGCGCCAGTTTTCTTTTTCTAACATAAATTTCACCGCTAGGCGATTCGTCACGTGTTTGTCGTGTCCAGCCGAGATATGCGGACGACGTCTCTTCTCACCACGTCGATCTCATCTCTCTGCTTGAAGCGACGAACCAATGAGCGAGTGAGTGAGGCAAAACTTTATTTTTCATTATTTATGGAGGTAGCGCGTGCGTCAGGTGATGCCTATGATGAATCGCCTCATAGCTGTTCTGTACCTCCACAAATGTGTTAGGGCGCGATCTTGAAATGGTTTGGAAAGCGAACCGAGTTCTCTTGCCCTTGATGTAATCAGGGTTCTGCCCAGAGGACCGGAGCCAGCCAGAGTCCCGGGGAGATGTCGAGGAGAGGAGCCCGGAGCTGTTAACAGTAACGTTTATTTACAGATAGCGTGTTGCTACATGATGGGGTTAGCATCATGGAAGCTCTCGAGCTTCTGGGAGCTTCTCTGAGCTTGTGAGAGCTTGAGAGAACTTGTGAGAGCTTGTCGGGAGCGCATCGGCGCTCGCATTTTATGTCCTGGCCTTCCCAGGGTTCCCTGTAGGAAAAAAAACAATGGAGGCCAGGACAGTCCAATGAAAATTTACATCTTCACCTCCGCCCCCAAAAGGGGAAGGTGAAACGCCGCCTCCTTCCCAACCCACGAAAGGAGAAAGAGGCACGTCCAGTTCGTCCCATGGCGAGGGAAAAACACTGCCCATCGCGCACTACACGGCACAGCACGAAGACGTTGAGTCTTACGTGGAAGTCAATTTCGTAGTCTGTTGCAATGATGGGTATGCGGCGCCAGGCAGACCACTAATTGTGGAAACAGCGGCACCAAGGCGCCACGGAGAACGTGGGAAATGCATCCGCAGACGGTTCCCAGACGCTGGTCCCTTTGTCCGGGGCACCTTGACGACAAAGCAAGCCGCCTCGACGGCCAACAACTCTTCCTAAACTGTCAGTCGGTCAGGTGTGCCCAAAGGGTTTTACGAGGGGCGCAGACAACCTGAGATAATTAGACGAACGACTTTCGTGTTGTCGCCGCTCTTGGGGCATCTCTGGAACCGCTGACCCGGAAGAAATCAGGGTAGTATCAGCCGCAACGTCTCATGCGTCAAAGCGGCGCCAAGCCAGGCAGGCCGATCATAACACCCTGGTGATTAGTCAGAATCCCGCTTCGTTTTAGTTATTCAGCCAGAACGCGATTTCACGACCAATCACGCGAACGCATCCCAACGGCCAAAGTTGCGGACTATGCACCCGGTTAAGTGGTTCTGGTTTCCACAGCTTTGGACCGTTTTCTAATGATGAAGAGCGAAAAGAATGAAATAGAAGGGAATCATTACGATATACTGCCACCGATCAATCGTCTTCCATAGTTAAGATCTTGAGTGCGCGATGGACGGCAGATTCGAGGAAGAGGGTGTGACTAGAGTACACTCTAAATGTGACGAAATGAACTGGAACTTCCATTTCAGCGCTACTTTAACATCCGAATCGGTCTTCGAGCGCATCGTGGCGAGACGCCTCTCCGCGGTGGTAAGGCCTGGCGGAGCTGGGCGAGACTTCCCACAGAAAGTAATCCTCTACAAGCAAATTATCACAAAGAAAACAAACTACCGAAGTTTTAAGCAGTTGAGGCAGATATATGCTCTTAACTTTTCTGCCTGACGTTATTGTGACGTCCAAAGTCCACACCGTTACACCGTCGTCCACGAACAGACTACAACGCGCATGGCGCGACAAACGTCTTCGTCTGCAGCGACGACTGCTAAGAAAACTAGAACAAAGAAATTAGTACACAATACAATTATTGGACTGAGACAAAATAAAAGTGAAATGGATTTTACAAAAGCGGATAGCCAACGCCAGCTAGTGCTCGTAGTAGGCGAGGGGTAAACAATTGACTTCGGTCAGAAAGTATCGTCAACATCGTGGATCACATTATGTCCCGTTAGAGAGAGCGGGTGCAACAGATACAAGATACTCGGAAATGAAGGCATCTTCCTTAAATAGTGACCGCAGCAAGGTACTGCCGAATTAGCGGTTCATTATCTCCACGACCATTATCAACGAAGATACCAACGGACACACGTACACGGCGTTCAGGATAAACTCTGTAACCACTCGCTGCGTATTTCGAACCAGTAAGAAAGTTAAACCGCGCGGATTAGACAAGGCCACTCTCCGTGTCAGTACAACAAGTGCGATGAAAGCGCTGCCAGCGGACTCTCCCAGCCCATCATCCCGGAAAAACGCTGCCCCCTCGAACCAAGCCCCGCGGGCTGAGAAAGAACTTCGTTGCCTCTCTTTCCCGTTACTCCGCTATCCATCGGCAACAACGCTGGCAACGCGCGCCGCTTCACCGAGTTGCGGACCTCCGAAACCACGTATCGCCAAACGGAGCCCGCCGAGCAAGCAAACAAACAAAACAGACGGTTTCAAAAATCGCACTCGAACGAACTCTCGCGCACTCTCGCGCGAACGCCCTGAAACCGTCTGATCATATGGCTATGGTGGCGCCATCTTGTATGTTAAACAACAAGTTACTTGCTAGTGCGCTTTTTGAATGCGCTAACAGATGGCGCGAGGGTCAGAAACACGTCGAAATTGCTCGGCGTGTTGCAAAATGTTTTGGAATGCCGGAGGCCTCGCGCGTCCAGTCGGGGAATAAGAGAGAGAGAGAGAGCGAAAAAAAAAAATAAAGCAAACTGCGTGTATGAGTCGTCGTCCTGTGTGTCGCGCGGGGCGTGATGACGTAGTAGGCCGTCAGTCTGCAGACGAAGCCGTCTCTCGGTTTTGCTGTCGGTGGAAAACAACGCTCTTTGTTTACTGCTCGGAGATTGTGCGCGTTACGCGAAAAGAGCGCCCCTGAAGAACCTGCATGAAAAACTAATACAATGATCGTTTTTACGCACAATAAACACTTTGCAGAGATGTTACTGCGCATGCGCGAGCAAGTATTTTCAAACGGTTACAACCTGAATATGTAAGCTGCGCCCACAGAACCGCGGCGCGTCTGCTCTTCAAAGATAGTAGCGCTAGCTGGTTTCCGCTCGAACCATAAGTAATTCCTCTATGCTAATGTAAATACTACGCAAACTGAGTTTTAAAGGTTCGTCCTTACTACCTAAAATATTAGGTTTGGCTGAGAAGCGATGTCAATATCCCTTATGAAATTACCGGGACGTTAAAGTTTCCGACCTAAAACCAGTGACACGATCGTGTGTCTGTATGAGAAAGTCAACTATTTGAAACGCCCCCGAATGCATGACGTCACGAAAATGAGTAAGCGCTATTGGATGGAGCTTTTATGCAAATTCTCTATGGGAGGGACAGCGACGGCTGTGGGTGGAGCTGACTTTTTTTTTGGGCTGTAACCGGCTATAGAAGAACAAAGCATAGCCCCATTCAACGCTCGTCCCGCCTTTTCCTTTCTTTCGTTTATCGCTTTCTCTGTACACGGCAGTGCTTTCTATGAAGATATGAGGCGAAAGGCGCGAAGACGGCGGTAGAAAGGGAGATACGCTAACTCATATCAAGTTACAAAAAAAAACAAACAATAGAAGTATGCTATATGTTACATACACAACGACAAAAACAAATCAGGGTACCCCAGCTAAATCTAGCCAGACTTTAAAAATATGCCGACGCACTTTTCTGACGACGCGACCAAATGCATGTTGCTGACTGTTGCTTGTAGTAAGTCCCACTATTTTGTGTTTTGCTGAATTGCTTAATTAGGAAAGATTAATAACTAACTTTTAAAGAAACGAAGGTGGCCAGAAAATTCCTGTTAGAAAGTTGTAGGTCTGTTTGCGAAACGCCTGATTAGAAAGTGTCTAACTTTCTGTCTATGAAGTATTGGTGTTTTTCTGCTTCCCGCATATGTCTGCGAAATATTTAAAATATACCACGTGACATTGATCTGTGGCTTACCTGTGGCTCGAATACCAACGAAATGCGGCTGTGAATTTAATTTCAAGTTTCGAGCCTCGCGCGAACCAAATATTTCTTCGTTAGTGCCAATATCGTGGCGGCTCTGGAGTTTTCGGTTTCATTTTAAAAAGAATAAATTTTACTGAAGTGAAGCGTGACCAAACAAAGTTCGTGGTTAGTTCGCTATAACCGATAATTCGCTATATCAGTGGTTGTTATGACTAGGTTCAACTGTACGCCCTTGCATTCAGTAAATACGGACTACACACTTAACCTCAGTATATACTTGGGCGTTGTTTGTACGAACACACCGACACGTTACAAACCAGGCCCGTAGCCACGAATTTTTTTTTTTCGGGAGGGGGAGGGGGGGGGGCTGCTGAAGGCTTTGACTATTTGAGAAAAACACCTAATTTCGTTATTTATTTTCGGGAGAACACCCTCCTTCATCAAAACATCGGGGGGCGGGCTCGCCATAGTAGAGTACACAGAGTACTCTGAATTGTTTTCCTCTTGAACTAAACGCGTACAGTTGAATAGCTACAGTATGACAATGCAATTTGCTACAATAGTAGGGTACATAGTACTCTAAATCTCCGAATTTTTTTAGTAGCACGGGCACCGAGAGACTCTCGTTTCCGTTACAAGCACTTCCGGTCGAACACGTATACTTCCATTTTTCCGAATATTCGTAAAAAAAAGTTTCAAATAAAGTTGAAGACGATGGCTCTGGTTAAGGTTAAGAGTTATATTGGATACATATAATATCGGAGTGTAACCTTACTCAATCTAATAGATAATTGACTGTCAAGATAATTATTGAAACAAAATTGATTGAGTTCACAGAAAAATCATGAGCAGCTGGGAATGTTGCGGCACCTGGTAGAGCAGATCTCAACCACGCTCTTCTTTCTACGTGTCCTCTGAGATCCTCTTCTGCAGCGTGCGAAACACCCAAGTTAACCGAACGAATACACCGGGGCACATGAACGCCGACGCACGAGTTCCACTACTGTACACCTAAGTCAAGGATTAGGGTCACCTCCAGATTTTTTTAAAAACAGCAGTAAAGTTAAACCTTACTGTCCCGACGTGGGAGCCGCCAGCGTCAACCTAAGGGTTGATGTTCAGGGCCTGAATGAAGTTCTTCATACCATATAGCTCCAAAAGTGGTGCCCCGATGGAACATGTCATAGACTGCGGGGTTTTTCTAGGACAGCTAGCTTACCACTCTCCCATAGTTGAGTATATAGTACTCGTTTCTCTCTTCTTCGTATCTATCTTTATATACACTATTTACAGTTTGTGGTGCGCAGACCTCTGAGGTGTTTCAGCAAGGCAGAGCCTTGTTCACTGTCACCCGCGAGATGGCGCAAAGGGTCAAAGTGCTCTTTTTACGGCGTCAACCACGCGCGTTTCGCCGGAGTTGGGGAACACCAGGGGCGTAGCCATAAATCTTTTTCGGGGGGGGGGGGGGGGGGGGCGTGGTTCAACCATACATTATGTATGTTCGTGCGTTTGCATGAGTGCGTGTATATATACGCAAGCAAATTTGAAAATTTTCGGGGGAGGGTTTGAACCCCTCAGCCCCCCCCCCCCCCCTTGGCTACGCCTCTGGGGTGCACTTCAGAAGAGAGAACGTTTTGGCGTGTTGATTATTCATCGTTCATCAGCAACCATAGCGCAATAGAGAACACAGGACAAGGAAGTGACCCCCTTCGGCCCTGTGCTTTGACCTACAGGGTGTGGTCGCCTGTGCTCGCGCGTGTCTCTACGCGTTGTGCTTTCATAGCAAAGTTTGCGTTGAAGTCATGGACCGCACGAAGGTTACTTCGCTCGCTGCAGCGCCAGAGTTTGCTAATGGAGTGAGCTGAAACCTTTCTTCTTATGACATTGCTATTTGTTGCTATCGCAGTCATTGCTTCGCCTTGCGGCGAAACTGTCACTGTTTTTTCTAAAAAACAATAGCACTTGCTTTGTCCGAGGCACAGTAGCTCTCTCGTAGTAAACTGGCGTTTTTGGGTCGAACCGTTTGATTTGTTCGTTTATGAGTTATCTATCTATCTATCTATCTATCTATCTATCTATCTATCTATCTATCTATCTATCTATCTATCTATCTATCTATCTATCTATCTATCTATCTATCTATCTATCTATCTATCTATCTATCTATATTAGATTAGATTAGATAGATAGATAGATAGATAGATAGATAGATAGATAGATAGATAGATAGATAGATAGATAGATAGATAGATAGATAGATAGATAGATAGATAGATAGATAGATAGATAGATAGACTTCCAATTATCAATCAGCACTGTGATGGCATATGCGAAGTACAGGTGCACGTCAAGAGCCGATACCTAAAGCCTGCGGAGGCAGGCAAAAGAAAGGTTTTTTACTACTAATCAAAGAACCAAACACACTACAGAGACGTCATATGTTTAGTAGTGGCAGAAGCTTCTTATTTCATTTAACGTCGTTACCTTGGCTGGGTACGAGTAACGGTTTCTGTGGACGCAGGCTGTGTCCATGTGGACAAATGCAAGACGGCGTTACCGCCCGTCTGTTCATCGCCTGTACATCGCAGCTGTGTGGAAAAGTGCGCACGTATAAGTTTGCAGAGTTGAGCGTACGACACCATAGCGGTGTTACCGCGTGCGTACCAAGCAGACCTTGCGATTGTAGAAACCAGTTCCAGTGTTTCGAGAGCATTGCAGAGCCCCACACAAGCCCGGTCTCTCAATCCTGCTTTTGCTTTGTTTCCTTTTTCGTCTTCTGCCCTTGCGAGACTGGTGCGTTTCGTATTCTTTCGGTCTAGACATTGCTCAACCGTATACTGTCGTCTGCAACCTTGAAGAGACAGTCATCGTCTGCTATCGCGGGGTGAAAGAACTGCGTATTATTCTCCTTATAAGTGGAGCGGAGGCTAAGACACCAAGCTGCTACAGTGACGTAGAAACACACACATAGGCTGTGTGAGGTCTTGAAAAGTTTATCGCAGCGGCGTAAACGTTTTCTCTTATTTGCAGCAGTGGTGTTGTTGGTAGAAGAGGTAAGCTTGTGTTCGTTCTTGGAATGGGTCTCTACCGTTTACACTTGTATCAGCAGTACGCGTACGGCTACTGTGACCTCGGCAGTTGTAAGTTTGTTGTGGACGGACATCATCATCGTCATCACCAGCCTGTCTTATGTCTCCTGCAGAAAGGATGTCTCTGCCAATGATCTGCAACCTACCCTGTCCTGTGCGAGCCGATTCCTTCTGATGCCTTCGCATTTCTTAATTTCAGCGCTCTACCTATAACCCTTAGCGGTCCCCGTCCGCGCTTTCCATCTTGTAGTATCCATTCCGATGTTCTAGCTGACCATCTGTTCTATGTCGTTCTCATAACGTGGCCTGCCCAGGTCCAGTTCTTTTTTTTTTCTTTAACATCTACTAGGGCATCGGCTACGTCTTTTCGTTCTCTGATCAGCTCCGCTGTCTTCCTATGTCTTTGTTAAGCCTATCATTTTTGTTCCATAGCACGCTGTGCGGTCCTTAGCTTCTTTTCGAGCTCGCTTGTTATTCTACAGGTTTCTGCGCCGTTTGTTTGGCCTGGCAAAACGCAATGGTTGTAAACTTTCCGGTTTAGTGACAGTGGTAAGTTACCAGTCATTAGTTGAGAATGCCTGCCGTATGCTCACCAACCCGTCCTTATTCGTCGGCGAATTTCCTTAACATGTCTATAGCTTCCCCTTAATATCTGGCCTAGGTGGACATACTGTTCTACTGATTCAAGGGATCCGGTTGTCTTTCACGAACTGTCGCTCCTTCGCCGGACCGCCTAGCATTATCTTTGTCTTCTGCATATTCATCTTGAACTCTCCTTTGATTGCGATCGGGCATAAAGTCCACAGCAGGCAGGCATACAACACAGAAAGACAGTCTGTCGGTATTGAATGCATATAGTGGACTGTATGCAATGGTCTATATTTACGTTACCCTGTACATATAGCGATTGTATTGACTTTACACTGACGACAGTGTTGGCGACAGTACCGACAACTGCTTGTTGACTTCACTGCATTGACGGCCCCACTGACGACTGTGTAAATTTGATTGTATTGACGACTGTGCAGAAGAATGTATTGGTTTCACTGTGCCGTCGCATGTGATTATACGATTTCATTGATTGGGCGGTACTGACTTGACTTGAAAGAACACAGCAGTAAAGAAACAGCTGTTAATATGTATAGTGCCGTTTTCATTTAGTTTTGCGACTCTAATTTTTTATGGGAATTAAAATCGACACTGTGACCTTTACTGGTTGTGTATCTGACGCAGCCGTTTACGCGTCTCTTTTTCGCGCTCGAAGATTATAGCAGCGCGCACCAATAACAATAGCACTGATGGTAGATTTAAGATGTCATTGATGGGAGGAAATGGTTGGCATCGGCTTTCCGTTCCTTGCCAACGCTCGATGTTCACAAGCATGTGGATTCTTGCGCAAATATAATACGACGAATGGTTATATCGGTGGATGCTGGCACTCCGAAACGATAAGAAACAGTGTTGTGGAACGTGCTACCATTTATACAGTACACGCAGTTCGTTCAGATAACAATATCTCGCAATGTAGCTCCGGTCTCTCATGTGCGATGTTTACGTTTCCCGTCTTATCATTCTATTCCGTATCTCATTTCCATCCGCTTTACTTCTCTTCTCCTTATCGAACTCATGTCTCCTTCCCCTTGCTCCCAAAAAGTACAGACAGGCTAGGCGACATTTATTAGCCTACTCCCTCCCATTTCCCTCTTTGTGTTGATATGCTCCCTGCATAATAATAATAATAATAATAATAATAATAATAATAATAATAATAATAATAATAATAATAATAATAATAATAATAATAATAATAATAATAATAATAATATCCTGTATATCCTGTTCATCCCTTACAACTATCTTTTGCTTGTCTTCGTACTCGTCATTCAATCTAGCGCTTCCGCCACTTCATTCCCGTTGCTCCCGAGTAACCCTCTCCCGATAACCTCCCGCAACACCTGATTGCCCGCTGGTGGTCCACATCGCTAAGTTTTCCCATCTCTATATTCTCTCTCTTTTGCTCTTTCGTGAACACTGTATCTTGTATACACCTCACACAACACCTGATTACTTGCTGATTGTCGACATCCCTAAGTTTCCCCATAACTTCATTCTCTCTTTTTTGTTCTTTTGTCGACACTGTATCTTACACTCCTTCGACCTCCCGTTCATTCGTTCATCTCGTCGTGCGCACTTCCATCTGCGAGAGCGACCAGGTGGGCCTCAGGGTGAACTTGTTGCTCCTTGTATCCTTATTCGCTCCCTTTCCACTCTCCGTCTGGAATACGCTTCCCCTAACCTTTCTTTCACCTGATTCCCTGACGGTGCCTCTGAGTCCCGTCTGACTATATCCCCTCCGCCTTTTTTCCGTTAGCGCGAACGGTGTCACTCTCCCCCTCTCCTTGTCTGCCACAGTAGCTGCTTGTGCCCCCACGTGTTTTCCCTCGCCCTGCTCTCCCCATTTTTCGTCTAGTCTTACCCTCCTGCATTCTCCTCTCCTATGCCTGCAGCCTCGTCTCATTCCCTTGACCTTTCCCTTTATTTGAAGCACCCGTGTAATCAGTTCTCCCTTCCTCACTTTCCCTTCGACTTCTTTCCCTCGGTTCCCTTTTCCGACCCTTTATTTCCTGTGTGCTTCGCGTCGGACCTTTTCTCTTCGTCGAAACCGCTGACAGCTCGCTCTCGCGTACTTGTTGCCTCCGTGGCACTTCCTTCAGGGCTTCGCTCGCCTTCCTTCTCCTCGTTATCCCCCCCCCCCCTGTACTTCCCTCTCTCTCTCATGTCCTCCCTCATATTCCCTCTTCATCTCTGTCGACGTCCCGGTATCCCCCCAGCCTTCCCTCGTCCTTCCTTCACGCTCTCTCCCGTCCGGGTCTGTGTGACAAGCTTGTTGCTCTCTTCACCCACCCTTGCCATCCCGCGCGAACCCGATCGATGTCTAGGTTCAGCCGGCGGGCGAGCTGGCTGTCTGAGTGCGCGAGCGCGCACGAAACTCTCTCGAACTAGCCGGCGTTTTTCCGTTTCACCGATCAAAGTTGTGTCCTCTAAAGCGTTGTCGCGAGAGAGCTCGTGAGAATCAGTGAAGCTCTAATCTCTCCCGGTGGCGTTCGGAACATATATATACACGAAGTTTACCCAAACAAAAAAAAAACGTAGTTGAAGCGTACACGCGACTGAGGCAACAGACCTGTGACCTTTAATTCGTAGTCTGGCATGAATTGTTTGGTGGCTCTGCGCAATTTTATCCAAACAAATTGCGTCATCACCCCAATCAAACACGAGGCTGAAAAAAAAAATTCAGGAGCCCTTCTCCTATCGGGAAAATGGGGAAGAGAAGCTTGGCGTGTGTGTGCCTGACCTACTACTTTCTTTATTTGTTAATTTCTTTGTATCATTGTTTCTTTCTGTCTTTCTTTCCATCCCTGGCGAAAGTGAAACGGCTCTGATTGGTTGTGGGCGTGGCGTGAGGGCGCGCCTACGCAGTTGGCATCGTGTCAAATGACTCACGTTCCGGCGCCGGCGCCGGAACGCGGCCAAACTTTGCGTCAGGTGACGTTAGCTTAAAAGATACTAAACACACCTAAAGGATTTCGTGGCAAAACACGTTGCGGGCCTATAGTTGGTGATGCATTCTTACTTAAAACATTGCAGCCTGTACTTCTGACGAGGACAGGACAAAGAAGTGCACAGTGCCCGTCCTGTCATGCCCTTATGTGCCCTGTCCCCGTCAAAAGTAGCGCTGCAATGTTTTAAGTAAGAATGATTCCATGGGTAGCGATTCATGCTGCGGTGGGTATCATCCCTAGCTATGTATGCCGACAAAATCTGAAGAGATGATATAGTGCAAGCGCGGAAGTCCTTCGAGGTTGCGTATGATATATCATTGCTTCTTCAATATGGTTTCTGCACACTCACGGACTCACGAACCGGCACAATTTTCCGCCTTCTGGCCATACGCAGCAATAAAATGATAAGGAGAACACAGGTACGCAGATGATTTCGCCTATACACACGGTCGGTTTCTGTTTCCGTGTTTACCCCTGTTTGCACTCCATCTTTTGCTTAACTTTTCGTCCGCAGTAGCAAACTGCTCCGCGGGTTTCGATGACAACAAGTCGAGAGGCGACAGGTTGACTCGAGAGACCATGGTGTCCTTTTAATGGAAACATTCCGGATAGTGTAAACGGAGGTGCTCTTTCGTGTGGTACCATATACGAGCACGAAGAAAGACGGTAAGGAAACAAGAACACATTCATGTTGACACCGAAATATTACTTTTTAAAGAGAGGCTAGAAATAAGGACCATATCTCACCTACAAAACGAGTCTATATTTGATATTCGCGGTGCGATACGTATCTGTGCATTCAGGAACAGTCATTGAAGAGAGGACGTGGGAAGGCATTCTCTCGGTTAAAGGAAACAGAACACCGGTTTGTGCGGCAGCTTTGTCCATCGTGCAACGCCTCGTAATCCAGTGAGAGAGTTTATGTATAGTAAACACTGCGACGTATAGTGAGTACAAGAAAACTTTCAGACGAAATGTGGTCAGCAAAAATAAAATTCACTTTGCGTCTCCCCGCGTTTCTGTTCGTTATTCTTAGTCTGTGTTTTTCTACGTGCCATCTGTGTTTGTCGGTACCGCGAATGACGAGGCCATCGTTACGATATGCAAAAATAAAAAAAAATAAATATTAATAAAATAAGAAGACAACATTCAGGTGATTATATATGCTGAATGTGCGACTGAAACGTCTCGCTCCAGCATAATGTATACACATCAATTGATATGTTTAAATTGAAACAGGTGGGGGCCCAGAAACGTCTTGCACATAACGGGAACATCTATTTATTCTAGCACAATCTTCCGCTTAATGTAGACGCATGCGTTTACTACATGCGAAGCAGAGGACGCCAACGCAGGCAAAGCTGTATATAAATATAGCGGGAGATGCTCTCTGCTCAATATAAAATCTCCTGCTCCGGTTTT